>NC_000078.6:68624424-68949111 GCF_000001635.26 Mus musculus
CACATAGGCACCTATGCCAGTTTTTGATCCATCAGTATATACCACAATCCCATTTTTAAGTGGGTTTCTTACTGTTATTTGTGGAAACACAACAGATTGATTTTGGGCAAACTGTAAGATTGGATGTTTTGGATAATGGTTATCTATTTTTCCTGAAAAGGAGGTAACTAAAACTGCCCAATCATTAGATGCGGCTGCCAAGGTTTGAACCTGTGCAGCGGTATAAGGTACAATTAAAAGATATGGACTTTGCCCAAAGTGGGTGATTGCTGCTTTTAGACCTTTAAGGGCAAGCTGTGCAATTGCATCAGGATACCAATCTATTATTTTAGCTGGGGATACGTTTGGATGGATCCACAACAATGGCCCATTCTGCCACAAAACTGCAGTTGGCAATTGTGCTGTCTTAAAGACACACAAACTGAAAGGCTGCGAATCCTCAATACGTTGTAATTGTGCATTCTGTAAGGCATTTTCCACTTTTTGTAAGGCCTGGTTAGCAGCTAGAGTAAGAGTCCTAGGGGAGGAGATATGAGGATCTCCTTCTAAAATACTAAACAAAGGCCTTAACTCAGCAGAAGGAATCTTTAAAAAAGGTCTGAGCCAATTAATATCTCCCAACAGCTTTTGAAAATCATTTAAGGTATGGAGGTGATCTCTTCTTATCTCTACCTTTTGGGGCACAATCTTATCTGGGGACACCACAGAGCCCAAGAATTGTCCTGTATCAGAAATTTGGACCTTTTCTGTGGCTATCTGTAAACCCCACTGACTTAAAGTTTTAAGTAGAAAAGGATATGCCTTTTGTAGCATGGTAAGGTCTTTATGGCACAGGAGGATGTCATCCATGTAAAGGAGCAAAATTAAAGAGGGGAATTGTTTCCTCACTGGCAAAAGAGCTTCTTGCACATAAAGTTGGCACATAGTAGGACTATTGGACATTCCCTGTGGTAAGACCTTCCATTGATACCTCTTATCAGGTTCCATGTGATTAATAGAGGGGATGGTAAAGGCAAATCTGGGCCTATCCCTTGGACACAAAGGTATAGAAAAGAAACAATCTTTAATATCTATAATAATTAAATTCCAGCCACGTGGTAAGGCGGAAAGTACAGGGAGACCCCTCTGTACTGGGCCAAATAAGTTCATTTGCTCATTAATGGCTCTGAGGTCATGGAGCAGTCTCCACTTTCCTGACTTTTTCTTAATTACAAAAATTGGAGTATTCCAAGGTGAGGTAGAGGGTTCAATATGGCCTAGTTTTAATTGTTCCTCTACCAGTTGAATCACAGCTTCTAGTTTTTCAGAGGATAGGTGCCATTGAGGAACCCACACTGGGTCCCCTGTTTTCCATGGTATGGGTCGTGCTGCCCCAATGGCCGCTAAGGAAAACCCAGACCCTGTCTGTCTTGGTTTCCATTAGGTGAGATGGGCTCTATCCTTCCCTGTTCTTGATGTCCTAACCCTTTTCCTTCTTTATAACCCATCTTTGCCATGATATTTTTTGCTTTAGTTGAATACCCTCCCGATGGGGCGTTTTCATTGGACAAAATAAGGCCCAAATGCTGCATAATATCCCTTCCCCAGAGGTTAACCGGGAGTGGGAGCACATAAGGTATGAATTTCCCTTGCTGTCCTTCAGAGGATTCCCACGTCAAGGCAACGGAGCTTATAGTGGGACATGATTGATAACCTAGGCCCTGTAATGAATGAGATGACTCTGTGGTGGGCCATGCTTTGGGCCACCAATGTGTAGAGATTATACTTTTATCTGCTCCGGTATCAAGGATGCCTTCAAACTCTTTTCCATTAATCTTAAGGCGGAGCTTAGGTCTATCATTTAAAGATACAACCAAATAGGCAGAATCATTTCCTGAGGAGCCCATTTTCTTTATCTCAGGTCCTGCAGATTTCTCCCTGGTATTATCAGGGAGGAGCAGCAGCTGAGCTATCCTATCTCCTTTACTAATAGAAAAAACGCCTTTAGGGCTTGAGCACAGGACCTGTATTTCAGGGGAATGTTGACAATCCATAACTCCAGGGTGGACTACTAAGCCCTGCAAGGTGAGTGAACCCCGGCCGAGAATAAGGCCCATGGTTCCCGGGGGCAAGGATGGTATAGGCTCCACTGGCACCGGCTGAATACTCATTTGAGGCATTAATAGGAAGTCGGAGGCGGCACGCAGGTCCACCCTTGTGGGTCTTCCTGGGTCGCCTCTCTGACTGCTTCCTGGGTCCTGACAAACCGGTTCCCATATCTTTGAGGGCCCTGGGACCGAGGGCCCGATGACCCGTTTTTTGGCACATCAGTTGATTGACTATCAGGTGGGGGAAGGACTCTGCCCTTTATATCCCTCACAGAGCGACACTGGTCAGCTCTATGATAACCCTTGCCACACTTAGAGCAAAGAGTGAGAGTCCCTCCCTGTTTATCTGGAGCTCTGCAATCTTTCTTAAAATGCCCAGGCTTTCCGCAATTAAAACATGTCCTCTGATCATTTCTGCTCATGGAGCGGTTCTGAGATTGGAGGATGGCGGCCGCTAAGCCTGCATTGGTGAGAGGTCCCCCAAGCTCTCGACAGACCCTGAGCCAGTCTTGTAAGCCTTTGTTCTTTCTTGGGGCTATGGCCGCTCGGCACTCCTTTGTGGCTTGCTCATAGATTAGCTGTTCTATCAGAGGCGCAGCTTGCTCTGACTCTCCAAAAATACGCTCTGCTGCCTCTGTCATTCTGGCCACAAAATCTGAGAAGGATTCCTGAGGTCCCTGGATTATCTTTGTTAACTGACCAGTGGTTTCACCTGCTCGAGAGAGCGCCTTCCAGGCCCTAATAGCCGTGGAAGAAATCTGGGCATAAGCTCCCCAATGGTAGTTTGTCTGATCAGCAGAATAAGCTCCCTGACCTGTTAACAAGTCAAAAGTCCAATCTCTCTGCTCTGGAGTCAAAGCAGCTGCGTTTGCTCGGGCCTGCGCTTGTGCAGCTTCGTGCCAAAGCGCTCTCCATTCCATATATTTGCCCATACTAGGGAGAGCGGCTTTTACAACCGTTTGCCAGTCAGCAGGAGTTAGTGCCATGCTGGCGAGCCTGTCTAACTGCACCAAGGTAAAATTAGCATTGGTTCCGTATTTACGGACCGACTCGGCAATTTCTTTAATTTGTAAGTATTCTACCGGAGCGTGGACACGCCCACCCTCGGCTCCTTCAAAGACCGGAAATGCCTGTTGTATTTTCCTTTGTTCCTCTCTGGGAATGAATGAGTCTGCGCACTGCCTCTCTGCGCATTGCCTCTCTGCGCATCTCTCTGCGCATTGCTGACGCACTACGCAGGGCGGGGACTCCGCATAGGGCGGACCTTGAAGCCGACTGCCCTGAGGCCAATCAGCAAACTGGCCTTCGCCAGCCGCTTTTGGCTTTTTTCTTGACCAATTAGCTGGCTGGTAATGGGCTGCTTCTTCCTCCCAGTCTGTTTCCTCAGAGGAGAATTCTTCATCTGCTTCAGAACTACTAAGAGCTGGCTTCCTGAGCTCATCTAGTGACGAGTATCTCCTAGAGACCTCCGCTAATTGATCTTTCTTCTTTTCCCTTTTTCCTCTTTTTCTTCTAATCTCTCTCCAGGTATTCCTACCTAACCTTAACTTTTCCTCGGGTTCAAGACCCTTGGAAAGGCCTGTATACTTATTTTGTGTACCATATTTTCTCTTTGCTCCTACTCTCTCTCCCCGCTTTACTTCTGATAGCTTGTCCTGAATTTCCTCTAGAATTTTCAGCCCTATCTTAATCACTTGATAACATGTGAAAAGGAACAAAAGGGCTCCTAACACCAGAAAAAATTCAAGGCCAAACATATTCCACTTTACTTCTGATAGACTGTCTTGAATTTCCTTAGAAAGTTCAAGATCAGACTTACCTCGTAAAGCTGTACTCACTGGTACTCTCGTTCCCCAGCTGAAAAGTTCTGAATTCATACAGTTGAATCCTTCTTAACAGTCTGCTTTACGGGAACCTTTATTACCGCGACCCACAGTTCTGGTTCTGGAATGAGGGATCTTCCTTGCGCCAGTCCCGAGTTTTTTTTTTCGTCCCGGAATTCGGCACCAATTGTTATTAGACGCGTTCTCACGACCGGCCAGGAAGAACACCACAGACCAGAATCTTCTGCGGCAAAGCTTTATTTCTTACATCTTCAGGAGCAAGAGTGTAAGAAGCAAGAGAGCAAGAAGCAAGAGAGCAAGAAGCAAGAGAGCAAGAAGCAAGAGAGCAAGAAGCAAGAGAGCAAGAAGCAAGAGAGCAAGAAGCAAGAGAGAGAGAAAACGAAACCCCGTCCCTCTTAAGGAGCATTCTCCTTCGCCTCGGACGTGTCACTCCCTGATTGGCTGCAGCCCATCGGCCGAGTTGACGTCACGGGGAAGGCAGAGCACAAGTAGTCATAAGATACCCTTGGCACATGCGCAGATTATTTGTTTACCACTTAGAACACAGCTGTCAGCGCCATCTTGTAACGGCGAATGTGGGCGCGGCTCCCAACACGTGTTCAACCTGCTGAACAATGAGAAGTGCGGGTCCAGAATTGAATGACACTGCAGACCAGTTTTATCTTATAAGTCTACCTGAAAATCCTCCCTTCCTCTAACAGGCTCTCTGACTTGCCAAGAGTTCCAGAAATGTTGACAGGGAGAAGGAAAAGGTAAGACTGGTTTTGGATAAGTTCAGTACATACTTGTGATTCTTAAATGTTTCAAAATTCATAGAGAATATGCATCCATATTTAAGAAAACAGTCACATGGCTTCATAGACAAAATGGAATCTCCTATGCAATTCATTATCTATTATATTTCTGTCTAAGGGAAAGTCCTTGAATAGTGAAGATTCTATTACTGAATCAGTTTTACTCCCAGCACTACTGTTTGTTTTTAAATCAAGGTCCCCTGTTTGATTCTGCAGTGCAGGAACTGTAGGTATAGAAGGCCATTTCCCCTGGTTGAAAGGAAAGTAAGTAGTAGGATAGACACAGATAACTGACAAAGAAAAAGAGGTAATTCAACAGGGACAATGCCTATCTTAACATATTTTTCCTATGGAAGGATTAAAGTTTATATGTGGAGAACAGGATCACCAGGAGCTGTGTGGTTTTGAAGAAGGAGGTAAATGTTTGGAAAGGGTGATATAAGGAATAAAAGAGAAACTCAGTAAACACGGGGCTGAGGTTGCCAGCTACAATAGACTGTTAGTTTGGGAGTACACTCCTCAATTTCCAATTTTAACCAGCCTCACTTAGCATCTGAGATATGGGATAGGAGAAAGCAAATCCTATCCACACTATGGTTTGCATAAAGAATTCAATGGAAACAGACTGACATTAAGGATGTTAGTAACTAAACAGATAGCATTCTCTACTACAGGTCTTTTCTGCTCAAAAGAGATTCTTGTGGTTTCTCATGCTTTCTTAACCAAATTAAGTGAAATGCCCATGCTGTTCTTCTAGGGGGTAAGGATATACAAAATTTCCAAACATAGATGAATAGTAATATGGACCACCAAAGTGCTCATGGACTCTTTCCTTGGTCCTCATTTTTTTGTGATGAAATATACAAACTCTGGGACACAAGAATTAAAAGCACTTAGTGAATTCCAGATCTCTCCCCATGTATGGTCTCATGATTTGCCAGGCATATTATCATTTATCATACTGTCATTGAGAAAAGAATCTTCTCGTAAGGTGATAACAGGCAGAAGACAATGGCCTTCCATTGATTCCACAAGAAAGAGCTGCCCTAAACAGAACAGTAGATGGCCTCCTAAATGTAGACCACAGACATCACTTTTTCATGTTGAGTGACTGTAATTAAAGACACAATGACTATGAACAACTATCTCCCCAAAGGTTAGAATATATATATATATGTATATATCTTTATTCTATCTTTAAGATAGAACTGTCCAAATAAGGCATCCCTCACAGTCACCTACTTATAGCAAGTGTCCTCAGTGC
The DNA here is from genome assembly GCF_000001635.26 of Mus musculus. Taxonomy (NCBI): domain Eukaryota; kingdom Metazoa; phylum Chordata; class Mammalia; order Rodentia; family Muridae; genus Mus; species Mus musculus. The sequence goes on from NC_000078.6 coordinate 68,630,414, forward strand.
TCCTGCAACTTTCATCTTTGTCATGTTGCTGGTAATGGTTCCCAAAACAAGAAACGGGAAATAAAAAAACTAAACAGAGGTTTTAAGCATTTTGTCACTTTGGCTCCTCAAGTCAGAGAGGAGAACAAAGGAGTCTCTGTACAAGCAAATATGATGATCTCTAATGACCAACATCACCTCGTGCTCTGGTGGGCACTAGGACACAGAACATCTAAAACTCAGGTTCATGACTCATGCTCTAACTCACAGCAATTATTGTAAATATTCATAAATATTTAAATATTCAGTTACAAAAAACAAAACAAAGCAAAACAAACCCTACTACTGTAAAAACAAAGCAACTAGGGAATCAGACTTTATGGAAATGAAGTCTCAATTATTCTCCCAGACAAGCAATTCATGATATGAAGTTTTTATAAAGAAATGCAAAGCACATGAAACTCAAGAAGAAAGAAGACAAAAGTGTGGATACTTCAATTCTTCTTAGAGGGGGGAACAAAATATCCATGGAAGAAGCTACAGAGACAAAGTTTGGAGCAGAGACTGAAGGAATAGCCTTCCAGAGACTACCCCACCTGAGGATCTATCCCATAAACAACCACCAAACCCAGACACTATGACAGATGCCAACAAAAGCTTGCTGATAGAACCCTGATATAGCTATATCTTGTGAGGCTCTGCCAGTGCCTGACAAATACAGAAGTGGATGCTCACAGTCACCCATTAGTCAGAGCACAGAGTCCCCAATAAAGGAGCTAGAGAAAGTACCCAAGGAGCTGAAGGGGTCTGCAGTCCTATAGAAGGAACAACGATATACCCCCAGAGCTCCTTGGGACTAAACCATCAATCAAAGAAAACTCATGGTGGAACTCGTGTCTCTAGCTGCATATGTAGCAGAGGATGGCCTAGTCGGCCATCAATGGGAGGAAAGGCCCTTGGTCTTTCGAAGATTCTATGTCCCAGTATAGGGGAATGCCAGGGCCAAGAATCAGGAGTGGGTGGGTTGGGGAGCAGGAGGGGGGAATAGGGGATTTTTGGAGAGGAAACGAGAAAAGGGGATAGCATTTGAAATGCAAATAAATATCTAATAAAAATAAAAATAAAACATACAGAATGTGGGGAAAAAAAGAAGACACAGCAGAAAAGAATATCTGAAAGGCAAGAGTAGGAGCTGTAACTGCACCTTGTTTTACTGTTCTTCTTGCCTCCATGCTGGTTACCATCTTGAAGGGTATCCATTCTCCATGCAATTCTGTCAGGGAAGAAGTGCGGTCATGCTGTCACAGCACAGGAGAACCCACATTGTGACAGGAGGCAGAGATTTGGTGCATGTGAGAGGTCTAAGAGGAAGATCACAACAGATTTCTCTTCTGTGTCACCCAGGTGATCATGGCTTCGTCTTCCTCTGTTTCCAGTTGTCACCACATTAATCCAACTCCAAATAAGTATCTACTGACTTCATACTGGCCGAGAAAGCATGTCACCTCATGCCTGACTAAAATCCCTTTCCTTTGTTCCCTTAGATATTTATTCAGGAACAAGCAAGGCAGGAGGCAGTAGATAAATTATTCCTCTTTGAAGTCAGAAATCAGAATGTGAGACAGAAATTCATTTTCAAGTGATTTATTGAAGAAGTATTCTCAAGAGGAAAAAAAAAACCTGAAGCAAGCAGGTTAGAATGAGAGAAGGAACAAGCAAGATTTACCTCAGTAGGAAACTAGCTTCAGCCAAACCCCATGGGATAGTCTGCAGCATGAAAGAGGAAAAGATGGTCTTTTGAAGCTGCTGTCAGGCACTTGCTGGTTGTAGATTTCCCATGTGCCTGGGGACTTGACTTTGTACTGTAGAGACTCCAGCAATTCTCCAGAGAAGGCTGTGATACCTTACTATGGGCAACCAAGGCAGATGGGAACAGACTTGCCTACCCAGAAACAAAATCTACTGGGCCTCCAAGAATATCCTATATCTGCTCTGATAAAGGAACTTGACAGAGACCCCCCCACTCCCACTGTTAGGAGTCCCACAGAACATCAAGCTACACAACCATACGGTATACGCAGAGGGCCTAGCCATACCCATACCAGGTCTGCGTTTGTCACTCCAGTTTCTGTAAGCTCCTATGAACCCTGCTTAGTTGATTTCTGTAAGCCATGTACTTGGGTTGTCCTCAGCCCCTCTGGCTCCTGCAATCCTTCCTTCCTCTTTTCTGCTGGGTTTCACCTGATTCTGGGGATTTCCTCCCCTGGTTCCACCTGGTGTCTGGCTGTGGGTCACTAGGTTAGCACATCCAGATGTGAGATGAGGACTTGTGCCTCATGGTATCTTCTTAGGCCATGTCCTGTGGATACCTCTGGGAAACCTAGGTAGGTTGGTTGGTTGGTTGGTTGGTTGGTTGCTTTGTTTGTTTGTTTGTTTGTTTAAGGGAAGCAGGAGGAGGATCTTACAGGGATCTTTAGGAGCAGGGAAGTCAGGATGTAAGAGAGAAGAAAAGTTAAAAAGAAAAAAAAAAAGAAAGAAACTCGGCAGGCTGTGAGTAGGAATGTTTTCGGGACAGCCAGCTCCAAAGCAACCTTTCTACCAGCTGTTCTTCCTCTACCATGCCTCCCCTACCCTTTACTCTTGATTCTTAGGAGTGCAGCCCTTTAATACGTAAGAGGAAATTCACCCACTCTCCTGTGTTCTGTGTTCTGTGGGACTGAAATCAAGAATAGCCTATAAGGAAGAGTGAAGAGGTAGATGACCTGAGGGAACGTGTACCAGCTTGTGGTGCTGTGGGATCACCAAAGAGTGTGTGTTCCACGGGGTGCTTAGTGAAGGTGGCCTTGCACAATACTTACAAAGTATTTTGCTAAAAATTGTGTTACCACGGGGAATAGGCAGCTTACGTCACAGTCTTGTCTGTCACATGGCTGCTGTGTGTTTGCTGGATGCTGCACAGCCCTTTGGAATGTTCTTAATTATTGCCATGTGAACAACATTCATGTTAGCAGAGAGAAATGAAACCTTTCTTAAGCCCTGTTAGACTTGCTTCTAAAACAGAATGTCACATTGGTTGTTACATGTTCCTTCACATCTAGGGCACATTCAATAAACAGCCAGTTATCAAAGTGCCTTAATCCCAATCAATATAAAAAGAAGTCACTTACCCAGGGCAGGAAGTGGGGTTGTTGTGTCTGTCAATACTATAACCATTAATTATATTTGTATTAACAAATTATTTTATGTCCTCAGGCTCAAAACAATTCCCACAGAAGCAGCCCAGATACAACTGTGGCTTCACCGCACTGCTCTAAGAACAGGCCAGAGGTAGCTGCCAGTATGGTACCTTTCAGACACAGGTGCAGTAAGAACCATCAGCCAAAGAGAGCCAAGCTGCAGAGATGCTTCTAGGAGTTGGATCCACTCTGGTGGGAGAGTGGGTCACAGCAGCCCTGGCTGGAGAGAGACATGGGTACAAATGCCTCAGAGGACATGGAAGCTGAGAATTCCTAAGAGCATTTTGGAGGGACCGCAGTGAGAGTGTACTCAAGACACTGCCCCAGTGAGGCAAAACACAGAACATGAAACATATGCTGATCCTGGCATGGTCTCATGAACAGGGAAACTATTGTCAGGCAAATACTGAAAGACATCCCCAGCTGAGTGTGGGGCTTAGGGGAGCAACAGCTGAGATCCAGCCTATGGAAAAGAACTCTACACAACCCAGCAGACCTCCCGTAGCTCCTCTGAGCCTCAAGAACAATATGTCCTGCGGGGCATGGTGGCACACACCTTTAATCCCAGCACTTGGGAGACAGAGGCAGGTGGATTTCAAAACCAGCCTGGTCTACAAAGTGAGTTCCAGGACAGCCAGGGTTATACAGAGAAACCCTGTCTCGAAAAACAAAAACAAAACAAAAAAAGAACAGCATGTCCTATGTGGAAAGTTGGATTGCGCAGAACACTGGTAAGGGATGCAGATACTGGCTCAGGGATTCCTGAAGAAAGTTTATAGGGCATATAAACTGCTCTTAGCAAGGAGGACATAAGCATTAACTTGCATGAATTGCTTACACTAGCAGCCTTCTTCTCACCTGCATTGTCTGCTACAAAACACCAAGAGGCATGGAAGGATCTGCATTATATTAGCTAGGAAGAGCTATTGACTGATGTACCACCTTACAATCCCACCAGCCATGAAGCAGTGTTCCCTCTTTCTCCACATCCTCACCAGCATCTGTTGTCACTTCAGTTTTTTTATCTTTGTCATTCTGATTGGAGTAAGATGGAATCTCAGGGTTATTTTGACTTGCATTTCTCTAATGACTAAGGATGTTGAATATTTCTTGAAGCACTTCTTGGACATTCAAGATTTCTCTCTTGAGAATTCTCAGTATAAACATCATCAAACAGTTCAAGGAATTTAAAGAAAGAAACAAACAAGTCATTGAATTCCAAGAGGATAATAAGAATGCTTGAATGAAGAATTGAGTTGGAATTTTGATGGGGATTGCATTAAAACCATTCTCAACAATAAAAGAAGAATGCGAATTGATCCATTCTTGTATTCTTGTACAAAGCTCAAGTCTAAGTGGATTAAGGAACGACACAACCAGAGACACTGCCCCATCTGGGGATCCATCCCGTAAACAACCACCGAACCAGACACTATTGCAGATGCCAACAAGAGCTTGCTGACAGGAGACTGGAATAGCTGTCTCCTGAGAGGCTCTACCATTGCCTGACTAATACAGAAGTGGAATCTCACAGCCATCCATTAGAGAGGGAGCACAAGGTCTCCAATGAAGGAGCTAGAGAAAATACCCAAAGAGCTGAAGGGGTTTGCAGCCTACTAGAAGGAACAACAATATGAACTAACCAGTAACCCCAGAGCTCCCTGGGACTAAACCACCAATTAAAGAAAGTACACGGAGTACTTTCATGGCTCTAGGTGCATATGTAGCTGAGGATGGCCTAGTTGGTCATCATTGGGGGGAGAGGCACTTGATCCTGTGAAGGTTCTATGCCCAAGTATAGGGGAATGCCTGGGCCAGGAAGTGGGGTTGGTTGGTTTGGGGAGCAGGTGCAGAAGGAGAAGATAGGGGATTTTTGGAGGGGAAATTAGGAAAGGGGATAACATTTAAAATGTAAATAAAGAAAATATCTAATAAAAAAGAAAATAAGCAAAAAATTCTATTGAATTTAATAAGGAGATAGAAATGTTGAAGTGAACACAAACTGAAATGAAGATGGAATAGAAAAAAACTCAGTATCCCAAGAGAAAAACTTAGGGGAAAGTCTTACAAGTAGAATGAATGAATTTAACAGAAGGTAGACTTCTAGGTCTTAAAGAGAAAGTAGAGGATCTAGATAAAAACAAGCAACACAATGTGAATTTTAAATTTTTAAGTGCAGGAAAATAACATACAGGAAATGTGGCACATCATCAAAAGGTCAAATCTACAAATAATAGGCAAAATATGAGAGAGAAGAATCTAGGTAAATGGCATACCCCAAATCTTTAACAAGATCATACAAGAAAACTTCCCTAAACTAAGAAAAGATATACCCATACAAATAAAAACTCACACAGAACCCCAATAAGACAAGACCAAGAAAGAAACAACTCATGGCATCTCATAGTTAAAACACAAAATATACAGAACAAAGAAAAATACTGAAATCTACAACAGAAAAACCACAAGTTAGATTAAAACAATAAAAATAAAACCTCATCAGAATAACAACTGACTTCTCAAGAGAAGCTCTGAAAGCTGGAAAGGCCTAGAACAATGTACTCCAAGTCCTAAAAGATCACAGCTGCCAACCTGGACAGCTATTCCCAGCAAAATTATCTGCCATGTTTGAAGGAGAAAGAAAAGCTTTCAATACTACAAACATCCAAAGATAAATTTTATATAAAACAACAACAACCCCTAAACAGATTACTGGAAGCAATGCTTCAAGTAGAAGAAAGAAATATGCCCAGCCAAGGGATTATAGAAAGAGAATAAATAAACCTATAATCTAACAATGTACAAAGCACAACTAAGAACACAAATTAGCCAAAAAAATTATTGCAATGTGCAACACACTTTACAATAATAACTCTAAATGTTAATGGCCTCAACTCTCTAATAAAATCCTCAGGATAGCTGGATGAACTAAGAAACAAATACATATACCATAGTCTACAAGAAACTCATCTTAGTTTTAAAGATTACTACCACATATAGAAAGGATGGAAAAAAGTATTTCAAGCAAATGGGATCAGGAAGCAATCAGGCATTACCATCCTAATATCTGACAAAATAAACAAAACTCTTCAGAACAAAGATGGAAACTTCTTTTAATAAAGAAATCAATTGAGCAAGAAGATATTATAATGCTAGCATAAATATTCAATACTTTGGTGTACCTAATTTTATAAGATGTACAATGTAGTGAAATTTTTGGTTTCTCAAAAAAAAAAAAAAAAAAAAAACACACACACACACAAATGTTAGGCAAATGTGTTGTTGTTTTATTCCCAAGTGTGGGGTATGGGGCTTCTTCAGATTGTCCACAGTAGCTAACTGTGATTTGTCTCATGCCCTAGTAGAGGCATGATTTTCCAGCTGAAGATGGTTTATGTTTGAACTTCTAGGGACTCTTGAGAGGGTATAAAAATGCCAGAGCCCCAAGAGAGACAGTGGCTGCTTCTGCCCCTTCTGCGGTTGCTGCTGGCTGAATTGCTGGCTACTGATTGGAGATCTCCTAATGACAAAGATTAGACTTTCCCTAAGGAACTCAATGCCCCTAACCAGCAGTGTGTAGTCTAATGATACTGATGTCCCCTTTCCCTCTAACCTTTTTCTCTTTTACTAAGTGTTGAGGGGGGGGGGTGACTAAAAGAGATAAGGGTAGAGAAGAGTGGTAAGGAAAAGAACTCAATAAAGTAGCTAAAAGTACAATTACAGGGCATTAATGGAATTAAAGTCATAAATTAATCCAAACCCCAAAATAGTAGATAATTTTTATACCCTGTTTTCTCCAATAGAGAGGTTATCTGGACAAACTGTCACGAAAACAAATGATCTAATTTTTTTAACGAGCTTATGGCCCTGGGGTCATGGAAATATGAAAGCGATCTCTGCCCATTATCTGCTTCAGCACTCAAGGGGGGCAGGCCCTGTACTTTGCCTGGGCTGCACAATAAAGCTTGTCCTGGATAATGGGTGTTGCAGGTGAGCTTCCCTGACCCCGGGACAAGGGATAGATGCCCTTCTCCTCTCCCTAGTCCCTCAGTACCTATGGTAGGTGGAAGAGCTGGCCCAGGATCAGGACAGTGGGAGAACTGGCCCTATCCCTCACCAGCTGCAAAACTCAGAAGACTGGGCCCTGCACCTTACCTAAGCAGGCAGAGTATAGCTGGTCTTGGTTTCCAGGGGGTTTCTGGTGAGCCAGCCTGAGGTCATGAGAGCATGAGAGCCTGCTGAATGTCTAGCTCAAATAACTCTCAGGCCCAGATCCAGGGCTTTGAAGTAGCCCACCCCAACATCTACTCTATCAATGCACTGCTAAAGTGAAGGGGCCAGTCCTACAGTCTGTACTATTGACTAAAGACCCTTCTATGCCAAGCACTGAGGAAATGAAAAATGCTTTATAATATCATATATTGTGGTTCTAAGGATTATAAGACTGAAAGATCTTTAAGGAAAAAATGCAATCAATACAGGTCCTATGAATATTAGCAGAGTGCTGAAGAGAGACCCAGCATTCATATTTTATAGCTCCTTTTAGATAGTAATAGTGATTACTAACATATTAAAAACTTGTTTCTGTACTCTAAAGTATACCATTTAGTAGCACAAAAATAGAGAGGAACTCTTTAGTTAGTGAAAGCTCAGGGGTTGAGAGCACTGCTTCTCTTCCAGAGACCCTAAGTTTATTTCCCAGCACCCACATGGTAGCTCACAGCCATCTATAACTGTAGTCCCATAAGATCTGATGAAGTCCTCTGGTGTGTAGCTATCCATGCAGACAAAATACTCATATACCTGAAATACATAAATAAATCAATCTTTGTGGAGAAGAGAGAAAAGATTACATGTCAATGGACAGCTTTGCTTCTCAGGTGCAGGAGACAATTCTCTATCAGTGTATTACCTAAACTGTTTACCACCACTGCTTGCCTGACCCATGGATCTAGAAAGTCCCACAATGCCCTGCAAAGAAATTCTATACACATCTCTTACACTTGAATTTATCACAGTTAAATTTTTAGTCTTCTTAAACTAGCCTCTCTGTGGGTAGGTATCAGACTGCATTTTGTCATTCAACTTACTATTTATATCTCAGCTATTTCCCAAAAGGATTTAGAATGGCTTAAAATATTAAAATATGATAGACCACTGGAAATCTAAATGGACCTCACAAACCAGACCAGAGTAATGAATAAACATGAATAAACAATCTTTATTGAAAATGAGTTTCGGTAAGAGGTCACTAAATTTAGCTTCAAAGGAGTTTATATGTTTTAATTATTTCAGAAATTCAAAGACCATATAAATATCTGTTGCATAAACTAGTAGGTACGTATCTACCAATACCTGTTACATTTCTTCTGTGGGAAAGGAATACTAACTGAGCTACAAACATGGAGTGTGTTCTTTAAAGACTTATTTTATGTTTAATTATGTGCATGTGTATCTATCTGTTGGGAGGTTTGTGCACAATAGTGTAAGAACAAAAGAGAAGCCTAGAGCTGGAATTGCAGACATTTGTGAGCTACCAAGTGTGGATGATGGGAACCAAACTTGGGCCCTCTGTAAGAACAGTAAACACTCTTTACTGATGAGCCATCTCCCCAGCCCAGGGACTGACTTTTATTTACTCCCTTTCAATGCAGACAGTTAACTATCCTCCTACCAAGCATATGTGAGTAGTAGTGTGTAGCTTTCCAGCTTCATACATTTAAGAGGAATTTTATGGTCCTATTTTAAGTTTTGCTCCTCACTGCAAACTAATATGGTAAGGACAAGAGTGGTATAGAGTCATATGTTAACATAGAGGAACTTCCCTTGACCCAGATTCTTGTTGGACCACAAAGAAAATGTCACCTTTCTCTTCCAAGATCCAGAACACCCAATTTGATACTTTTAAAAAATTTTTTAAAGTTCAGCCAAAACAGGTACCTTTGAGGAAAGTCAATTATCTACCTCTTAAACAAATGTAAATGAATATCAGGAAAAATGAAATATGAGGTCACAGATGGGGTTAAAGATAAGTCCACTTTAAAATTGGGAACATTCTATAAAAAGTGGACTTTGTCTGACACCTATCACCTGGGATAGCATAACTGGGCATCATGGAAGCGTCCCTATTGGGCTGGTACCACTTCCTGGATACCACTTATAAGATTCCTATGGGTCAGAGAGAGTGCCCAGTGATTGCCATTTCAGATCAAATTGATCCTGGATAAATGAAAAATTGCTCAAAATTCATATGTTCTTCTCTTTTCTATTTTATATACCCACACATGTGTTCTTGATTTCTGGACTGAATCCTGCTGCAGCACACAGACTACCTCTCACATCAGAGCCATCACATTACCATATATTTAGACCCTTACTATGGGATAATTTCTGGTTAGATGATAATCCAACATCAAATAATGTTGCTATAACTCTTATTAATGTGTCTTCCTAACCAATATTCTATTTAAACTGTAAATTGATCCAAATTTCACATAATACACATACACACAGATTCAAAAACAGTGCAGCTAGCCCTGGGAAATTAGAGCATGTTGGCCAGTGTAATGAAAGTTTAGATTCAAGGGGAAGAGGGGAGCCTAGTAAAACCAGACCATTATTATTATTGGTTTCAAGATCCCATTATGGCATTTTAAAGTATATGGCAACTTTAGATAAGCCTTGTTCATTTATGGGAATCTTGGGAGATTTTATTGAAGCTCTGAATGGCCCTTAATGCTATATAACTGTCATGGCTAGCTTCTGACAGTCTAAAAAAAATGCAAGTAAAAAATAATAATATTTCATTTCTCTACTTCCATTGCTATGCAATATAGACTTAATCTTTTTTAAAATAAAATCTTTATTAATAAATATTTCACATTGCATATCAATTTCCCCATTCACACAATTCAGTGATTTTAGTGCAGCTATTCATAGGATTATGATGCCTTTGCCACTTTGCACACTCTTTGACAATTTCATATATGTATACAAAGTATTGTGATCATATTTGCCCCAACATCCTTTTACCCCCTCCTTCTCCCACTGATACCAATATTCTTAGGATTAGTGCCTCTCTTACTTTCATATAGGATGGAGGGGGGGAGGGATACATTGCCACATCCTTCCACAGCTTGGGTCCCAGAATCCCTGACCTTGGGTTACCAGGAAATGAAGAAAGGGCACACATATAAATACAGGGCAATTAGGATTGGGTGATCTGTGCTCTCTAATGGAGAACACATTTCTACCTTTCTACCTTCTTCATCCCATACTCTACAGCCCCATATCACCCCTGAAAGCAGAGCATATTTATTATTTGCAGCTGAACAAGAAGGAAGAGTTATTAAATACAGATAAGCAAGAAGGCAACGTTACTATATGCAGTTAAATGAAGGAGGGGGGCAATCTTAGCTAATCTCTGTAGGGGCAGAGTCTTCACAATGTAAATATCCAGACAGAGGAAGCTACTGTGGACATTGTCTGTACACTGTCAATATTCAGATTCAAGAAAGGCTTTTTTTAAATCCTCTAAGACTCATTCAAGAACTTTGCCTCTTCTTGAGGCATTGAGGTCCTTGATAGGATTGTACCAATGTTCACATTCACTGAGGACTTTTATTACAAGAGGTATTTTGCAGGTAGCCATAGCTGCTGTCTATGTGTTCATAGTTGCAGCAACTATATCCAGAAGACAGAATTTCAAAGTACTCCTTGCCATCTTTGGGGTCGTACAATCTTTCTACACCCTCTCCTAAAGCATTCCCTGGACTGTGGAAAAAATAATATAGATGTTATATTTAGAGATAAGAACTCAATAGTCATTTATTCTCAACAGTTTGACCAGTTAAGAGTCTGCATTAGCTGCCACATAAAATAAAAAAAAAAATGATTCTATCATGAAGACTGAGAGTAGAACTAGCCTATAAGTAGAAACAAAAAAATTGTAGACAGCAATTTGACACATATCCATTTAATAAAACATCAGTAATACACTAGAGCCTGTGACCTCCCAAGCCACGGCCTTTGTATCATGTTTACAGTACTGAGCATGGATTCTCTTTCACTGAGCCAGGCTGCAAATTGAATCTGAAAGCAGTTGGTTACCCCACCGACACCAAACACTCATGGCCACTATTGCACCAGTGGGCATATTCTTCTTTGTAGGTCAGATATAGCACACAAAATCCACATCTGGATACAGCCATTGGTTAATTGTTCTCCCACAGACGCCTTCATAGCATCTTCCAGCAGTAAGTACATAAGCTGCAGAGAGAGAAGTTGACAACTTGATTACAGCTTGTTTTCTCTGCATCCTACAATCTAACTATGTGATGTCTTCATCAACTGAGTCTTACCATCTAGTTCTGTGGGGAAACCAAGAGCAATAGAGATAGCCTATATTGTTTGGTGGATCTCTAGGACCTCTCTAAACAATAACTAAAAAGGAAGTGTCTCACACATGGAAGGGGAATTTTCAGTTAGTAACCTTTGACTCTAGGGACAGCATTGTCTACTCATGTAAAATACTCCATCCAAATGCTGTTTGCTACATCTATACAGAGATAGTCTCCTTCTAAAATATCAGTTCTCAACCTGTGTGTCGAGACCCCCAAACACCATCAGAAGATACAGATACTTACATTACAATTCATAATTGTAACAAAATTACGATATAAAGTAACAACAAAAATCATTTTATGGTTTGGGTCATCACACCATGAGGAAGAATTGGCACATTAGGAAGGTCAATAACCGCTAAAGGCTTCGAAAGACAAAAACAGATTCAGAGCAACAAAACCAAGAGATGTACACTATATCACATTTAACCTCCCAACATATTGCAATCCCTTTACATAAATTATTTCTCTTGATATGTGAAGGTATTCATATACAACCAATACCAGATACATCCTGCCTTAGAGACACAATCCAAACTCTCAAAATTTATGAAGAGCTTTCATCAGGTTTGGATATGGTTCTTTAAAACCCTGAAAATGATGCCCAATTGTGTAATTTCAGCTTCATTTGCAAGTATAGAAAGAAAATAGGCCCCTTTGTGAATGAGGAAAAGAGAAAATATTTAATGGCTAGCCTTCCAGTGCATTGCCAATTCTGCTAGGCAGAGGTGTCCAGGTAAAATGATACCTTCAGCAATGAGCCAGTCAACTATAGTTAACTACAGGGGTTCTGCTGTTCATGAACCTCCAGAGAAACAACTGAGACCATAATGGAAGACCTCTGTCTTTCACATAGAAAAATTTTGGGCCTTATTTGTTGCAATGGTTCCAAGGATTTAGATAATCGCATGCCACACGCTAGGGCTAGCTTCTTTCTGTCCATTCTCCTTAACAGTTCTAGAGCATGCTGTGATACATGGGACTACCCATGCATGTCTACTTGAGTCCTCATCTGAGCCCCTATCAATAACACGATCACATTTTTTTTGCATCTTCCCCAGGAGAACTAAACTATAGAATCTCAGAATCAAAGAACAGCACCCCAGTATCAACTTCTTTTCTTCCTTCTCCCTTGTTCTTCTTCCTTTCTTCCTCATCACTATTCTTCAATAGTTTTCATGCTGGTGAAAAAATCGTAAGGAGATGCTAAGATCTAAAATCTTCCTCGTACTTTAGACAATGCTCTTTAAAATCAACTGGATTTTTTTTTCCATTTTTTTATTAGGTATTTAGCTCATTTACATTTCCAATGCTATACCAAAAGTCCCCCATACCCACCCACCCCCACTCCCCTACCCACCCACTCCCCCTTTTTGGCCCTGGCGTTCCCCTGTACTGGGGCATATAAAGTTTGTGTGTCCAATGGGCCTCTCTTTCCAGTGATGGCTGACTAGGCCATCTTTTGATACATATGCAGCTAGAGTCAAGAGCTCCGGGGTACTGGTTAGTTCATATCTTGCTTCTAGTAAAAGGAGCCTAGATTTTAGTTTGAAAGCCAAGTCTCCACAACAGCCAAGGCAATAGAAACTCAACAATTTCCAAAAGCAGAAGCCAATATGACTTCAGGCAGGGTTTGTCTATAAATAACACCCCTTTCCAAATAACCTGACTTCTATTTCTGTAAAATAGAGACAATTTTGCTTGTGTTTGTTTTCTTTTCTAAGCTAAGCTGTCTGGAATGATCTCCAGCATTTGGCTTGTAAAACACTGTTTTGCCAGTGAGTTAATCGTGCCTCTATTCATTCCAGTGAACAGTGTCTGCTACACAAACCCAGCAAACACGCTCCACCTTGCTTCCGACTGTGGAAGCAGAGTATTTATACCTCCAGCTCACTTCCACTCTGACTTGTTGAGTTGCTTCATTTAAGAGAACTGCTTGGCAAAGTTGCAATTTTCCTTTTGCACGATAACTGAAAACTTTTATTATATATTGCTACATTGGGAGCTACTAAAAAAATGCTATCTCAGGAAAGAGGAAGCTATCTAAGCATCCAGAAAATCTTTAACTATGTGCCCTGTGGTCACATTAACTATGTGCCCTGCAATCACATTCTTCCCTTAGAGACAACCATCAACTTTCCATGCAGAGAATGTGTATGGACCTACATTACTTACATTATATTTACCACATCCCAAGTGTGAAAAGGCATGCTTAAAATAATCTGTCTCTTCTTGTAGGTTGGTTATCAATAAAATAAAGGAACCATTATTTCAGTGTTTCAGAGAAGACTAGAAAGAAAGGCAAACTTGACTTGAAGGAAAATTGAGGTAAACTCAGAAGAAAAGATATTGTTGGGTATGGAGAAGAGTGGGGTTAAGCACGGGGTCCAATTCTGACCTTAATCTTTTATGAAGTTCCATTCTACTGTGATTGATTTGGGGTTAGTATGTGACACTAGCTTCTCAGAAATTTCTGGTTGGAAATTGTTCGGTAAGTGGTTCATTTGTCAGGCCCCGATTTGTTCAGACCCTATACATCCTACTAATTCTGTTTGGGAAGACTGGCTCTTGATTCATGCCAGGAACAAACCTCTTGGAATATCTTGCCTTATAGCATGGTCTGCATTCCTGAGGTCTTATGCCACTTTATTTAACCAGATAGTTTGCACAGCATGTGGGACTTACAGTAAATACTGATTTTTCAATACTGTCTGCATTGCTTTGACCCAGGTAGAAAGGAAACTCGGGTAATGTTAGATGTTTCAAGTAGCTAAATCAATTACATAGGCACCTCATAACTATATGGTTTTCTCTAGCAAGAATCCTGGCTATCTAGGCTCTAGTGAACTTCACTGTTTGCCATACTTTATACAAATCATTTCTCGGAAATGAGAGGACACTTAAGCAATTTCTGTGCACCTCTATTGAGAAGGCCATTTGCAAGCCCACCCTGGCTTATTCTTTGACATGGACATTTTTCCTTTATTGATATTGACCTAAGTCCTTTTGTTAAAACAGAAAAGAGCCATAGCTTGCTATGAAAGATCTCTCAACCCTTCTAGAGACTAAGTCTAAGATTCAAGTCTAAGGATAGCTTTACAACTTCTGAATATAGATGTGATTGAAAGGGATTCCTTAGAAAAACATGTCCCTGAATATTTACCACAGAAATATTTTGGGCAATCCAACAGGAAATGTAAATGTTGAAAGGTCCACTTCTGAATGTCCCCTTAGAGCCACTCTACTATTACAATGGCCTGTTGGAAAACAAAAGAAAGATCCACTGACCAACATGTCAGCTTTGATCTAGAAAAACATAGGCACTTTTCCTCTGCTAACTGTAGAATCAACGCACTCCAGTACTCTCAAAATGCAATAGAGTTCACCAGCTTGCAGCGCAGAGAGGGGATGCTCTACTATCACTCCAATTATTTTGCTAAGTAATTTACACACAACTAGTATACAAAATAATCATTTCCTAAAGTTGATAACAAAGAATTACTATAGAAGAAAAGTTAAGAAAGAGAGAATAAACTTCCTGTATATTAGAAATTCTAATATCTGAAGTTTCCAGGTTCTGTTTTGTTGTTGTTTTGTGTTTGTTGCTATTGTTGTTGATTGATTGATTGATTGCTTGCTTGCTTGCTTGCTTGCTTGCTTTGGTTAGTTGGTTGGTTGGTTGGTTGGGTGGGTGGGTGGGTGGGTGGGTTTTTTGGCAAAATAGGTACAGTAGGAACTACTGCATTTGAGGTTGTTAAAATATCTAACACTTCTATTGTTTCTAAAAAAAATCTTAGAGATTACAAATGCCACTTAGCTTTTATACTAAAGCTTCCTATTCCTGCCGGTCTCTGATTTCCATCTGTTTCTTAGTCCTAAAATTCCTTAAGATGTTTTTTGTATAATGCACATTTTAAAAATCCCTAAATCACCTCATACAGAATCCACCATCATCTCCCAATTGGGACAAAGTATAAAAACCCCATCTGGTCTAGCACATCTCACAAACCCTATTACTTTAGCTCAAGCAGCCCAGTTCCACAGGTGGGAGCACAGGCTGGCCAACCCCAGGGCCAGAGCAGTCTGTTAACACTGGTCTCATGCCAGCCACAACCAGGACAAGGGTTTCACACAGAAAAATTACAATTCCTTCCCAAATGGAAAGGTGTGTTTGAATTTACTATGAGTAAAGGACACAATAAAGAGCCATCAAAACTTCACAAACTTTCTTCTAAATCTGTCTATGAAAGTTTAATATTAGCTAATCATTTCTGATCCTTGAAATTCTGGCAGCATTAACAATCGCCCCAACCAAGCCATGCATAGAAGTAACAAACACCATGTGGGCTTGGGAAGCCTGTGAGCTTGTTTTATGAACCCAATAAGAATCAGCAGCTAAGCCAATCTATAGGCCCATTACCACTTAATAAACTTACATTTAAAAAGCAATAAACCTGATGCTAAGAAAGAAACTGCCTCTTTCTGTGGAGCAGTTTCTGAAGATGCACAGGTGTAGAACCCCATCAGCTAATTTGCCTATAATCAGTTGAAGCAAGACTTCCCTTGAATAAAAATGGCAAAGTTAAGGTGCCTTCAAGATACAACCCTCAGTTCTTTTAGATGACGGTAAAGAAAAACAGTTTGGATTTTTTTTTTTAATGATGCTTGGTTTTGTTCTTGTTGGTTTTTTTTTTTAACTTTTTTGTAATTTCAATACCATTACAGCATTTCTTCCTTTCCTTCCTCCCCTTCAGGCCTTCCCATACACTGCTCCCTGCTCTCTTTAAAATCCACATCCTCCTTTTTCATTAATTGCTATCGCAAGCATATATGTATGTGGATATATATGTATGCACATGAAGTATATGTGTGTATATGGTGTGTGTGTGTGTGTGTGTGTGTGTGTGTGTGTGTGTGTGTGTGTGTTCAGGTGTGTGTGTTCAGTCTGTACAATCATATGTATGCTTCCAGGACTGATCATTAGGTTTTGGTTAACCAAGTAGTGTGTGTTTCCCTAGGGAAGATTATTTCCCCCACTCTCAGTATTTCTTAGTTCATTGCCTATGGTTGAGATTTTCTCACATCCACTTTGGTGTTGTCTGTGCCCAGCTCATGTTTGGGCTGATAATATTCTATAGGAAAAACTTCTACATTACTAGGTCATGCTAGTGATAGTTTATAGGTAAAGTTTCTGACATTACTAGGGGACACAGTACCTCTGGCTCTTATAATTCTTTCACTCTTTCTTCTATAATGTTTATTAAGCCTTAAGTGTAGGAGTTTTTATAGATGTATCCGTTGGAATAGGACTCCACAGTCCTATATTTGATTGACTGTGGTTTTCTATAGTGGTTTGCATCTGTTTCAAAGAGATGTTTCATTGATGAGGAGTAAGGATTACACTTATTTATGGGTATATGAACAAATGTTTAAATTGTTAGGGATTATACTGTTGTTTAGTAAAGTAGTGACTGTAGGTTTCCAGGCATGCCCCCTCTTGTTGAGCAGGTCTTAAATCCAATTAGAGATCCCTGGGTTACAGCCAGTTGTGCATGCCTCTATTATACTCATAAGGTTATCATGTCATGTAGTAGTTGATATGGGTTTACAGGCATCATAGCCCACTAAGACTGTTGGTTGTCTCCTTCCTTTGGAAGCTTACATGGTGCTTTCTGGTACATGAAAACTAGTTCTCATGGAATGAAATTTCAAGTCAGTTTCAGCTCAGGGATCTCTGGGCCCTGTTTCATGGTGCTTTCAGAAGCAGGAGGAAATTACTTCACACATCTGAGGGACAACCAAGGACAACAGAAACAAGCTGGGTGTTTTGAGAGTCAATTGGGCAGCCTGGCCAACAACTCAAGAAAAGACTTTCTCATGTCTGGTATCAGAGTTTTCCTAGATGGTCTCTTGGGGGAACATTGTTAGGCCAGATGATAAAATTTCATTAAAACTATATATGTATATAATATTCAGAATTACTTGTATTATAGGCTTTTAAAAGTAAATAGTTAACTGTATCCTTATGTATTCCTTATGGCTTTTTCAGACATCCTTACTGTTATTTTATGCCACTCTTTCCTTATTCTGTATCTAGCCCCTGTCTCCTTCATCCCTAAAGAATCCTCTTTTCTTTTAGATTTTAGGGATATAAAAAAGCCAGGGCAACTGATAATTAATGTTTAGAGTGGCAATAGCCAGAGCTATCGCAGAGTCATTGTTGAGAAGGGAGGGTGTTGCTACAAAGCCTTTGAAATCATAGTACAGCTCAACATTCAGACAAGAAAGTGTGTAATAAATGCCAGGATAATTTTCAGTTTGTTCACTCAGATTCCTAATGACTTGACTTCATGTCCTGGTGTGAGATAGCTCTCAACATTCATGTATTTGAGTTGTCTAATCAGTGTTGATAGAAATCCTTAGAACATTGAAGGAGAAGAAAGAATTTTTATCTGCATGAGATAAAAAATTCAGCCTATGTTTGTTGCCAGGGGTATGAGAAAGCAACTGAACAGAGTGAGGAAGCATAAATTTGAAGCTTAAAACAATATGGTGGCCGGGCGTGGTACTCGGGAGGCAGAGGCAGGTGGATTTCTAAGTTCGAGGCCAGCCTGGTCTACAAAGTGAGTTCCAGGACAGTCAGGGCTATACAGAGAAACCCTGTCTCAAAAAACCAAAAGAAAAAGAAAAGAAAAAAAATATATAGTGATCTCAGGAATGGGAGAACTAACCATGCGCGTGGAATAGGAATTGCAAATTTGCCAGGACACATATTCAACCTTAAACTACCTGTAGAATAAATGTTAAAATCCTGTAGGCTATTTTGAAAATAAAGATCAGATAATCCTAAAACTTATGGGAAAATTCAAAAGATCTAGCATCGATAAGATCCTATATTATTGGGTTCTCCAAAGAAAAATAGGAATGTGTGCTCATGTAAGTGCATTTGTATATGTATGTGCATGTGTTTGTGTGCATCAGTGTATGTGTATGTATATGCATGTATACATCTGTATATGTACACATGTGCATATGTGTGATATGTATCAAATTTCAACAAGTTTATTAGAGCTTATTCACATAATTATAGAAACCAAGAAGTTCTACCATTTCCCATCTAAGTCTTTACTCAATTCAAATGCTTAATATATAGTAGTGAAAAATAAAATGTTTAGATAAATGTCCACTATCTCAAGAGCACTATGGCAGGTCACAATATATACAATTTATTAAATGCTACACAACAAATATTATGAATGTAACTATGGTTGTAATTATAGAAATTTAAATAGAAAAAAATCTATGCATGTTGCCCAAATAGTATTTAATATATATGTAACATATTCACATGCAAATGCACATAGTTATTGTTGTACCCAATCCAAAAACTGTGTAAGGCAATTTAATAAGTTTTTCTAGTATATTTGTTTGTATATATTCATTTTATCAGTTATATACCACTGAGAGCCTTGACTATCTTGGGCAGTGGCATTTTGCTTGTCTTAGCTTTTTAGTTATGGTTTTATTGCTGTGAATAAACAACATGACCACAGCAACTGTTATAAAGGTAACATTTAATAGGGGCTGGTTTACAGTTCAGTGATCTAGTCCATTATCATCATGGTGGGAAACATAGTGGCATGCAGGCAAACATGGTGCTGGAGAGGTAGCCAAGAGTTCTACATCTGGATCCATAGGCAACAGGAAGAGAGAGAGAGAGAGAGAGAGAGAGAGAGAGAGAGAGAGAGAGAGAGAGAGACTGGGCCTGGCTTGAACTTGTAAAACCCTAAAACCCATCCCAGTGACACACTTCCTATAACAAAATCATACCTATTCCAACAGAGCCACAGCCCCCAATAATGCCAGTCCCTATGGGTCTATGGGTCTCATTTTTATTCAAACTACCACAGCATTCTAATCCGAATAATATTAGAAATAAGTCTAAATTTTAATATGTATTCCATTCCACTTTGTATTTTTTTTGTCATTCTATGGCTAAAATTTTGAGACAGAGTGCCTGTAGTAGATGCTGCTGACATTGCAGTTAGGTGACAATAAGATGACCAATAAGAGTTTGTGAGGTCACTGTCCTGGAGTTCTCTTTGGGGTACCTAGTCTCATTAGTAAGATAATTTAGAAACATACTTGTACAGAAATTTAGGAACCGTTTTCTTAGCATTTAAACAAAAAACAACAGGGTCAGCAAGCTGTACACTTCAGCAGATGCCTAGGTCAGGGAAATTGAGAAGAGCAGAGAAAACCATGCTTTTAAAAATAAATTAGAGATAATTTTTCAGAGAAAGAATGAGAAAGCTGAAATTCTCAAGGGGAGCAGGTTTAGCTTTGGTCAGTATCCACAAGAAGGGAAAGTGTGATCAGGAGAGCTTTTCTGATAAAGCAAGCAGGTTCCACAGTACCACATAATGGAATCTCTGTAAGCCACTGCATCAAAGGAGGGGCTTTGGCGAAGGGTAACTGCACTATGTCTTTTAGGAGATAATTATGTCTCCTCTCTCCTTAGCCCGTCTTTAGATATCAGACTTCCTAGAGGGTGGACTCCCACCCATGTGACTCACAGGCCCAGGTAGATTAACTCTTAAGGGAGGAGACAATAATATGTGATGTTCTAACCTGTAGAGAACATCACAATGTCATGCCACCACCAAGGGCCAAAGGTAATCGTTCTTCTGATTGGAGGCTTAAAGAGTAGTGAAGCTGATGATCATCTTTCTAGTGTTCCCAGGGAATGGAGAGGTGGAGTCCAAAGACATGAGAGAGAAATCTACGCTCTCCAAGGCTACTAATCTCTGTAATGCTGGTTGGTATGCGAGAGCATCTTCAGGTACGAAAATAAACAACGGAGGTATGAGAAATAGCACCCAAGTGGGACTGGGTACAACCCAGGGACTCCTTGTGAAGCGGTAGGAGATAAAAATAATAAGACTATTATTTTTAATAATAATAATAATAATAAGCTATGGAAGTGCTGGCCGCCGACGCCGCCTCCTCTCCCCCCACCTCCTCTTCCTTCTCCTCCTCCTCTCTCTCCTCCCCCTCCTCCTCTCCCTCCTCCTCCTCTCCCTCTTGTTTCTGTTCTTATTCTGTAGCCCAGGCTTGCTTTAAGTTCATGGCTACCTTCTCACCTCAGCTTCCTGGGAGATAACATTGCAAGCAGGAGCTGCCATTCCTCCTGACATTTCTAATTAGAGTTCTTAATTATGCCTGCATGCAAAAATCACCTGAGAAGATTCTTAGAAATTTAGACCCAGGCTCTGCCCAGACCATCAGCATCCGAATCCTCACAGATGGGACTGGATGGCTCTCAAGCACTTCTGCGTTGAAAATCTCTGTTCTGAAAAGTGGCCACAGCAAGGTCAAGCATTGCCTTCCACCCCAACCCTGCAGTGGAGGCTTCCATCGCCTCTGGAACAGCCCCTCTAGTCCTCATTCTGTCACTGACAAGGTACCTCTGGTAATAGCCTATCTCTAAGGACCCTTCATGCCAATCTTATGAGACTACCTGTGAGAGTATGTGCAGCTATACAGTAGGTTAATGTCTATATGCTATAAATCTCTCCTGTCTGACAGTTTTCTGAACACATAAAACAAACTGAAACCATCTTCCACATAGCAACTCTGAAATATCTGCAAACAGCCAAAAGATAGCCCTGTGACTATTTGGCAGTTTAAGCCAAAGTTAGAACGTATTGGGAAGTAGAGATCCAAAGGAAATAAACACAAGCAGTTTGGCCTGGTGGACATCAGTGGGAGATAATATGGACATTGTCATTCATTAATTTCATAAACACTGTCCTAGTCAATTTTATGTTGTTATAACTGAATGCCACCAATGGGCTATTTGTAAGAGACAGGGAGTTATTTGCCTTGATATTCTGGTGGCTACATGCCAATATTAAGGTGCATCATGTGATAAAATAAGAAGCTTATACTGCTGCATCATAACACTGCAGACAGTAACACACGGTAAGCAGACGTGTGTCGGCTGAGTCTTTTCATCCCAGACAGTCACTAGCATGATCACGAGGGCCTCATTCTTGTGGCTTCATATAATCTTAATCCCACTTTGTGTGATTTGACCAAAGCCATAAAAACCATGTATATTTGGGTGTTAGGTTTCTAACACATGATGTTCTGGGGTCATAGTCAAACCATCACTGTTACTAATTATCTGTGACATGCCAAACACTTCTAGATTCCAGGGACATAGCATCAAAAGGGGACAGTGAACACACCCATTTTCCTGTTCTCAAATGTCTACAAGGTTTCACTGCACTACCTTTGTGCTGTCATGCAAGCCATAGTCTCTGCTCATGACTCCTTGGTTGCATATCTTTGTCAAGGTCCATGGAGTCTTACAATTAAAGCATCAATTCTCTCAAACCTATGCCAATTTTTTTCTTATTTTATACCTTTCACTACTATGAGTCTTCTGAGGTTGCCAGGAGCTCCAATTCAAAATGTTTGGGCGTAGTCTAAGATCTTCTTTCTCTATTTTAACACTAGTTGTACTTTATATAGGTATTTGTTATAAAGTGTGTTATTGGTACAAAGATACACTCAGGTAAACAAGCTACATAAGACAAATCGAAAGCAATTCCCAGCCCCGTAGGTGTTGATAGTCCCATTTATCAGCCTGATTCTTTACTCCAGGGAGCCAACTCAAAGTCCTCTTATCTACACTGGCACCTCCCAGTGGTCCAAGTTCTGGTCAACAAGAGGAATACTTTTGAAAAAGATGCACAAGCATATAAAGGTACTTTGCAAAACACAATGGAAGGAAATAAGATTAGGTGGACAGAAAAATTCTCTGTCCATCTCAATTATGAAGGTGTGCCTAGTGCCAGATGAGCTATACAATAGTGCTATGCAATAGAAAGAATTCGTGGGGTCAATATATGGATGCACATCGTGGGAAGCAGTGGTCAACCACAATAAGGAAGACAGGGTGACAGATGATGGTGTAACTACTTGGCTATATATAAAGGCTAAATTGTAACTGGAATCTAATAGTAAAATGTTACAATTTTATATTAATCACAAGTTGAAGTAAGAAATTGTATTGTTGCATGCATTTTGCCCAATTTTCCATCTTCATGACAAAGAGAAAAAAAAATACCAGTGTGCAATTCTGTCCATGCTTGACCCAATGTTCCCAGCAGAGTGAGGGCATTTACAAGCATCCCTTGAAAGACTGTGAATTATGCAGTCTTAACCACAGCCGTGATCAAAGAGTGGCCCTCTGGTAAGACTGGACCAGCCACAAAAGTCTAAACTGAACCCTCCCATGGTAAATCTTCCCCGGAGTGATAGCTTGCCTCGAGCGCTTCCTTCAGCCATCCCCCAAGTTCAGATGATGAGTCTTAGGCTGTCAGATAGCTTCTGATAATTTGGGGAAGAATAATAGAAATTGAAGTGCACAGACGTCCTATTTCTCCATCTTTCAAAAGAAAACATGGCATGCTGTCAATTTCAGGAGGGACAGAAGTCCTGCCAGTAATCCAGTATTCTCCCTGTATTCAAACCAGCTCATTTCCGCATGTTGGAATCTATTTCTATTCCTGTCCCCTCACATCATCATACCTAAGCTTTCAATGTGGCACAATTGCATAGCCGCCACCCTAGAACTCTGCAGAGCAGGTCCTCGAACACACTTCTGTTGCTCTCAGACACAGGCTGTCTGCTGTGTCGTGAGCCTGTGGCACTAGTCTTGTCTTTATTTGACTGAGATTATGAGGTTTTGAAGAACAAGGAGTGTGTTAATGAGCACGTTAAATCTACAGTAAATGAAACTTTAACTCCAAGTACGAGTAGTGGCATTTGCTGAACCATAGACATTAGCTTCCTGTAACCACACTCAGAGTTATTAACATCGTATTGCCCGACTGTGGTTTTAGGATTACCACTGCAATGTAATTTCACTGTGTGTGATGATGTAATTGCTGCAAATCCATGTGGTTGGCAATTACACAGTGCAATGTATGGGACTGAGCTAATGGCCTGAAATCGATTTTTTGATTATTTTTTCCTTTTTATTAATTCTATTGCCTTATTTCAACTTTTAGTTTAAATACAACATGCAGTATCATATGTAGCCTGTTGGTAAGCAAGCCTCAGTTAAGTGGAAGACTGTGAGAGCATATAAAGATGCAGCTGACTTTATTATTCTGAGTTATAGCAGAAAACACAGTAAAGGTCTATCACACTGAATTCTGGCCATTATTCATGCATGCTGCTGGTGAATCAGTAGTAATACTACATTCAACTCCCAGTGAGCAGTGCTGAATGTGTGTACATAATAGATGGTAGATAAATGATAGGTAGGTAGGTAGGTAGGTAGGTAGGTAGGTAGATAGATAGATAGATAGATAGATAGATAGATAGATAGACAGAGGAGAGGTATATAGATAGGTTATACAGTCTATCAGATTCTACATATACTGTCACAATTCATGTAAAAGTCAACTAGAAATGTTTTTTTAATATAATTGAGGAAAAGCTGTAATGGAAAATCATTAATTGCTCTGTTATTCTTTTACTTCATATGCAAATTAAGATATATTTCCACACACTAAAAGAATCCTAGTTGTAAAAATCACAGCAATACTTTGATTTCTCTTGGCACCAGACCCTGATACCTGCCAAGCAGTAACTTACATCTCTGAGTCAATCATCTATTGTTTGCATGTCAGAGGTTGAATAGACAGAGGGAAAGTCTGGACTGGCAGCCAGTCTGCCTGGGCCTATAACTTGGTCCAGTCACTTGCCATAAGATTTGGTAAACATCACATAGGATTATGAATTAGACATATATAATCCCAGTATTCAGGCAGCTGAAACAGGAGAATCTTGAGTATAAAACTAGCCTGGTCTATACAATGAAAACAACAAAATGACAGTGTAGTAATTTTCTCACAGCATACTAAATGAGTTTTTGTCTATACCATGCTTAGGACATTGTAGAGAGATTGCAGAAGCCCCTTCAACACTTGTTTGAAACTCAATATAAGCAATAAGATAGTCTCTGGCTCACTTAGAAAATTAATATACTGAAAGTAAATCGCAAAGCCTATATAATTGAAAACTGAAGTACATAAAACAGGCAGAGGAGATACAAACACACACACACATAAGTCAAATACAAACAGATGTACACACACACACTCACAGAGGCATTCATTTTAGCTGGTCCAGTCTCTACTACATGTCATGCTCTCGTAACCCAGTATTGCAAGATATCTCCCACAGCATTCAGTTCCTAAAAGGGCTCTGTCCTCACAGCAAGATTCATGACGACGGTGAGCTTCCAAATCAGAAAGAGCCTTCGGACAGAGAGTAGAAAAATGCAAAGCCAAGCCAAGCAGAAGTCTACTGTGTTGACTTGCCTAGAAGAGAGTTTTCTGGGTTGGAGAAGACACCAAGGGAAAAACCAAGAATGAGTGAGGTCAAGAAGGCAAAGTCAGCTGCATCATCCTGGGAGCTCACTGGGCCTGGAGCACAGAAGAGTCAGAGAGGCTTTAGAAGCTAGCACTTACCTTAGCGCCAACAGAGCTGCAAGTAGACAGCCAACCTGGAAAGCAGCAGAAGATTGCCCAGGATCAAAGGCAGGGAGCCCCATCTCTAGGCCTCAGATATTGTGGTCAGAAAGCTTTTATATCCTCACAAAGCACTGAATATTTCTAATGTCTTTTATTTAGGTGGATTATATCTATGGATTCTTACCATATTGGAAATTTAATTATAATAATTTATTTCTAAAAAAAATCCCATTACATACTAAGGTGAAGGGCAGATTTTTAAATTTTGTGTATGGGTGCTGTGTCGTGGGTATATGATGTTGTGTGTATTCATGTGTATTTGTATGCATGAGTGAAAGCACACATATGTCATAGCACACATATAAAGGCCAGAAGACAACATCACATGTCCTTTCTCACCTTCTACCTTATTGAAGACAAATTCTTTCTTGCTTACCACTAGTTTAAGACACCTTAGCTAGCCAATGAACTCCCATGGATTTTTCTGTCCCTGCCTACTGTCTTCATGCAGGAGCCATAGGAAATGCAGACACATGTGCTACTGCATCTGTATTTTGTGTATCTTCTGGAAATCGGAACTCAGACTATTAGCCTTGTGCAGCAAAGAGTTTATCCTCTGAGTCAGCTCCTCAACTCAGTGGCAGATTTTCATTTTATCTTTGTCTTTCCCCAAAGATATAACAGGAGACAGGCTTTAATGGAAACTTGCATATCTGAGTTGTGGGAAACTTCACATTTGCCTCTGTATGCAGTGTGTTGTAATAACACAATCCATGTAGCTTAAAGAAAACTCCAAATGTTAGAGAACAAGTGACATGAAAAACAACACATAAGTATCATCATAAAAAGAATTTTGACCTTGAAGGCCCTCAGAAATCTAATTGTGGTACTAATAGCATAGACCAAGGATATTACCCTTTAAAGTTAAAAACAAATACAGACTTCATGAAGAACTCCAAATGACAATGTATGATTATAATTATAACAATATACTCTCATCCTACATTTTTGAATGGCATATATGTGTGTATGTATATGCATACACACACATACATAGATGAGTATATGAATACACATATATACATGTATATATACATATATACACACATATACATACACATGCACACACACACACACACACACACACATATATAAAACCACAGGCCTATGAGGCATTTTTTCTATTTTTATAAACAAGAACTCCAAAGTTCAGAGAGATCCCTTAACATACTTAGTGCCGCACAGTTTTTAAATAGAGAGCTTAGTACATTCCTTTCACTGCCCCATATTGAAAATTAGCTTTTTCATCAGGAAATATAGAAACTGCCTTAACATTCTCTATTTGCTATTTGCAAGGTCCAGAGTTTGCCAAATGATTTGCCTTGGATCTGTACACAGAATCAAGATAGGTCTGGATCCAGACTGGTTGGCTGTAGATTGGTACCAGCAACTAAAGAAGTCTAGGTTAGAGTCAGAAACATCCATGTCATTCTTTAGATAAAGACCAAGATTCTGAAACCATATAGCAGGTAAGTGGCTGCCTGGTGGATACAGGTAGAAGATTCACTTATTCATCATCCCTTAGTCATTTTAACACATTAAGAGTTTTTACGGGCATCATCAACTGAATTAAAAGGAAACTATGAGTAAGGGCTCCCAACTAGCTTCTGGGAGGCAGACTGCTGTAATCTAGTCCCAGGGACATTTGTTGGTAAAGCCACACCCTTGGTGGTTGTGGGAGTGGAAGGAGTAAGAAAAGGAAGGGTGGGGATGACTGAATAAAATTAAGATATACAGCCATCTTCTTATCTCAGGTGTTAAGGTATACTGAGGGGGACATCTCCAGGAAAGGCTGACCCAGAAGGTGACAACACAGATGTAGCTTCCTGTCCTCTTGTCAGTCTGTGATATCCAGAATGAGAATTCTCCTGGTGGCCTTAAAATGGTTATTGAGTTTCAGGTGTCACATATAGACATCCCTTTAAAGACTGCTTCCTCGGTTGCCTCTTTATAACATAGGTCAAACCTAAACACATTGACACTTTTTTTTAAATTAGGTACTTATTTCATTTACATTCCAATGCTATCCCAAAAGTCCCCCACACGCTCCCCCCCCCCAAACTCCCCCACCCTCCCATTCCCACTTCTTCGCCCTGGCATTCCCCTGTACTGAGGCATATAAAGTTTGCACGACCAATGGACCTCTCTTTCCACTGATGGCCAACTAGGCCATCTTCTGATACATATGCAGCTAGAGACACGAGCCCGGGGGGTACTGGTTAGTTCATATTGTTGTTCCACCTATAGGTTTACAGATCCCTTTAGCTCCTTAGTTACTTTCTCCAGCTCCTCCATTGGGGGCCCTGTGATCCATCCAATAGCTGACTGTGAGCATCCACTTCTGTGTTTGCTAGGCCCAGCATAATATCATAAGAGACAGTTGTATCTGGGTCCTTTCAGCAAAGTCTTGCTAGTGTATGCAATGGTGTCAGTGTTTGGAAGCTGATTATGGGATGGATCCCTGGATATGGCAGTTTCTAGATGGTCCATCCTTTCGTCTCGCTCCAAACTTTCTCTCTGTAATTCCTTCCATGGGTGTTTTGTTCCAAATTCTAAGAAGGGGCAAAGTGTCCACGCTTTGGTCTTCATTCTTCTTGAGTTTCATGTGTTTTGCAAATTGTATCTTATATCTTGGGTATTCTAAGTTTCTGGGGTAATACCCACTTATCAGTATAATAGAATTGTAACATTTCTCCCCTTTCTTTCCCCCTCCCTTTTTCCTTGTATCCCTCCCCACTCTCCTTCAAACTCATGGCTTTTTTCATTAATTATTATCACATGCATCTATAATCTATATAAATATATATTCATAAATATAACCTGCAGAGTTTGTATAGTGTCATGTGTAAATATACAGATTTCATTTTATTTTTCTGAAATCCACCTGTAGACTTGATGCTTCCCTCTATTCTCTCCTACGCATGACCGGTAATGAAAGATGACTGACTCAAAGATGAACAGACGTCTAAGATCTCCCTCTGGAAGTATTGACAGATCAGCTGTTACTGAGACTGCTAAGAAGCAGTCATTACATTTCTTAATTTTAATATTTATTCTACATATTGTAATTTTATTTGGGAGAAAATGTGAGAGTGATTGTAAACAGTACCACACAGAAAGGAAGAGTACCAA
The DNA here is from genome assembly GCF_000001635.26 of Mus musculus. NCBI lineage: Eukaryota > Metazoa > Chordata > Mammalia > Rodentia > Muridae > Mus > Mus musculus. Next base: position 68,658,779 of record NC_000078.6, read on the forward strand.
AACCTATATGAAAGCCATGCTTTGTGGATATAGTTCTAATAAATGTACATGACTGGTTTGATATAACGGAGCTAAGTAATTGTTAATTTACTAAATGTAACATGTTAATTTTTTCAGTGTCTTCCATATAAAAGTTGTCACTGAACAACACTCCAGAGCCCCATTAAAATCACTGAATGTAAGCAAATTCAATTAGTGCTCACTTTCAAGGCTGAGCATGCTATTCATATTAGGTCTGTAGTTGTGGTAATGCAAGCATTAAGGAGTGCCCAAAAGCAATTTGGAGAATAAATGACCAGACATGGGGCAACTAAGAATGGAGAGAGAAATTAGATGAATTATTATGAAAGGAAAACCATCAAAACAAAGCTAATGGTGGTATTCTAGAGCCAGCCCCTCAGAGGGCCATAAGCCACTTAGATCCTTAAGTAGAGAAATAGCCATCATCTCGACTATAAATCATAAACAGCTATAAACAGCTTTCAGTAAAAGCCTCCTTATTCCTGAGGTCAGTGAATTTAGTGTCTTTGATTGAAACTAATTACCTCTACTTTTAATACGTATGTATATTTGGTTTTTCAAGAGCTGTTAGCCCATGCATCAATGGATACATCTGAAGAGATCTTTGTAGATCACTGCTTATCAGTAACTGAGTAAGAACTGTACCACATGCTGGCACACCAAAGTCACTTTGATATAATTCAAAAGAACACCTATTATCCTTCCATTGAGAAAATCTCAAATTGATGGAAGCAATCCAGGGCAGATTTTAGTTCATTATGGTTTTCTCGCCCAACAAATCTCTGATGATAAACACAGCAATTGACACCAAAAAAAGTCAGATATAACAACAAAATGTCTGAAGGATGTGACCTCTTTTCCTGCCTAGCAGACTGCACAGAGAAACACACATCTGGAGACACTCTCTTACCCACGATGGAGCTGATTTCCATTACCTCACATGACTCAAAAGTCCTGACCAAACGACCAAACGTGGAAAGAATAGATGGTTTCCTTGCTTTTTAAGAGTCCCTGCCCTTGAGTAGGGACAGAACCTGAACCTTGTGTCTTAGTCATAGACGATGGCAAGGTCATGGAATGTCATTCCTGAAATGATGTTACGTTAAGTTCTCGCTTGCTAACAGTTTTGCAACATTCTCTGATTTGCCTCTCCTTCACAGATGTCAATGGCCATAGGCTAACAGGCCCTATAATGAGGACCATGGTAAGAAAGAATATAATGCAGCCTCCAGAGTCTTTGATGGGACCTGCAAGATTTGAGAACCTTCGGTTTATTGGCTACAAAAGCAAGAAATTTCTCAGTAGCCCAAGTAGACTTGAAGCTGGCCCACTGCCTTGACCAACACCTTAATTTTAATATATATGAGCCGGGTTTGTCTGTTTGCCTTCCTACTCCACAGAAGGTGTGAGGCAGTAAACAGCCTCTGCTTGTGGTAATTTATTAAATAGCAATGCAAGAGTAAAACACTATTTACAATTGAAGAAAGCAAGACTTTGAGTTACAAAGAATGCCAAATGCACACAGTCAGAACCACATAGAAACCCAGTCTTCTACTGCATTTCCTCTTTCTCTGAGTCTCCCTCCCTCTCACTTGCTAGTCTAAGCAGCCCCTCTGTGGCTTCCTTCTGCACTGCCTTCCTCCTCTCACAAGCCACCACTCCTCTTTTGGCTAATGGGAAACCATTTCATGCAATGAGACAAAATTTATTAAACTGTGTCCAAATAGCTTGATAGAATTTATGCAGCACCAAAGTGAACCAATTTATTTCTCCTTCAGACACATCATTTTCATTGTCCTTACATCCATTAATACGGCATCCATCACTGATGTTTCAATCCGCTCTAAGCTGTACCATCCCTCTGTGATATTTTATGATGTACAAATGCTGAGAGAAGAACACCACAGATAACTTCCAATAAATTTTTCTGTCTTTTTGTTTTAAATATATAACTATAGAACCATTAACAAAAGCTCCATTACAGATGTGGCAAAATGACACCGTGCTGGCTCTTATACTATGTGTGCTTTTTATTCAAAACACCTTTTGTAAGTGATAAATGAGGTTGACTTTTAGGTTCAAAACATAGAATTGGATGTGGGGATTTTAAAAATATATATGAATATCTTGTGTCTTACTTTGCAAATAAAATAGTATGTGAATGAATTTAGGTTAGAAAGACAAACAGAGAGCCACAAAAAGGAATGAGGGAGATAAATATTTATGGAAAGCAGAGAATCATGTTTAAATAACCTACAAATTGTGAATCTACCCAATTTGTTAAGTAAAAAGACTAAAGCAAAGTTTACAACAAATCAATGCACCATCTTAATTGATCTGTGATGGACCACAGTGCAGTTCATTCCGTTAATATAACTCTATTGCAAGAACTCACAGGGCAGGGACAAAACTAAAAAGACCCAAGGACACTCTCACAAACAGCAATGTTGCAGAGCTGCAAACTCATCAATCCCTACCAGCCCAGACTAACCAGAAGAGGGAAAACTTAGTTTGCAAAACACAAGAAACACTAAGAAAATGCTTTATAAGGCAAAACTACTCCATGTCATCAAAATGTGATTTTTTTTCTCTATAAACTTTGAATCTCATTCATAGGTTATCAGTTCAACCAACATGCACATAAAAATCCAAATATGCATTAAAAAGTAATTGCACACAGTTGTTAATGCTTGAGCTCTCTTCTCTGACGTCTGGGATGCCCAGTCCAGACATCACTTCCCTTTCCTGTAATCCTCACTATGTTTAGAATGAGTTTCCCATCCCTGTAAGAAACCTGTTTTCAAGACCAAGAATTATAAAAATAAAGAGGAAAAGAAAATACCATAAAAGCTCAAATGATTGCATCTTACACAATAGAGACCCAGGCTAGATCCCTTCAGAAGTCACTTTCCTCCTCCAGTTTTCTAACTATGAAAAGCAGGGGTGGCTGAATAACTTCCTACAGTGGGACAAGAGGTGGACCAATGGCTGGCAGGGAAGAAGGTTAGGGGCTTATCTTCTGTTGTGTCTGCCTACACCTTACCATTCACAAAAATACTAAGAAGCATCTACTTGAATGTAGAGAGAATGGCAATGGCTAAACCCAACTGATAATAAAAAGAAAGAAAATGTGCCTCTGATGCCCAAATTTTAGCTGTGTGGCAGGATGAGAGGAAGCACTGTCAAAGGGGTTTCTGTCAAAGTGGTAAGGTAGCCTGTCAAAGTCAACTAATACACCATGAAAAAATACTTCAGTTGAGAATGAACAAAGAACAGGATTGCAATCCAAAATTCATATTTAAAAGCCCTTGGTATGTCCAAGGAACAAAGGAAAAGTTTGGTTTTTATTGGAAAAAAATCTATATGCAGTGAATTTTGTTTGTTGGTTTTGTTTTTGTTTTAAACTGGCAGCCACAGCATTACCCAAGAACTAGGGAGCTCTGATTTGAAGGCACTACAGTTACCAGATGAAACCTGTCCAACATGGCTGCTTTGTGGAATTCGAGTGGGCAGATCGGTACCAGTCAACGTCCTATGTGAGCAGATATCTGTCTGGGTGAGTCAGATAGTAAATGAATTGCAGCCTAGGAAACTTTCTTAAGATAATTCCTGTGATCAGAAAATTATTCCTGAGAGCCTCCCTTTGTGTCCTTCCCCAGCTCCATCTTCCACAGTTTGACATAGATGACTCCATTTTGAACCTGCCAACTTTCACAAGACTTCTACATATCAGATAGTATCTATCAAATATCCCCAACACATAGCCTCACTTCCCTCAGATTACCTGAAGAGAAGCCATGAGGCCGGGGTCATTTTAGCACCTGCTTGGAAGACACCATCATCTTTAGAAGGTGAATGAATGACTCTCCTCTTTTCTCACTGGCCATGGGAGCTCATTATAACTTAACTTTTACTCAGTGGTGTGCAAACCTCCTCATCAATCTCTTTATCAAACAGAAGCTGACAGAAGAAGGACATCTATTCTCTCAACGCTTCTCTGGAATTCTGCCATAGAAGGACAAGGTTTTAAATAATGCATTGCTGTCATAAGATGGACCTGTAAAAAGTAAAGTCAGAGATGAGCAGCGTGGCACGTGTCCATAATACCCATGCTCAGAAGTGTCCTGAGTTTGAGGCCAGCCTGGATTACATCATAGAGCCATATCTGAAAAAAAAAAATATGTGAAAATAAAAGACTAAAATAAGAAAGATGCATAGCCATCTTTCTCTCCAAAACGATGCATTGTTCAGCAGTAAAAATTCTAACTTTTACCTGGGGGAGCTCACACAAACACGTTCGAAATACAATAATAACAAAACCTTGGGCCCAGCCCTGAACAAATCCTATGATGGATAATAAAAATCTTGAGAACAAAAGCTGCCACTAAAGTCACACAGAAAGTTCTTAAGGTAATAAGCACCAAATATGAGGTAAAGGGAAAACATGGGATTCGGTAACACCATGTGCTCGCTGAATGACATCACTGCTTCTGGGGAAATGTGGCATTTTGGATGTAGGAGCATCCCAGTTAAAGCTGTGGCTTTACCACTTCTGACCTATGGATCTGAGCATGTCCCCTAAGCTTCATCCGTGAGATGTACCCACATATGTTTCTAAGGATCAGCAGTAGAATATACAAAGCAATGTTAAATGACAAACACTTGAACTGTGCTTTATATAGAGTACAATTTGTTTTAAATCCATCTTTCTGTCTCACCATATAGAGAATATTATTATTCTTCCTTCACAGTAAGTAAACTGAGGCTCGGAGACATTCACTTGCTCCTCATAAAAATCCAAGCTTTATCCCAGGCATTCCAGGTCAGAGCTAGTGCCTGTCACATGTGCTAACCCGGGCTACCTCAAAAAGCATCCATGACAGAATCATGGAAAACTGACCTGAACGAGCGAGCCCTTGGAGCCAGGCACTGTGCTAAGCATCTGACTTTCATTATCGCATTTCATCCCAACAGCAAACCCTTGAAGTGGGTACAGCTTCATCACCTCTAAACTCCTCATGTGGTGCCTGGCACCGTACTGCAGCTCTGTAGAGGGCAGTTACCATTACACCTCAATGAACGATCCTGGGCCATCCAGTCGATGCTGGATACAAACTTACTTTGTGGAATAATGTTTTCTCAGCATGTTAGAACACACGCAAACCCAGGCCAGCATCTTCCAGGCCTCCCACTGTGACAGCCATCTCTGTAACAAGGCAGCCTTTTTCCCTTCTATTCCTTGAAATAAGTATGGCTGTTTGGTCAGAGCTGTTTGCTGCCACTGTTTAGAAAATGAAATCTCTCGCTTCTGTTCAATGTATTGAACTTTGTAACCATAGCATCCACACCTCACACACCTCTCAATCTCCATTTATTTTGTTTAAAAAAAATACAAAGAGATTGAGAGACACTGCAGCAGGAGAGGTAAATGATGAATAAAATAAAATTTTTCTCTACTTGGCTAAAAAAAAAATCCATTTTTAATGTTTAGCCCTGTGCTACTGCACTCACCAAAACCTAGTGGTTCACATTCTGGTTTCCTGTCCCCGAAACACACCTGAAACAATATGAAGCAGGTGTCAGGAGACGCAAGAGGTCAGGGAGATCACAGCAGTGACCGCTGCCAGGTCCCTGAACCTACCTCTGTATAGCCAGACTGTCAGTGCAGGCACAGAGCAGGCATCTTCTAGCCCTCCATGGTGCTCAAGGAGACAGAGACACTGAGAAGCAGGGCTCACATCTCCTGGTGGGCAAAAGACATTGCACAGGAACACTGATTCCTGGCAGAAGAATGGATTCACACACAGTTGTTGACAGCACAGTCACTTAATTCTCTTGGGCTGACTTCAGAATTCATTCACAAGTCTCTCATGTGTGTGTGTGTGTTTCTTGTTTGAGGAATGAATATCCATGTAGAGACCACAGGTCATTCGGTCTGGGTGTCTGTGGTGGCAACATCCACATTGGAGATTTTTTTGTTTTGTTTTGGGGTTTTGTTCTTTATTTTTGGGGTTTGTTTGTTTGTTTGAGAAAAGGTCTCTCACTGGCCTGGGTTTCACCAGGTATGTTTGTTAGGCTGCCCAGTGAACCTCAGGGATCTGTCTTTCCCTGAACCCCCACAACAGTGGGGTTGCAAGCATGTACCATGTGCCACTGCATCTAGATCGCTTTTTAACATAGGTTCTTCTGATGGAACTCAGCCTCCTACTTCCAAAGCAAGCACTTTACAGACTGAAGACTTTCCATGGCCAATCATTCACATTGTTTGTTGTTGTTCTGTTTGGTTTGTTTTTGGTGGTGGTGGTGGTGGTTTAGTTTGGTTTGGTTTTTATTTCAAATACAAATGTCTACTAGCAGAAAAAAACCCGATATGTTTAACAGAAACATAGTGAGATTGGCATCTAGCCATGGACTTCGGGGTCACCTTAGTAGCTTTCCTTTAAAAAAAAATTTCAAAGTATGGACAGGTGAAATGTGTAGGAGAATCACTTAGGCAGATTTTCATAGGATGAAAAAATTCTAAGTCCCGCTGGTGATAATTCTGATTCCATTGGCCCGACAGCTTCTCCCAGACAATGCAGAAGAATTGCATCTGTGGCCAGTGACTGAGATGCTCTAAGGTTGCCAAGCTCTGGGTACAGTGAATGATGAGTATGTGGGTAGAAGTGACTGGGGAGAGAGCCTCTACCATGCACTTCTTGGAGGTCCGGGACCTGGAACTTACTACAAACACCACAGAGGGAAGCACAGGGTCCCTCGAGACTTCCAAACTCCATTCTACTTACTGACGTTTCCTTAAAAACTAAACACCCTTGGAAGGAGTTACAGAGACAAAGTTTGGAGCTGAGATGAAAGATGTAGAGACTTCCATATCCAGGAATCCACCCCATAATCAGCATCCAAACGCTGACACCATTGCATACACTAGCAAGATTTTATCGAAAGGACCCAGATGTAGCTGTCTCTTGTGAGACTATGCCGGGGCCTAGCAAACACAGAAGTGGATGCTCACAGTCAGCTAATGGATGGATCACAGGGCTCCCAATGGAGGAGCTAGAGAAAGTAGCCAAGGAGCTAAAGGGATCTGCAACCCTATAGGCGGAACAACATTATGAACTAACCAGTACCCCGGAGCTCTTGACTCTAGCTGCATATGTATCAAAAGATGGCCTAGTCGGCCATCACTGGAAAGAGAGGCCCATTGGACACGAAAACTTTATATGCCCCAGTACAGGGGAACGCCAGGGCCAAAAAGGGGAGTGGGTGGGTAGGGGAGTGGGGGTGGGTGGGTATGGGGGACTTTTGGTATAGCATTGGAAATGTAAATGAGCTAAATACCTAATAAAAAATGGAAAAAAACTGTTCTAGGCTATTAATACTAGCCCCTATGTTATCAAAGCAAAATGTGGTAGACTTGGCTAGAGTCATAGATATTTGCCATGCTTACATAAAGTATACCGTAATAGGAATGGAATCCATGGTCAGTACCTGCCTTCTGGTCCTTACAGCAGGGTACAGACCTCCATTGCTTGGCCTAGGATGTCTAATAACTGCTCATTTATTTAGCCTCTTCCTATATAGTACACCAAATACACTCTACAGTCTTGTATTCAGTTTCAGCAAATATTAATGAAAATTGGGAGCCTATATATTACTAGGAAAAAATTAGAAAAACTTTCTTAATGACCTTAATATTATAACAACCATTTAGAGTGCATCTTACATGGTTCCACAAAGCAGCATTAAAACTTGGCATCGCTGCCTCCTTTTCCTGTCTACCCCATCTACACGTAGTCAGACACTGGCCTGACTCTATATATACATATTAGTTGCCCAAGAATGTTCTGTCTATATAATCCGTATCATCCACCTTCAAGACTGACAGGACAAACTGTCAAGATCAAAACCTTCAGGGGCTTCGGGTAAAGGCTAAAAGGGCAGACCCTCACCTCTCAAAGGGAAATAATTACTTATGGGGCAAAGCTGTACCCTGGAGCAGATTGTCTTGTAGGAATCAGATTATCCCCTTGACATAAATTACAATACTTAGGTTATGTCACATAACATACCATACTCATAACAACTACAACTTCTTATCTAATTGTGGAGGTCATAGCTGAGATAATGGCCAATGGGATCACACTGACCAGGACTGTCACTATGTGTATCTCTTGTCCTTTGATCCATAGGTCCTTTGTGTAAACCTAAGTGCATATCAGCACCCTAAAGGGGATCTTGTGGTCAATGGGTTCCTTTATCTGTTCCTCTTTCTCACTGTGATTTAAATCTGCTTTCAGCTTTTCACCATTATGTATTATTCAGCTGCTGAATAGGAACCTATGGCTGAGCCTAGCTTGTTGGCAAGCCTAGAACAAAAAACTATTTCCTCTAAAACTGGAGGGCTGCTGAAGCCAGCCTAGCACTTTAAAATGGAAGGAGAAGAAAGGAGGAAGAGGAGGAGGAGGAGGAGGAGGAGGAGAAAAGGAAAGAAGAAGAAGAAGAAGAAGAAGAAGAAGAAGAAGAAGAAGAAGAAGAAGAAGAAGAAGAAGAAGAAGAAGAAGAAAAGAGAAGACAGAAGAGAAGGAGGGGGAAGGAAGGAGGGAAGCGGAGGAAGAGGAAGAAGAGGAATTTTTATGCATGCTTATTCTCACCAAACGTTTGCAATGCAAGGCCAATAGGAACCTCTCCCAGGCATCTTGAGATTTATTTATAACACACATTAAATTGCATAAGGTAGTGGTATAGGCACACAGCTTCTGCTCCCACCTCTATGATGTCCTTCTAGGCCATTCTCCCCCAAGATAAATAAAGAAGGGAGGGGAGAAGGAGAAATTCAAGACAAGCATTAAGGCTTCAAGGCAACTGGCAGAAGAAAGAGTCAAAAGCTCACCCAACCAAAGAATACTCAGAAGTAAAAGTCAGGGATTTACACTTGCTATACATGATATTTTCAATTTATAAATTGAGTATTTTTTTTATTTAAACACCTAACTGCATTTTTAACTTACAAAACAAAACAAAACCTTAAGCTGAGCTGTGACAGGTTTCCTCAGAAAAGGAAAATGCAATAATATATTAAAGTCTGTAAAGTGTCCCCTGCACAGGTTGTGTTCTTGTTTATTGTGACAGAGAGTTCTCATAACACCTATGCTGCTTGTGTTAATGTCACTGATCACCATTGGCAACTGCCATAAAAGAAGGCTGTTTTTCTCTTTGTTAGGAGTTTCAGTTTGGTTGGTTGGTTTTTATTGAAACAGAGTCTCATGTAGTCCAGGCTGACCTCAAACTCACTGTGTAGCCAAAGCTGGCCTTGAACTCCTGATCTTATAGGCACTATCTCTTAAGTGCTGGGATTATAGTCACAAACAGTCATTTTCTGCTCAAAAAAATTATTATTATTAATAATAATAATAATAATAAAGGTTTTAAAGGAGTGACTTTCAAAATAAAACCTCCTGCCTACCCAGAAACCTTCCTCACAAAGGTAAAGAAAAAGAAGCAAAGTTTCATTACTGAATAGGCGTTGACCCAGAATGTGTCATGCTTCACAGACAGCCTGCCTGGAGAGTCCAGAGACAGAATGAAAACTTCCCTGAACACAGACAAGCAGACACAGCCTGTTCCATAATCTTCTCAGGGTGTCCAATACCAGTCAGGGAGTAAGAAGCCTTGACAGCACCATTTGTCACACAAGTTCATCCCAAGCCCACTTGATAATTGAGGTGACCATTTGTGTAGCACAGTTGGCTTTACCCAAAGGAAAAATAAATTTCCTTCATCTATATGACAAGAAGTAGCTTTGGAGCCTGTCACCATCTGAAGTTAAATTTCTATCATCTACAGACACTAGGGGGACTGTCCTTCTTGGTAATTATTGTTCAAAGAAATGATTCCAAGGTCCTTGAAAAAGACATTACTGAATCATAAAAGTACTAACATGTCTGCTAAAGTCAATTGTCTTTAAGGGGGAAGGGTCTCTTCCCTTTATTTTTGTCAGGGAAATTTTAAGCTTCTTAGTTCTAATTTGCATTTGCCCTTAGGAGGGGAGAAATTCCAAAATCACTCTGGTATCCTTCCCTATCAATTATTTCCTCATTCACTCTCTCTCTCTCTCTCTCTCTCTCTCTCTCTCTCTCTCTCTCTCACACACACACACACACACACACACACACACACACACACACCACAGAATTTTATTATAAATGATATTTATACTAAACATTTAAGTACTGGAGGTGAAATATACATCTATTCTTTACCTCAATCAAATTATAACAATTAACTCAGAAAATAAAAATACTAAGTTGGTCTGATTTTAAAAGATAGTAGTAATGCTTATTAAGAGCCATTTAAAAGTCAGGTCCTGATTTCCTGATAGTCACAAACTTTTTGAAAATTTTCTAAAGGATGTTAATATGGGTATGCTAGTCAAGTTGGCTAAGTGTTTGCTATTGCTTCAAAATTCAGGCCTGGCCAATTATTGTTACTAACCTGTCCTTAGTGGCTACCAAACTACTATGACCTTATGGATACTAGTGTCACTCTCCCAAGAAATGCTCGCATCACGAAAAACAGCCATTCCTGGAAGCATGTGCTTAGGGCATTCTGGGATCCTTCAGGATGAAAGTACCTTGTAAATGTGAGCTATTGCCACCATTATGAATGAGATCTAACCCCAGACGACATCATAAACTTAATAGTGGGAGTTAAACCACCATCATCTCAAAGAATTCCAGCCAGTGTACATTTCCCTCATAGCTCAAAAGGCTTGGGCTGTCATTATCAGAATATCTGCCTGCAGACTCCAAACTATATTTTTCTGATCATAAAAACCCAGAGCACTGTACAAGCTTATCCCTATCAAGTAGTAGATTTAATATATTAACCTTTAGGGGGGAAACATGTATATCAAAATGATTTTACAATGCCACTTAAAATGGGCAAATAAGTAGTACTGACGCAGTAACATTTTTAATATCGTACTTTGGTTTTTATTAATGCCATGTGTAGGAAAGGAGAAATCACTTTCCCTTATTAAACAACTAAATTTCTTTTATTTATCTACTTACTTCAGAGAATATACATTTTAAGGTGAGTGAGATGCTGTGCCCAAAATAATACAGTTCCTAAAATAAAAAGATTATATGTTGTAAGATCATCTTTCCGCACCTTCAGGGGTTGTTGCAACAAGGTGAAAAATGAGACCTCAGTAATCAGAAAACAAAATCTCCACATGTAATCTAATAAAGGTGCAACATTGGCAGAACTACTACCATAGCTAATAGAATCAACTTAACAGGCTCTAGAATCACCATGGAAACAAGCCTCTAGACTTGTCTATAAAAGCTAATCTAGATTAGATTAAGGTTAGATGATTCCCTAAAAGTGGGCACTGACATTCCATGGGCTGGGACCCTAGGCTGCTTTAAAAGAACATAGCTAGCTAACACCAGCTTTCATCTCTCCTTGCTTCCTGAATGTGGCTGCAATACAGCCAGCTGCCTCTTCAAGTTACTGCAGCTATGACTTTCCTGCCATGGTGGACTGTACCCTCAGTGTCTCTTTCTCCTTCTATTGCCTCTCAGCTACTCCTCCAACACCATGTCTAACTGTGTGCCACCATACTTCCTGCCATGGTGACAATGGACTAAACCTCTGAACTGTAAGAGAATACCAATTAAATGTTTGCCTTTATAAGAGTTGTCTTAGTTATGGTGTCTCTCACAGCAATAGAAATCCAAACTAAGACACCCTTCATTCCTTAATTTGTTTTTATCCTGAATTTTGGCACACCGATGATAAGAGTACTTAAAATTGCCAAGCTACTTGGTGACCTTTGATACTACTAACACATCACTGACTTCCCACATCCCTGTCTCAATCCTACCAAGAGTTAATGTTTCAAATGTTGTTTAAAGGTTCTCAGAACTTCTTTTTTGGGGGGGGGTAATTTATTTCATTTACATTTACAATGCTATCCCAAAAATCCCCCACATGCTCCCCCACCCACTCCCACTTCTTGGCCCTGGCATTCCTCTGTACTGAGGCATATAAAGTTTGCACGACCAATGGGCCTCTCTTTCCACTGATGGCCGACTAGGCCATCTTCTGGTTCATATCCTATGGAGTCCCAGTGAACAAGGGAATTCTTTGTTTCCTTCTGACTGACAGAATGTGTGAGTCAAGTCGGGGTAACTGAACAGACGTCTCATGAGGAGGGTGTGCTTACAGAAACACAAGCTCATGCTTCCGAGGCAGGAGCTCTTCTCTGGGCACCTTTGCCGGCTCTTTTCAGCCACAACACCTAACTAGTTTCTCACATCCTGCTCTCACACCTGTACCTGTTATTTACTTATGCGTGAACCTCCCACTCCAGGCCAATTGGCAACCCTACCTATAACTGAAGCCCATGTATTTAAAGGAATCCTCAGCTCTTACCCCAAATTAACACTGAAGATGGTTTTCTGCTTCCATGTGCATGTTTTTTGTTAAACAAAACAACATATCTCAGGGATCGACTAAGTTACATTCAAGTTACAGTCAAAGTCTACCTATAGTATAGAAAATAATCCTCTAACCAACCACTCAAACTCAGATTTCCACTCCACAAAACCCCAACCTCTCTTAAAATAGAGTAACATTCAGAATTAAATGGTTATTCTGGGGATGTGACAAGGTGGGCCTGAAACACAACAACTACCATGGGAAAACCACTGCCCTCCAGCCTCCAGCCTCTCGTCTCAAAAGATGAGAATAATAAGCTACATCTGCTTCACAGAGTGCAGAGGTTCAGGGAAAGCACTTAGCATGGGGCCCTGCATGGTCGCTAGTGCTTTCTAAATGTTAGCAGCTAGTACTAACATTGCAACCAAGAGCTCAGTCAGTGACAAGGAGACAAATGATCTCTCTTGTGAAATTTAACTTATAAAATCTTAAAAGCCAGAAGGCCTCAAGGAATATCTATCCCTGATAGAAATACACAGATGAGTGAATTATCGTCCCCCAGCTTGTATCTCATTATCTTCAGCGGGCAGCTGTAATGACAGCCCCAGCTTCTCCCTCAGTGTTATTGCTGAATCCCCATTGTCAGACCTAAAGAAACCTTCCCCGTTAAAGGCCCTCTGTACATGCGTTTCTGCAAGGCACATTCATCAGACAAAGCCAGGCATATACAGTTCTGTTAGGCCAGGTTACTCTGGCCCAGGTAGAGAGGTACGTCTATGATCCTCTTCTAGGTTTTTGTATGATGTAGGTTAACTTCAGATACACTCCAATGGGCCATCTCTTTGATTATAGGGATCTTGAGACTTTGTTTTGGGCCATGGGCTCATTATTAAGCTCAGATCAAGAGGCACCTAGTCACCAAAAGGCAGTGTTTTAGAACAGAAAAACCCTGCCTTGGCCACTAGCCAATCAAAATGTAACCGTCAGAGGTAAGGAATCTCTACAAGCAGCCTCATACCAGACAGAGTCAGAGAAACAAGCAGTGCCATCCAAGTGACTGTCCTTCTCCAAATGCCTAACGAGATGAGGAATTTTGAAGACTAAAGGCAAGTGTATTAGTCTCTCTCACACATACTATTACAAAACACCTGAGAAAAACAAAGGAGAACTTATGACACATGGCGTCAGAGGTCTCCATCTCCTGTCAGCTGATCCTGTTGCAAGGTAGTCTATCGTGGAGGAAAGATGCAAAGCTGTACAATTCATGGTGTCCAGGAACCAAATGGACTAACAGGAAGAAGCCAGTGACAAAATACAGCCTTCAAAGGCACAAAACCCACTAACTTACTTCTTCCAAACAGTTACCACCCCCTAAAATATCATAGAACTATGAGATCATCAATCATTTAACTCACTGACTGAATTAGAGCCTTAATGATCCAATCATCTTTAAATAGCACTCTCTGCTAGGAAGCCTGTCTTCAATACATAAGCCCTTCGCAGGAGGCTTCAGAGCTAAACCATGACAATAAGATATTCCCACTAATTTGATTCTATCCACTGAGCCTTTACCAAACTGACCACACATTAACTACTGTTGTCTGCACTACACCCTATAGACCACCCCTACTGAATTAATGAGGTACCCCCTATTCCTTTATAACTCTGTCTACCTGATAAACCTTTCCCTATTTAAATTCACCAAATTCATACTTCCCATTTAAAACGCAACTGAAGAAGCATCTCTAGCCTACATGTTGCCTCTATCAAAATGCTTAATATACCATATTATGATTGTATGATATATTATGATTGTAGGTCTGCATTTTTACCACTCATTCACTAAGGTTTAAGCAGCTGGGGACAGGGTCCCCAACTGTTTAATGAAGGTACACTAGTGGACCCTCAAGTAAATAAATAATATAAAATGATGTTTCTCTTCATAGTGGTAGCCTTAGTGTAATTGGAAAATACTTATTTATATATGTGTATGAATGTATGTATGTATGTATGTATGTATGGTGTGTGTGAATGTGTGTGTTATGTGCATTTGTGTTGTTGTTTATTCACTGACTTTACATCCCAATATCACCCCCTCCTCTCCTCCCAGCCTTTGTATGTGAAGGCATGCTTTGGTACACTTGTGTGAATCACTGAACAACTCTTTAACTTTGTTTTTAAGGTAAGCTATCTCTCTCTTGTTGTTGGTCACTGTATCACATATTCCAGGCCAGCTGACCCAAGAGCTACAAGCATCCTACAGACATTCCACAACATACAGCTTTTTCATGGGTTCAGGAGATCCAAACTCAAGGTTATCAAATTTGTGTGACAAGCATGGATCCCCCGAGCCATCCTCCAAAGCCCTATTACTGTGTACTTTACCAGTTTCATTTAAATTAGTTAATTACAAGAAACTTATTGCCTATCTTATTTTATAATAGTTTCAACTACTTATCTTAAAATTTCTAGACATGTTTATCACCTAGATAGGATATTTTAATTGGATTTTTAAAATTGATTTGTTACTTCATAGCTGTGTCTCAAAATTCACTGTATTATCCATAAATTCAAGAATAAGATCAACTAGTGATGGTTATCTCAAGCTTCTATTGTATTTGTGACTTAACAACAGCCACTCAGATTTTCTTTGATATGGTGAGGCTAATTGTGGGAAAGGGTACAGCAGGAGCGGCTAGGGCAGGGGAAGCTAGGCTAGATGAGTCTTGCATTGTATTACACACACACACACACACACACACACACACTCACACACACCTTTCCTCTTGCCTTAACCTCAGTGTATCTCACACTCAAGGAAAAGGGAGATGGAAGGAAACTGACTACACCTACAATTGTTCCCAATGTGGATTCAGTGTTTAATATGAATCCCCTCCTACTGTAAGTTCCCACCTATTTGATTCATTTCTTAACTATTTTGAGTGTACCTTTTAGAAACTTTACTAAGAAAGATATCCAGGTGGTAAATGTGTGTGTTCATATTTATGATATTTAGACACATATACATGAAATAAGATGAAATATTTATATAGGAATGGTGGAAGTGATATAGCTCTAAATACATTGTATAGACACGTTAACCTGTGTGAAAGTTCATGGATGTCCAAGAAACCAAAATAGCAATGAATTTGAAAACTAAAATATTATTTCTCTGTCTTGCAGGCCTGTGCTAGTTCATCTATTTTATAATTTCAAGTGTAATTTCTATGCATGCATGTTCATGGTTTGATCTGGAGTTTCTTTTAAAAAAATTAAAAATAAACTGTTATGTAACCCATCTAGCTCACTTCTGGACATTCATCCAACAAAATGAAATGAGCATAAGAAAGAAAGGCCTGCCACGTCTGGGTTTACTGAAGCACTATGGACATCAACTACTGGGTAGAATCAGCCTCAGTACTCCACAGGAGAATGGGAAAAATGTGATTAGATAAATAGATAGATAGATAGATAGATAGATAGATAGATGTTCATAAATATATAGTCACATAAACATAATCAGATTTAAATGAATTAATTATAACTAATTGAAAATAGTTGTATATTATGGACTGTTTCTTGGCCATAAAAAAGAAGGAAATCTTGTTGCCTAAAGCAAAATATACAACTGGTGAATATTGTGTTAAAGAAAATAGGAGGCACAGAGAAAGAAAATTCCCTGCGTTCTGTCCATATCTGGAAACCAAAATTTAAAAGTCAAGTTAAAGCAGAGAAGTGATTGATTACCAGGTGCTAGCAAGTGGCATGGGAGATCCAGGGTCGGGGAAGGGTGGCTGGACATAGCCTATGTGTGTTGGATGCATGTGTGGAAATAATACAGCAAATTCCATGAGCTCATGCAATTAATATGTATTAGTCAAAATGTACAGACCATGAATTAAATTCTAATTTAATTCTCAGACAGGACTGAGACCCCTAACATTAATATGAAAATGAAAATTAATTACATTCATAACACAAGTATATTTTGCACAGGATGAAGAGAAAGAAGTTTAGCCTTTCAACAATCACAATAGTTTATATTCAGTTGCTGAAAAGGACTCGTAAAGAATGAAGAAAAGAAAAAAGAGATAGTTCCTGAATGTCAGTGCTTGTTTTCCAAATCAGAGCTAAGGGCAGAAAGTGTGATTTGTCAAATGTAAAACAAAGGCACCGCAGACAGAATACACGAAGGAACATCAGCCCCTAGTCCTCTGCACAATGCAGACTTAGCATGGCCGCCAGTGACCACATTTAGTCACACTTGTCTCTGTCCCCAATTTGTGAAAAAGGGTCAATAATTTAAGCCTTCTCCTCTCAGAGAGTAGGTAGCTTAACTATAATAACAATAAACTAATGTTAAACCCAAATCATGAGACTATTTTAGCAGAAGCTGTAAATTTTCATAGCAAGAAACGTGAATTTCTTCTTCCCTAAGACTGTTCGGAAGCCTGAGCAGGTAACTTAGGAGGGAGACACACCACAGCCTCCCCTTTCGGGTTCTGCCGATATTCTCTCTAAACTGTCTTCTAAAAAAAAATAAAAAAATAAAAACTTTGCTATTTGGGATATAAAAAATGACTTTGATCCTATCTCAGCCAGTGACTCAATGGACGCCAAGTCAGCTAGAAAGATTTAAGAGCTCTGTCCCCAGTTTACAAGACGACACTGAAAAAATACTCATTTAGCAGTTTGAGAGTTACCTTGACCTAGAATTTATGCTAGAAACAACAAGGGCATGAAGATAAAAGGCACGTTATCCCACTAATCAAATGAAGTTTTCCTAGACAAATCTGTTGAATAAAAGGGGCAGGCCAAGTCGATTGTCGCCGCCACAGTCCCAAGAGCATGAATACCGCATTCTTAAAGGCTGGCGCTAAAATAATTGTTTTGTTTCTCCAGGGATTGGAACATTGAGAAGTCATTGAGGTTCATTGTCAAGCACTCATCACAACAGTTAAGTGATCCCGCATTGGGGTTTTCTAGATACGTGCACCTCCCTAGAGTGCCCACGATGCTCAAATTCTAGAGCAGAGAGCAAGCGGGCCAAGCACTCATTAAGAGAATGTAAAACCGTACAATACATAATGGTGCTAAACCCTGCCAGACTACAATTTATTAACGCCTCCAAACACATTACTTCTGTTGAAGTCAAACAGCCTGGCAGAGAAATGGATTTTCTATAATCTAGCTACCCAGTTTCCTTTCAATTTTCTAAAGATTACAACTTCTATTTTATGACATGACGACATTTTTTTCCACCAGAGGGTAAAAAGATAAATCATGCAGTGGATGACGGGGCGGGATCTCAACACTGGGGACTCATAAATCCTTACTTCCGGACTGTCGTAAACTTAGCCTCCAGCCTCAGAATGGAAGCAGATTGGAGGAGCGAGCCTTCTGCTTACCTAGCTGGCCACACAGCATATGCAAAGAACAGAACGTCCAACTAAAGCAACGGTTAGATGGTGTTTCCAAAGTTATGAAATAACACTGTTTTTTACTGGTCTTTCTTCCAACTCAGGGAAAAAGAACTCTCCAGTTAGGATAATGGAGTGCTTTCTTCTGGGGGCATTCCAACCTATTTTGGTGAAATATTTCCCAATGAGAAGTTAAATTTCGAGGGGGAGATTAAAAAAGAGCTAAATGACACACAGAGTAAACGGCTGAACTGTTTTTATTTCACATTCTTTTAAAAAAAGAAAGACAGCATTTATTATGTTTAAAATTTTTACCCTTAAATATGTAAAATAAGACCCTTTGGTTATATTACAAAAAAAAAGAAAAAAAAGAAAAAAAGAAAACCCTGAGGGATTATTCACCTGGGTCTTCTTCTCTCCACTTCTAGAATAACTGGAGTTGAATTGAGGAAGCTCTTTTAAATTAAAGCAGCATTAATCATGAAATAAAATTATATTCTTGCTATTTCAAGTAGATATTTGAGAATAATGAAAATCTGAAAAGAAGAAGAAATGTTTGGATTAGTTTCTCATAAAAGTGAAGGACATAGAGATAAGTCTTTTTAATAAAAGTAGAGCAGCCTTGCTGCTGGTTCTCAAACAGAGGCAGATGGTGTGACATTGGTATGAACCCATCTGCTTCCTGCAGTTCAAAGAGGAACGTTACATTCACTGGGAAATTTACATAGTAGGAAAAGATGCAGGTAATCCAAGCAGGAAGGAGATCAGGAAAAGGAATGGGAAAGTTAACATAGAATTAGCATAATGTTAGGCCGCCTCTGTGCATCAGACTCCCTGTTCTGTCCCCAGCCTAGCTGAACAGTATCCCACATGAGGTCCCTTCTACAAGATTCATCAGGAAACTGCATTCTGAATGAAGACCCCATACTTTCCCCAGGGTCTGTTTGACTATAATTTTCCACTGTGTAAATGTGAAAGTGTGTTAGCAAATATGACAAAAATCACCAATTAGAACATTATGGCAATTTCTTCAGAGTAAAGTGAATATGAAAATAACAGTTACAGGCTCTAGAACTCTGCAAGTTCATAAATCAGGTGTTGCACATTTGGAGACGTGTGAGCTACGTCATTTCCTATACTTAAAGCTGGGCTAAGTGCATCGCCAATCTAAATACGTCAATCAGCAATGCATAACCAAGGCCATTCCAGCCTCTGAGCAGGGAGTTGTCGTGATAAAACAATTTTAATTTCTACATTTAGTTCTGATAAATACTGGGGTTCGAGGAATGCATGAAAAGTAGTGCCTCCCTCTGTTCTACCAGTGGCAAGAGATTAAAATTAAAAGTTACTTTGCCAGAGTAGAAACAGACAAGTCTCAACATCTAAACTGTCTCAGCATGAAGACTTCATAGATCCATAAAAATTAGCCTTCAGATCTGAACTCCGATTAGCATGTGCAAGACCCTATATCTGAGCTGCAGCACCACAAAGCAAATAAGAGTTTTTATTTTAACTTGGCTTTCACAAGAAAGCAAAATCTTTTTAGACCAAGGATAGATTTGTTATAAATAATAGTTTCTGTTTGTTATAGATACTGCTCCTTGAACAATTTCAACTAAAGGAATTCATAATAGATAAAGGTTTAAAGGTATTAATTTTAAGCATTGTCATTGGCTTGCCTTTGCTGCAATGTCACTGCTACAGAAATTATAACCTTGACTTCAGAATTTGCTCAAACCCTTCAATAATCCATTATTTGTGGATATGGTAAATATAAGTATTATTCGGGTCAATGAAAACCAGAGAGACCACATTTTCTTCTCCCTTACGTCTTCCTTTGAATAAGTCCACACCCTTCTATAGCACAAAATTGAGCAATGGAACCTACAAAATATATTTTAAATATCAATTAAGTTCTTTAAAATGCTTATGGAAGTTAATATGCTGTTTCTATCATGTAGTCCATATTAATAGAATAAATTTCTACCTGTCGCGAACTTTTATAACCTTATCGTTATACTGCAAACCTCTATAAATACGTGTTGATTACCGGCTTCATGGAAGGAAGGAAATCTAAACAAGTGGCTCATTATTACAGTCCTGTGCACAAACAACTGATCCTTTCCTTGTGCATTCATTTCACCATTCACCTCTCACACCCTGCAAAGCTGACAGGAAAGACAGCCCTTCCCATTTCTAGACTTAGGTATGTCTTCATAAACCAGAGAACCCTAGCAACAGCTTCAATAGCTTGAGCACTATAAAACCATGCTTCTCAGCCTTCCTAATGCTGCAATCCTTTTTCAAATGTGGTGACCCCCAACCATGAAATTATTCCCATTGCTATTTCATACCTATCACTTTGCTACTGTTATGAATTGTGATGTAAATATCTGTGTTTTCCAGTGGTCTAAGGCAGGCCCTATGAAAGGGTCATTTGATCCCCAAAGAGGTCATGACTCACAGGTTAATAACTGCTGCTACTTTATATTATCGCACTACCTTCTGCTAGACTGGACCTTATGAGACTGAACTGTGTCAAGTCAAGTTCTGAGATCCCAGGGTTTTGGCCCATGGAGTCCTCAAGAGACACGGGGAAAGCTTAAGGGAGGTAATCACCTCAAATCTGCATTCAGGAAGAAGACAGCTGCATGGTCATGAATGCTATGCTCAATTTCTTCTTCTTCTATCTGGTACCCTTCTACCCCCATGGAATATCACTACCCACCTGTAAGTGACCTCAATTCACTTAACTTAGTTAGTCACTCCCAGAAATATCCAGAGGTTCTGCTCCTTAGTAATTCCAGATCCTGTCAAGTTGACAATTGATATTAGCCATACTAACTCTACCTGTGGTTAACTTGACACCTAAACTTCACTTTAAAGGCAAAACCTTCTTTCAACCCCTTGACCCCATAGGCACATGGTCATCAAAATGCACTCAGTCCAACTAAAAAGATGCCATACTCTTTAATAATCACAACACTGTTCAAAAATATAAGTGTAGAGACTCTTCAGAGACTTAGAGAACTGCTTAACTGTGAGTCCTATAACATCAAAAAACTAATTGCATATTTCCAAAATACAATTGCACAAGTCCTCCGAAAGGTGGGAGTGCCATCTCAAAGAAAGATTGGACCAGGTCAAGAGTGAAACTCAGTACAGCAAACATTCAGTCCTGCAACTCTGTGTCCAGCATCAGGAGCTTGTGATGCAATCAACTGTCTCTACAAACTTAACTAACCCCTTGTCTCTAGCTCTACTGCCTGAAGCACATAGATGCGCAGCAGATATCCCATGGTCCTGATGTTCTCAGCACTCTGAGATCTCTGCTGCAACCTAATGTAAACAAAACCTCTTGAAAAGCAGCTGTGTATGCAGAGAGCGGTTGAGTGAGCAGTGAGAATATCAGTGCTGTGGAGAGAGTGGAATATTGTAGGTCAAAGGCTAATTCCCTTAGGTTAGTTCTAGATTTCCAGAACAGCCATTTCATGCTCATTTCTGTGTCTGAAGTAACATCTTGTGACTAATAGATAGAAACCTTTTGGAATCTATTTACTTAGCAGCCTACTAGTTTCTAGTAAACCAAAAACAAAGTATCACCAGATAGCATCTTGTGCTTATTGAAAAGTTTCTTCCATCTTGCCGTACATGTCTCTCTGGTGTACCTACCACTGCACTTCAAATTTACCTTAGTTAATTTTACTTTGTTCTGTAAAACTATACAACTTAGTGAAACCTTTTCTACATCAGAACATAGAATTTGGGGTAACCTAAATCTGTGTTCCAGGGCTGAGGTCATGGATTCAGAATAAACCATTACCCCCTTTAAGATGAGAGCTGTGGTTTTCACATCTACTCTAGGCTTCACCTTCACAATCTCACACAGTTGAAGAGTATTGTTGCATACAAATAAATTAAGGGGACTGGGTTTATAGCATACAAGTGAATCAAGGAAGCAGATTAGCTAATCTTGGTAGGAGCAGTCTCTAGGAAAGCAAACTTCAGGCTATAAATATCTGGAGGAAGAAAGCTACAGTGGCTATTCTCTAAACATATTATCAACCTTGGCACTCAGACCAGAAGGGAAGGCTTTGCTATTTCTCTGAGGCCATGGAAAGTGTTGCTATTTCCCATGAGTCTAAGGCACTGAGCCCTTGGACACGGTCATGGCTATGTCAATACTCACTCAGAGCTTTCTCCATTCCACACATCCCTAACCTGGAATGTGAGTGATCCTGGCCTTAGAAGGCAAGCCCTTTAAGATAAGGGACTGGTGTCAGGATGAAGAAAGTCAGAGGCGTTTGAAGCTGCACAGTTCTACCTTGAAACTAAAAGGCACACTGGAAAAGGCAGCAACGCAGGCAGTGCTGAAGTTTGTGTGGTCCCAACTCATAACAGGCACTATAACCATGGCTCAAGGAAATTTGGAGTAGGTTCCCCATTTTACCACATGGTCAAAGCTCTGAGCAACATCCTGAGTTCAGTTTTGTGAGACTCAAGCAAAAGACTAACTCATGCCTACACTTCTGTCCTTTGGAAATTGTAAGATCATAAATGTCTACCCCCTTATTACACAGCTATTTGTAGTAATTCATTTTACAGGAAAAGAAAACAAATGCAGCATCTAATAAGAATTCTGTTCTGTCTTAAGCTCTGGATGACCCAGCATTCAACTTGTATCCACGGTAATCAGCTATATCTTTCTAATCTCGGGAGACTGCTGTTGCATGCTTCACTGTACAGACATAGAAAGGAAGCAGCAATGGTCTAAGTCTTACAGAAAGACAAGAACACGGGCTGACTGGAGTCGGTACTTTCCCAAAGCCAGGTCTATGTTCTCCATCCTCCTCATATGCTGCTTCCGTCTAGAAGCAAAAAGCCCCCAAGTGTGTGTGTGTGTGTGTGTGTGTGTGTGTGTGTGTGTGTGTGTGTGTGTGTACACGTGCGCACACGCATGGCATGTGCCTGTGTGTGTGCCTGTGTGTATGCTTGTGCATGTGTTGTGCACGAAGGGAGATTCGCCTGTTTCATCCTGATCTATTTTAAGTTTCTGTGCCATGTGCCGCATGGATTGGGAAAAACAAACTACCCTAGAGAAAAATATGAAGGTCAGCATGGCATTTAAGCGTTTTCACCCAATTGGAATTCTCCATGTAAAAGAAGCAAGACATCCAATGGAAATTCCTTGAATAAAAGATGCAAAATAATAAAAGGCAAAGAAACAGTGTCAGGAACAGCTGGAACAGATGGGAGCTCTCCGCTGTTCCTGTCGCCCTGCCTTTGCTTCTCCATCATGGACTCTAACCCTTTAAAACCATAAGCCCAATTAAACATTTTCTCTTATAAATTGCCTTATCTTATTGTATCTTATCAAAGTGGTAGGAAATTAACTAAGACAGTCTCTAATTTTAAAATTGTTGTCACATACATATAGATGCAACCTGCATCATCCATATAAAGTTATATGTGTATATACGGTTTCAGGTTTCACTTGATATAGGATTGCCAATATGGGAGTTCATTCTTTAAGAATATTTTCAAGTTAATAGTTTTTGGAGTTTAGTTAGCAGAGTTACACTAAATAATGTATTCTAGAACTATGCACAAGAAAATTTCAGAGAGGGCAAAGGGCCAATTGTCAGCAGATCATCCAAGATAGTTTATTTTATGAGTGTAGAACATGTTAACCAATCATGTGTATCTCAGGCAGTCTAGCTCCAGATCTACATAATTCATCTCAAACCTATCAGAACTTTTGCTTTCAGAAAGCTATCAATATTGATCTATCAAGATGTTGTTTATCAATATTAACCACAGGTACACACTGCACATTCAACTGCCATATTGAAAATGTTGAAAATGCCTCTTTTAAATTCTTTGAATATAAATAATAAAACATACTGCATTTATAATTGCATGGCACAAAATTGTACAAATGTATGGACTTTATGGGGATAACATCTCGTTCTTTCAAATATGAAGGTCAAGAACAGAATTGAGTGTTCTCATGCTCTGGGATACGATACATGTGTTCTTAAATCAATGCTTATTTTCTTCTGGCTACAGTGCTTCGTTCTAAGGTAAAATCTACTTTTATACTATTACTTCTAAAGTTTATTATGTGAATTGATCATGGCATAAAACATACATTAAATAGACTTGAAAAAAACCCAAATGTGTAAGGGATCACGAATTTCATAATTATTTTCTTCCATGCAAATAACAGCTGGATTCCAGCTTACTAAATGGAGGTGCTAAGGCTTCTCTTTAATGGAGTGATTTTGTGTGCTTAAAAGAAACCCATCCTTTTTAACTATTTGAAACAGCTAGCCTGGCTTCCCTGGCATTCTGTATTCCAAACTTCTTAAAAGCTTTCCAGCCTTTAAACGATATCTGCATTAGTAAGTTTGTATTGTCTTGAAAACTGATTTCTTAACTTCATTTGAATGAATTATGGCTGAGAATATTAAAAAATCTTTGTCTTCCTTAGGCATCTTGATAACTGGCAAGTTGTAGAGTTCTGGTTCAATATCCTTTTTCTTTCCTCCAATTCCTGTCACTGTTTCAAAATTAGGTGAACGGCTGGCTAACTCCTTTCATAAATCAAATAACATTCTTCCTGTGGTTTCAATGGAGTAAGTCAAGCTTCGGAAACCAGCACGGATACTTAGAATAACACTGTCCCAGGGACCCTGAGGAATGAAAGACTATGAAATTGGTCTCCCTAAGTCACAGCCCACTCAGCATAATCGCAAGCTCTGCTGCAGTTGCAAACAATGAAAGGCTTGAATCCTAAATCAGTCCTTCAATTATCAGAGCTGTCTCTCTTCTCCTTGGCAGCTTTCTTTCTGCCCCAGCAAAATCCCAGTTGCTTTTGCTGCAGGGTTCTCAAATTCTCACCCCCAATTTTCCTAGAGAACAGAAAGTTTTTGTGAAACAGGCAAAACTGTAGGCAAAAACTGAGGCAAGAGAAGGTCTCCCTACAAAAGTATTCAACTTTTCCTTCCTTCCACAGACTTTCTCTATAGAATTTCAAACATTCAAAATTGCTACAATGTCAAAAAAGAAAAGAAAAGAAAAGAAAAGGGAAGGGAAGGGAAGGGAAGGGAAGGGAAGGGAAGGGAAGGGAAGGGAAGGGAAGGGAAGGGAAGGGAAGGGAAGGGAAGGGAAGGGAAGAGAAGAGAAGAGAAGAGAAGAGAAGAGAAGAGAAGAGAAGAGAAGAGAAGAGAAGAGAAGAGAAGAGAAAAGGCACATAAATAGATCTTTGTCTTAGCATAGATTTTTTTTAATTATCTTTAATCTTTTTTTACAATCCAGTCATTATCCCCCTCCCAGTCTGCCCTCCAACAGTTCCTCATCCCGTTCCTCCTCCCCCTTGATCCCTGTGTCTCCAAGAGTATATCCCACCCTACCAGCCCCACCTTACCAGGCCTCTCACTCCCTGGGGCCTCAAGTCTCTCAAGGGTTAGGTGTGTCCTCCCTCACTATGGCCAGACCAGTCAGTCCATAGTATATACTTTTTTTAATTAGATATTTTCTTCATTTACATTTCAAATGCTATCCCCTTTCCTAATTTCCTCTCCAAAAATCCCCTATACCCTCCCCTCTCCCCCTGCACACCAACCCTCCCACTCCTACTTCTTGGCCCTGGCATTCCCCTATACTGGGGCATAGAATCTTTGCAAGACCAAGAGTCTCTCCTCCCATTGATGGCCAACTAGACCATCCTCTGCTACATATGCATCTAGAGACATGAGTTCCACCATGTGTTTTCTCTAATTGGTGGTTTAGTTCCCAGGAGCTCTGAGGGTACTGGTTAGTTCATATTGTTGTTCTTCCTATAGGCCTGCAGACCCCTTCAGCTCCTTGAGTATTTTCTCTAGCTCCTTCATTGGGTACCCTGTGTTCCATCCAAGAGATGACTGTGAGCATCCACTTTTGTATTTGCCAGGCACTGGCACACCCTCACAGGAGAGAGCTATAACAGCCTACTGTCAGCAAAATCTTGTTGGCATATGCAATAGTGTCTGGGTTTGGTGGTTGTTTATGGGATGGATCCCCAGGTGGGGCAGTCTCTGGATGGTCCTTCTTTCAGTCTCAGTTCTGAACTTTGTCTCTGTAACTCCTTCCATGGGTATTTTGTTCTCCCTCTAAGAAGGAACAAAGTATCCACACTTTGGTCTTTCTTCTTCTTGAGTTTCATGTGTTTTGCAAATTGTATCTTGGGTATTCTAAGTTTCTGGGCTTATATCCACTTATGTGTGTTCTTTTGTGGTTGGGTTACCTCACTCAGGATGATATCCTCCAGATCCATCTATTTGCCTAAGAATTTTATGAATTCATTGTTTTTAATAACTGAGTAGTACTCCATTGTATAAATGTACCACATTTTCTGTATCCATTCCTCTGTTGAGGGACATCTGGGTTCTTTTCAGGTTCTGGCTATTATAAATAAGGCTGCTATGAACATAGTGGAGCATGTATTACAAGTTGGAACATAGTATTATCTGAGGATCCAGCAATACCACTCCTGGGCATATAACCAGAAGATGCTCCAACATATAACAAGGACACATGCTCTACTATGTTCATAGAAGCCTTAGTCAGCTTACTGGCACCAAAGTCAGGTCAAGATCCCTGTGCATAATTTTCAATGTCACTATGTCTTAAGTGTGCCAGTAAGTAGTGCCATACCCAGTACCAGTCAGTCACCTTGGGTGTTTATCCTGGGTCCCTGTGCAGAAGATTCTATGCCAACCAACTCTCACCCATAAGATAGAAAGGGCATGAAACTTAGAGGATGAGCCCCACAGAATGTGTCCTCCCATCCAGACATTAACCCTCTTGTCCAAAGTTTCCCAAGGTATGAGTAGGCGCCTCTTCCTGGATCGATGCTGATGACAGATGGTAACACTGATCCTGTACATAACTCTAGCTCATGACCATAGTACATCTGTTTTGGGGTAATGTACAGATGGCTATCAGAATTTGGGTTTACATTAGGGGCACCCACAGGCATATTTCAGAGTGTCTCTCTACAAAAGAGGAGTGAAACCAGGGTAGATACAGTGGGGTCAGGAGCCTCCCTGTGTATTAACTGAGAGTGAGATAATAAAGTTAAAGCTGTGCCAGTGTCAGGCAGGGTCATTAATTAGTTATTTATTTCTGTAATAAAACTGATTTCTGCCTCTTTCCATCTGCTCCAACATCAGGCTAGAATATTATTCATGCCACACTCCCTTCCTCAACATTCATAATGTGACTCTGACACTTTCTCTCTCCCTCTCCCTCTCCCTCTCCCTCTCCCTCTCCCTCTCCCTCTCCCTCTCCCTCTCCCTCTCCCTCTCCCTCTCCCTCTCCCTCTCCCTCTCCCCAATACAAGCTGTCTAGTAAGACTCAATGTCCTTCACAGTCTCTGCATTTGCTGGAAACGTTTTCCCTTTCTACAAAGCAATTTACAAATGTGTGTGCATCAACTCACACATGGTTCCAATGCCATGCTTTTCCTCTACTGTTCTGTCCCCAGCTACAGCCATCTCCTCTCAGTTCACTCTGAAGAGACTCTAAATTGGGAGGCCTTACTGACATTTGTCTATCTCATTAAATATCTGAGACTGCTCAAAGAATATTTAGCCGCTCTTTTCCCCGAATTTCAATAGCAGAAATGTCAAGCAATTTCATTTATGGGCCACACAGTCAGAAATTAAATGTATAGGCCACATACATTTTTTATTACTAGGGCAAGAAGTTATCTCATTAGCTATTCAGAAATATAGATTTTAAAAGCAGTCTCAAGAAAAGTCAACTTTATTTAGACATAAGTACTGACCCAGTTTTAGCATTAATCATTAATCATTTTTTTGTCAGTTGAATGAGCACTGCCATTTAGCCAACTGAACAATCCTTCCAAACAGCAAGATGTAATCAGTCTAGACACAGCTAAATTCCAACTCCAATTTTTTCTCATTCATGATGCTGTTAAATTTCTTCAGCAATATCGTCTCACAAAAGAGAAGGTCAAAATGATAATTTTTGACCTTTTTTTGACAAAGATGAAAAATATCATTATCAGGACTGATAGCCTATCTAGGCATAGGTGATCATCCTGATAACAGTACCAGGTATGGGTTTCATCTTGTGGGGTGAGATTTAAATCCACTCAGCGAGTTGTTGGTTACCCTCTATTACTCATGCCACTATCGCATCAGTAAGCATGTCTGGCCAGAACAGTCATTGCTGTAGCTCTCAGGATTCACAGCTGAATGCCATTGAGGATTACTTCAATTCTCCGGGGGGAATGGGTAGCACTTTCAAGTACTATGAAAGCTAGTCTGTACTGATGAAGCTTCCAGGTCAAAACCAGATTAATTTCTCTATGTCCCATAACTCAAGGATGTGCTTTATTCAATGACAGAATCCCACTGTCAAGTTCTAGAGGGTAACCAAGGGAAATGGCAATAGGCTATAATATGTAAGAAGTCTATATGAGCTCACAAGCCACCAAATCCAAAAGAAGTAATGACTTCCTGGCACTTGGCTTTTGTTTGTTTGTTTGTTTGGTCTCTAATATTTAACAGGTACGTCCATTTTAACCCCTTTTAGGTATAAGCCTTGGGGGAGCACCTATTACTGTTATTTTCATAAATGGACATAGTATTAAACTAACTCCTAATTACTCATTATGCCATAGTATAATGACCCATAGATCATCTCATCTCCAAACCCCCATCAGAGAAACTTCCACTTGTAGTAGACAGTGGTTGATACAGAGACCTACAACTGGCCAAGATGTACAGAATAAGAGATTACAGAATGCTCAGTCCTAAATGAAACATATATGCCTCAAATCTTGCTCCCAAGGTTCATGAATCATTGCAAATAGGGGAAAGAAAAAAATGTAAGAGCCAGGGGCAGTGGAAACTACAAGGAAACAGTGTCTTAGATACAGCAAGGCAGCTACACATGTGGACATATGTGCTTGAGATAGCATGTACATAACCTGTGAAAGACCAAACAAGACTATGTGCTAGCCTGGAAATGAATGTTGGACACACAATTTCACTCCTAGCTATTGGATATTATTAGCTGCTTCTAGGAGAGGGAGAGACAGTTTTCCCTAAGATGTAGCCTTTAGGAAGCCAATCACTCTTCAGTGGAAGGTCACACATCCAAGAACATTTGGGTAGCATGAACTAGTCTTAATAAGAAAAATTGAAGAAGACACAAATTTAGGTGGTAGGGAATTAGGGGTGGATCTGGGAAGAGTTGGGGGAAGAAAAGTACATATAATCAAAACTCTCAGAGAACTAATCATTTGAGATAAATTAACAAAAAAAAATTAAGATTTTACCAACCATCTTTGCTGAACTATGTATAAACTTTGTGAAGACTCTGGTCCCAATCCCGCTTGTTGGCCCTGGCATTCCCCTGTACTGGGGCATATAAAGTTTGCAAGACCAAGGGGCCTTCTATTTCCACTGATGGCCAGCTAGGCCATCTTCTGCTATATATGCAGCTAGAGACATGAGCTCTGGGGGGGTACTGGTTAGTTCATATTGTTGTTCCACCTATAGGGTTGCAGACACCTTTAGCTCCTTGAGTACTTTCTCTAGCTCCTCCATTGGGGGCCCTGTGGGGGAACATTTGCTAATTAAACAGAAAGCCAACTAATAGAAAAATTAAATACAATTTTTCCAGGAATGTACTGAATAGCAAGAGTTTTCAGGAAAGTACTAAGACTTACAGCCTCATCTCCCAAACTCGGAGAGCATTTCTGAGTGGACACAGCTGGATTCCAGCCCTGTCAGATCATTTCAGTTTGGCACGCCTAGATCACACACATAAAGTTTTACTCCAGAGTCTGAGAAATAGCTGCCGCTTTATCAAGTGAGACATCTGTAGAGGTATTTCTATGCTTCCTATAATTACAATAACCTACCAAGAAATAATATCACATACACTCAGATCTTAATACATTTACAAACACATAAAGTCAAATCATGAAAATGTCTTTACACTCTCCTCCCCCCAGTAGAATCAATAGTAGTCATGGATGGTCTTTTAATCAGTGTTTCCTGACACATTGTGTGGTATAAATATATGAAACAGTCATCCACTGACTAAGACACATAACAATTTACTGTATAATATCTAGTAAAGAAAATATAGTAATAAAAAAACATTGGGTGGGGTGATAAATGCCATATTTTTTATGCATCTGTCACTTCTAGCCTAGCATATTATGTATACCTAAATTCTAAAGTTGGACTTTAATGATTTTGATTAGCTGAGTTACAGTGAAAGGAAGAAATAATAGCAAAGAAAAACTCCCAACAGAAATCTACAAAAACTTATTTTTTTATTTAGTATGAAGTAGATGAAGAATATTGAGAATCTATTTAATTTTCCACACATTATTTTGATGAAACACCTACCTGTGGTCGACTCTGAATCTAAACCTTTCACCAACAAGAAAATGGATTGAATCTTGCTCTATTTTTACTCTGACAAGACAGTTTACTACTTTATATGAAACCGCCTCAGAGAGCATCTATGCCTTAACATAAAATAATGATATTTATACATAGTTTCCTGTTCTGTACCCCAAGTGATTAGAAAATTCTAAGCTAGTGAGTCATTGCTGTTATAAAAGGGAGGAAAATTCTGCTACCAAAAAGGGAAAGGGGGAAGTAGAAATTGACCAATATTTTATTACCTTCTGAATCGGACATGTTTAATAGATTCATTTTTCTCATAAATTAAAGTTTTCCTTACTTAGAAGTTCCTCTTTCAATGATTTTCTTTCTATTTTTTTTCCAAGTCTCTTTAAAGACTTAAACTAAGAAAAGGCAAGTAAAGTGACGCCTTAGATAGGGTCTGTGTTTTCTAAATGTGATAATGTGATGCGATGGTTCAAAGGAGAGGTTTGCATTCAGAAAGGAGGTTAAAAGTCACATGTTTACTGGAGGAGGGTGGGGGCAATTAACAGTTGGAGCAAATGGAAAGAAACTTAAATCAGTTTAATTATATGAATAAATAAATATCTTGTTCCACAGAGCCAAACAAGATAGCCCATTATTCTAAGGGTGCTTTACAGACTCGTCATAGAAAGAAAGCATCCCCTTGTATACTATGAAAATGCATGCATATGTCAAATAAAATATATTTTTTATTTTGGGCAATTTAAGTCTTGGCTTACCTTAGCATAACTGTAAACACTGTGCCAACAGACTCAACATGAGTTAATCCCATTACAAAACTAATACACAAATAGTTTTCAATTAAAAAAATATATATATATATACCACAGACAATGTGCTGCAGCTTGGCATAGAAGGAATGTCCTAAAACATGAGAGCAAGTTCAGAAAGCTTCCATTCTCTGAGGTGAGAAAAGAAAAATTTACCCTCAAAGGTTTGGATCGTCTTCAAGCAGAATCAGGTGGTCAGGGTTAACACGACGCATCAATGAAAATGTCATTGGAGCAAGTCAGTGAAGGATTACTGCATTAGACAGTATAAGATCATTTTCAAATATGAATCAGGAAAATAATCACAGGCACCATAGAGAAGAGAGAGAGGCACTTCCCATAAGACTGTATCACAGGTTTTTACAAATTCTCAAGGCAAGATACTCTTTTAATAAGCACAGAAATCCTGTGTATGAACAAGAATGGTCCACTTACTGGCCTTGATCAGCATAAATGCACCTTAAGATCTGTAGACATTCTCAGTTCAGAACCATTGATTCATCTGCTCATTCAAGAGTCATGTAGCAAGTACTGACTTTGAAGTAAGAACTGTGGTCATGAAGGAGATTCCAGGAGCAAAATGCTCTGAATTTACTCTAGCGAAAGAAATCAGACAAAATACAATTACAGACCAGTTCGATAACTCTTTATTAACTGAATCACTTGTCCTTGCTACTGTGGCCCTGGTTCTTCAATAAGACACAACCTTTACCCTAAGTTAATAAGCAGTAGTTAGGTTTATGTGTTAGTCTGTCGTAACATTATTAACATGGTCCAGGTTCTTTATAAGTGAATATGTCCAGTTTAAAACCCATAGGGGCAGAGCTGGGGGGTCTAAAACTGTGAAAACCTCATCCCATGAGGCTCTGACTGAAATAGCTATTTGATCTCTTTTTTCTTTTTTCTTTCTTTTTTTCTTTTCTTTTTGACAGTAAAATGCATGCAAGAAAATCTATTTCTCCAAAACAACCATCTTTAAATGACCAGGCGTATATTGCATGAAAGCATTTCCCTGGGGGACGTTTATCACAGGTATACATAAGCTTCCAGTTGATTTTATATGGCCAATGTGCAAACTTCAATGAGTCTAAGAATCCCACAGGAAGAAAATTTAAATTGCAGATTCCTAGGCCACAGTCAGAGATTCGTATTTCAGAAAGGCAAGGAGAGGATCCAGAAATGTTTACTTTTAAATATCCCATATGGTTCTAATATAGTTATATTCAAGACCATAGTTTTAAAAAGATATTTCAAAACAAGCAACAAGTTCTGCCAAGAATTCAAGGAAAATTATACACTACTTAAACACTTATACACTACTGGTCATAATGTGTATTAGTCCAGCCTCATAGAAATCAGTATGGATTTTCCTCAAGAAACTAAAACTAGAATTAGCATATGCTTTAGCAATACCACCTCTGCATATATACCCAAAAGAACCTAATCCTTTACACACCCATGTTTACTTGGTTCTAGTCACAAGATTCAACTATGGAATTGGCTTAGATGCCCATAACTAGATGAGTGGATAAAAGAAATATGGCACATATACACAAAAGAAGCTTTATTAGGAGATAAAGAAAAATGAAATTATATCAATTGCAGAAACATGTACAGAACTGAAGAGCATCATGATAAGAAAACTGAGTTAGGTTCAAACAGACAAATATCATATATTTCTCCCATATGTGGAATCTAGATTAAATATATGCATACATACATATATATGTTAACATACATCATAAGTTTTTGAATGTATATCATATTCAAAGTATGTATTTATATACTCTGCAATTATAAATGTATGTATATGTTTATATAGATAAACCTTCGAATCTTGATGTATACTAAGTACATGAAAATAGATGAGAGAATATTTAATATGAGGAAGGGGAACAGAAAGAAAGGGGATAGATCCTATAGATAAATGGAGCACAATGTTTGATACAAATACATTAAACTGTCATACTAAACCTACCATTGCATTTAGTGACTATTCCACAACATAACACTAAAAATGGTTTTCCATACATTTAAGGTTTTTGCATTACTGTAGAGGTAATAAGTGCCCTCCATAATCTAATCAATAGCATTTGCACACTCAGCACAATTGCACTTTTAAAACTGAGCTTCAGCAGGAAGGCAGCTTAGTTCCACAGTTTTGTTCATTCATTCTGTCATCATGACCAAGAAGTTCTGGTCATCTGTGACATGCTGGATTCCATGGCATTGACCTTAACTCTTCCAAGAACCTCTCTCAAATGATCTAAACTCATACAGCCTTTTTCTTATCATGACTTTCTCTAGTCTTTAGTTAAGTGGATTATTACACTCACACTATTTCTTAATATATGTCACTGATACTGTCTTTTTATTACATTCATGATAGATGATTGAAATTATATACCAAACTTTTTTATAGTCTTATTAAATCCAGGTAATGCCTAGACATAGAGTGAATCCAGTGTCCAATGGACACACCCCCATGGACATCTCATGAGTGTGTCTCCTCCTAAACTAAACTGACCTTGCTCACATAAGTTGTACATTTGCTCTAGATATGAGCATGGATAAAACTATAGGGGAGTCATGTCACCAGAGGTACATGAGAACATAAGACACTTCCATATCTAAAGACAGTAGATATAATACTAGTGCTCCAAGTTGACATTATAACCAAGCTCAGCGTTTATGATTGAGATATGTGGCTATGAAGAACTGATCATGGAGAACTTAATGTGTTGCCTCATAAATGGTGGCACAAAGTCAAAGCTGACAAAGACACCAAAAACTCCACCATCAAATGATAGCTACAGAAAACTGAGTCTTTGACTCCTCTAGATCTTATCATGAGAAAGCAAAATCACTCCCATGGCTCCCTCAGGGATCACTCTAGTACCAAAGTCTCTTCCTCAGCCAATTCTCCAAGCAACAGACAAAGGGGGAGGGAAGAGGATGGAGGCGAGACGCCTCAGGAAGGAGCAGCTTTCTTTCCAACAGCCAACTTGTTGGCAAATTCCCCAGATGCCCTTTGTATACAGCATGAATCTTGGGGATCAGATGTGAGCCATGTGCCAGTGGCTCACTTTCCACAGTCTCCATCATTGCCACTGTATTATCATAACACCTGGATAATAACTCCTGCAGTAAGAAATACAATTACCTCTTACACCGATTTTGCACCCCTGTGACTGTGAGTCAAACACTTAACAACAATTTTTAGCTTTCATGAATTCATTATTTTACAACCCTCTCCTGACAGTTAAGTCTTAAGAATAAATATACCCTATGCACTTTGTAAATTAATTTGAAGTCTATGCCACTAAGTCTGAACGTTACTTCAGAAATGGGGCATGGCTCTTCTGAGACAAGCCAACTTCTTGACACTAATGCAGTGTGAGCTCTTAGGTAAAGTGAGGAAAAGAAGCTGGTATTCTAACCAGCCTTTTACCTTGAGATAGTAGACAGAAAAAAAAATCTCAGATTTAGTATTCCATGGCTCCAGATGAGTCAAGTAATTCAATAACTCATTCTGCATCACCCAGAAAGAGAAAACCACTCTCAACCTTTAAGACGTAAAGTTGTCACCATCACATCATTCACATGTGCAAAGATGAGAGACAGCATCCATTCATTTTCATAAGATGTTTGCTGTTGGGTTTTGGGGGGGGGCTTGGGGGGGCCAGAAGAGGAGTTGATTGGTTGGTTGGTTGATTGGTTGGTTAGTTGGTTGGTTGGTTGGTTGGTTGGTTGATTGGTTGGTTAGTTGGTGGGTTGGTTGGTTAGTTGGTTTTTTGGCATGCTGTGATGTGCAACGTAGTGGTTAGTAAATACAGCAATTCACAATTGACTATGTCATAAAAAAAACACAACATAGAACATCAGGCAACGTAAAATAGAGATTACTCTTGGCCATGAAGTCCAAAGAATGACCATTTCTATGAACATACCCTGTGATTCTATGAGTAACCCATTGTTGAGATAGGTAAACTACTCTCTTTCTATCCCAGCCACAGTCTGGGATGTTTAAGCGAATATTTCTTAAATATACAGCAGCTGTGGCAGAAGAGATGTCAACAGACTTGGAAAAATCTAGGCTAGGTTCATGATCTGGCTTTGCCACCTGCCGGTTGGGTGGCCTTGAGCGGGTGCCTTTAAAGCCCTCACTGTGTCAGTTTACTCACCTGGAAACTTTGTGTACAATATCTTAATTCTTAGGAGTTTTACGTCAGAACATATTTGTGAAAACACGTAACACAGGTGTCAGTGAAAAGATACTCAGAATCATTAACCTTCTTGAAACTGTATCAGTGATGCTTTCTTTCCTAATCCTCCTCTGCTTCTTGTTTGAATTGTGACAAAGTCCCCAAACATAAATGAAGTGACCCCTCATCACCAGCACAGAAACAAATCCTGGAACAATGTCTTCCCGTCTGACAGTTGGTAGGCACATGCTTCGCTGACTTTACTGTTTAGCCGTGAAACCTTCATCATAAGTGTCATTTGGCTTTAACTTTGCAATAAGGTAATTACAGTGCCGGGCTTATTAAAAACAGACACCATCACAGGAGACTTTGACGGATGCTGGCTGAAGTTCTAACTTGACAGGCAAGTGGGATGAGCAAGTGCACAGCAGAGCTAAAGACATTATATTGCAAATGCTGTTTATTCTCTGTCAACCATAAGCTATGCAGTAAATAACACATTATGAAAGAGATCCAGAAATAACATCAAGCCAAAATGGGACCATCAATTATTCTCTCTTCTTTAGCTTTCAAACGGTTTGTCCCCGTTACTGCTGCTCCTTGTCCCAGTATTCATTAATTGCTTTTTCCCTTGACTCCCCTGCTCTGTTTCAATGCCTATAAATCACTGTTTTAAAAAAGGATAAGATGTTACTATTATGAAACGGATGTAAAAAATGGTATTTAAATAAATTTCTTTACCTAGTCAGCCAACTCTCTCTCTCTAACCTCTAAGCAAGAACTTGAAGCTTCCACAGCAAATGTTTTTGGCAGAATGTGTGTATTTTTAGAACCCACACTATTTTAGGGACTGGGCAGAGTCCAGCATTAGAGTAATCCCTCCATAGCAACTTGGATGTAAATTTCAAGTACACTTGGGAAGGCAGTTCAAAGTTTTACTGAACAAAGCATCCTGGAAACCTTTTCCTATGGTGCTGAGTCACAAAGGATCCAGATTAGCTGGCTCTGGCAGGAGGCTGACAATGAGTGGAGCAAATGCAAAGGAGAGAAAAAAGGCATAGGTAAAATCTACCGTATAACCCAAATCGGCCACACAGGCAGGCACACCGATGCTAATGCCTTAGGAAAGCATTTAAATTGTAATGGACCTTTTCCCATGTTCTCTCTGAATCTGTTTTTAATCACTGATCTGTTTTTGATCTGTTGTATGACCAGCATCGTGCTATATAAACTCACATAAGAGAGTTATTCATTCAAATATTTTGAGTACCTAACATGCAAGACATACTGGGGACTTAATTGTGACTAACGCAGGAGTGTACCCAATAAGACGTTTCTTGGTGGGTTCTCCAGTTACTAAAAAATAACTGAAAACTCTTGGTTTCTCCAGGATAATGCCTATTTTGTACACCTTGTTTGGTCAGTCTATCACGTTTCTTGATGAGCATCCCACAGTTATAAGTGGAACAAAATGGCCATAGGGAACTTCTGGTTACTTTCACACTAAGTCAAAGCAGGACTGATGGAATTACATGAGATAAAATCAAGGAATGTTTTATTCCATTAATAAGTAATAGAATTATTATGTAGTGAGTGACTCTATGCATAATAAAGACACTCAATAACAAATACAGCATAACCCATTGACTGCATGCCAGTATTTCAAGCTCTCTAAGACACCAGATTTTTACTAAGTGTATTACCTGACTGAAGACTGACACTTGTCCAAGTTCAATGGGCACTTGAGTGCTGGCCAAAGTTATATATTGATCAAAACAATGAAAAGATAGAAAAAAAAAGCTACTTGTTGCCTTCTTGAATTTTCTATTGATACTTAACTAACTGATTCTATGTTATAAATAATATCAAATTATAATGCATTTTTATCAGAAGATTTTAAATTGTTTTTATCCCTGGAGATAAGTAGAAACCTCTAAAATGCCTAGTATATCAAATTTGGAATAAAAATTTAGGTAGTAAACTATTAATTAAGTTATAAGGCTTTTGGAAATGTGAACAGAAACTCGTGTGGTCCTCTTAGAGCCTTCAGCTGGTCTAGAGAACAATGGGAATAATCACAAGAAGCCACTCAAGACCACTGCCCATTACCACAATCAGTGGGTAAATAGGGACATCTTCTGGATATATGCCCAGGAGAGGTACTACGGGATCCTCCGGTAGTACTATGTCCAATTTTCTGAGGAACCGCCAGACTGATTTCCAGAGAGGTTGTACAAGCTTGCAACCCCACCAACAATGAAGGAGTGATCCTCTTTCTCCACATCCTTGCCAGCATCTGCTGTCACATGAATTTTTGATCTTAGCCATTATGACTGGTGTGAGATGGAATTTCAGGGTTGTTTTGATTTGCATTTCTCTGATGATTAAGGATGCTGAGCATTTTTTCAGGTGCTTCTCAGACATTCGGTATTCCTCAGGTGAGAATTCTTTGTTTAGCTCTGAGCCCCATTTTTAATGGGGTTATTTGATTTTCTGGAGTCCACCTTCTTGAGTTCTTTATATATGTTGGATATTAGTCCCCTATCTGATTTAGGATAGGTAAAGATCCTTTCCCAATCTGTTGGTGGTCTTTTTGTCTTATTAACAGTGTCTTTTGCCTTGCAGAAGCTTTGCAATTTCATGAGGTCCCATTTGTCAATCCTCAATCTTACAGCACAAGCCATTGCTGTTCTATTCAGGATTTTTTTGCCCTGTGCCCATATCTTCAAGGCTTTTCCCCACTTTCTCCTCTATAAGTTTCAGTGTCTCTGGTTTTATGTGGAGTTCCTTGATCCACTTAGATTTGACCTTAGTACAAGGAGATAGGAATGGATCAATTCACATTCTTCTACATGATAACCGCCAGTTGTGCCAGCACCATTTGTTGAAAATGCTGTCTTTTCTCCACTGGATGGTTTTAGCTCCCTTGTCGAAGATCAAGTGACCATAGGTGTGTGGGTTCATTTCTGGGTCTTCAATTCTATTCCATTGGTCTACTTGTCTGTCACTATACCAGTACCATGCAGTTTTTATCACAATTGCTCTGTAGTACAGCTTTAAGTCAGGCATGGTGATTCCACCAGAGGTTCTTTTATCCTTGAGAAGAGTTTTTGCTATCCTAGGTTTTTTTGTTATTCCAGATGAATTTGCAGATTGCTCTTTCTAATTCATTGAAGAATTGAGTTGGAATTTTGATGGGGATTGCATTGAATCTGTAGATTGCTTTTGGAAAGATAGCCATTTTTACAATGTTGATCCTGCCAATCCATGAACATGGGAGATCTTTCCATCTTCTGAGATCTTCTTTAATTTCTTTCTGTAGAGACTTGAAGTTCTTATCATACAGATCTTTCACTTCCTTAGTTAGAGTCACACCAAGATATTTTATATTATTTGTGACTATAGAGAAGGGTGTTATTTCTCTAATTTCTTTCTCAGCCTGTTTATTCTTTGTGTAGAGAAAGGCCATTGACTTGTTTGAGTTAATTTTATATCCAGCTACTTCACCGAAGCTGTTTATCAGTTTTAGGAGTTCTCTGGTGGAATTTTTAGGTTCACTTATATATACTATCATATCATCTGCAAAAAGTGATATTTTGGCTTCATCTTTTCCAATTTGTATACCCTTGATCTCCTTTTGTTGTCGAATTGCTCTGGCTAGGACTTCAAGTACTATGTTGAAGAGGTAGGGAGAAAGTGGACAGCTTTGTCTAGTCCCTGATTTTAGTGGGATTGCTTCCATTTCTCACCATTTACTTTGATGTTGGCTACTGGTTTGCTGTAGATTGCTTTTATCATGTTTAGATATGGGCCTTGAATTCCTGATCTTTCTAAGACTTTTATCATGAATGGGTGTTGGATCTTGTCAAATGCTTTCTCCATATCTAACGAGATGATCATGTGGTTTTGTCTTTGAGTTTGTTTATATAATGGATTACGTTGATTGATTTCCATATATTAAACCATCCCTGCATCCCTGGAATAAAACCTACTTGGTCAGGATGGATGATTGCTTTAATTGGATTCGGTTAGTAAGAATTTTATTGAGTACTTTTGCATCAATATTCATAAGGGAAATTGGTCTGAAGTTCTCTTTGTTGGATCTTTCTGTGGTTTAGGTATCAGAGTAATTGTAGCTTCATAGAATGAGTTGAGTAGAGAACCTTCTACTTCTATTTTGTGGAATAGTTATGTGCAGAACTGGAATTAGATCTTCTTTGGAGGTCTGATAGAACTCTGCACTAAATCCATCTGGTCCTGGGCTTTTTTTGACTGGGAGACTATTAATGACTGCTTCTATTTCTTTAGGGGATATGGGACTGTTTAGATTGTTAACTTGATCCTGATTTAACTTTGGTACCTGGTATCTGTCTAGAAATTTGTCCATTTTGTCCAGGTTTTCCAGTTTTGTTGAGTATAGCCTTTTGTAGAAGGATCTGATGGTGTTTTGGATTTCTTCAGGATCTGTTGTTATGTTTCCCTTTTCATTTCTGATTTTGTTAATTAGGATGCTGTCCCTGTGCCCTCTAGTGAGTCTAGCTAAGTGTTTATCTATCTTGTTGATTTTCTCAAAGAACCAACTCCTCGTTTGGTTGATTCTTTGCCATCTACTCCTCTTGAGTGAATTTTCTTCCTTTTTTTCTAGAGCATTTAGATGTGTTGTCAAGCTGCTAGTGTATGCTCTCTCTAGTTTCTTTTTGGAGGTACTCAGAGCTATGAGTTTCCCTCTTAGAAATGCTTTCATTGTGTCCCTTAGGTTTGGGTATGTTGTGGCTTCATTTTCATTAAACTCTAAAAAGTCTTTAATTTCTTTCTTTATTCCTTCCTTGACCAAGGTATCATTGAGAAGAGTGTTGTTCAGTTTCCACGTGAATGTTGGATTTCCATTATTTATGTTGTTATTGAAGATCAGCCTTAGTCCATGGTGGTCTGAAAGGATGCATGGGACAATTTCAATATTTTTGTATCTGTTGAGGCCTGTTTTGTGACCAATTATATGGTCAATTTTGGAGAAGGTCCCGTGAGGTGCTGAGAAGAAGGTATATCCTTTTGTTTTAGGATAAAATGTTCTGTAGATATCTCTTAAGTCCATTTGTTTCATAACTTCTGTTAGTATCACTGTGTCCCTGTTTAGTTTCTGTTTCCATGATCTGTCCATTGATAAAAGTGGTGTGTTGAAGTCTCTCACTATTATTGTGTGAGGTGCAATGTGTGCTTTGAGCTTTACTAAAGTGTCTTTAATGAATGTGGCTGCCCTTGTATTTGGAGCATAGATATTCAGAATTGAGAGTTTGTCTTGGAGGATTTTACCTTTGATAAGTATGAAGTGTCCCTCCTTGTCTTTTTTGATAACTTTGGCTTGGTAGTCGATTTTATCCGATATTAGAATGGCTACTCCAGCTTATTTCTTCAGACCATTTGCTTGGAAAATTGTTTTCCAGCCTTTCACTCTGAGGTAGTGTCTCTCTTTATCCATGAGATGGGTTTCCTGTAAGCAGCAGAATGTTGGGTCCTGTTTGTGTAGCCAGTCTGTTAGTCTATGTCTTTTTATTGGGGAATTGAGTCCATTGATATTAAGAGATATTAAGGAAAAGTAATTGTTGCTTCCTTTTATTTTTGTTGTGAGAGTTGGCATTCTGTTCTTGTGGCTGTCTTCTTTTTGTTTTGTTGAGAGATTACTTTCTTGCTTTTTCTAGGGTGTGATTTCCATCCTTGTATTGGTTTTTTTTTCTGTTATTATCCTTTGAAGGGCTGGATTCGTGTAAAGATAATGTGTGAATTTGGTTTTGTCATGGAATACTTTGTTTTCTCCATCTGTGGTAATTGAGAGTTTGGTATAGTAGCCTGGGCTGGCATTTGTGTTCTCTTAGTGTCTGTAAAACATCTGTCCAAGCTCTTCTGGCTTTTATAGTC
Source organism: Mus musculus (assembly GCF_000001635.26). NCBI lineage: Eukaryota > Metazoa > Chordata > Mammalia > Rodentia > Muridae > Mus > Mus musculus. The sequence continues at coordinate 68,700,034 of NC_000078.6, forward strand.
TCTGGTGAAAATCTGGTGTAATTCTAATAGGCCTGCCTTTATATGTTACTTGACCTTTCTCCCTTACTGCTTTTAATATTCTATCTTTATTTAGTGCATTTGTTGTTCTGATTATCATGTGTCGGGAGGAATTTCTTTTCTGGTCCAGTCTATTTGGAGTTCTGTAGGCTTCTTGTATGTTCATGGGCATGTCATTCTTTAGGTTTGGGAAGTTTTCTTCTATAATTTTGTTGAAGATATTAGCTGGCCCTTTAAGTTGAAAATCTTCATTCTCATCAACTCCTATTATCCGTAGGTTTGGTCTTCTCATTGTGTCCTGGATTTCCTGGATGTTTTGAGTTAGGATCCTTTTGCATTTTGTATTTTCTTTGATTGTTGTGCTGATGTTCTCTATGGAATCTTCTGCACCTGAGATTCTCACTTCCATCTCTTGTATTCTGTTGCTGATGCTCGCATCTATGGTTCCAGATTTCTTTCCTAGGGTTTCTATCTCCAGCGTTGCCTCACTTTTGATTTTCTTTATTGTGTCTACTTCCCTTTTTATGTCTTGAATGCTTTTATTCAATTCCATCACCTGTTTGGTCGTGTTTTCCCACAATTCTTTAAGGAATTTTTGTGTTTCCTCTTTAAGGTCTTCTACCTGTTTAGCTGTGTTCTCCTGTATTTCTTTAAGTGAGTTATTAAAGTCCTTCTTGATGTCCTCTACCATCATCATGAGATATGCTTTTAAATCCGGGTCTTGCTTTTCAGGTGTGTTGGGGTGCCCAGGACTAGGTGAGGTGGGAGTGCTGCGTTCTGATGATGGTGAGTGGTCTTGATTTCTGTTAGTAGAAGTCTTATGTTTGCCTCTCGCCATCTGGTAATCTCTGAAGCTAGTTGTTATAGTTGTCTCTGGTTAGAGCTTGTTCCTCAAGTGACTCCGTTAGCATCTATCAGCAGACCTGGGAGACTAGCTCTCTCCTTAGTCTCAGTGGTCAGATTATTCTCTGCAGGCAAGCTCTCTTCTTGCAGGGAAGGTGCCCAGATATCTGGTGTTCGAACCTGCCTCCTGGAAGAAGTTGTGTTCCACTCACCAGAGGTATTAAGATCCCGTGGAGGGGTCCTGTGAGGACCTTGGGGGTGTCCAGAAACTCCACGTGCAAGGAACCCCGGTGCTGGAGTGGACTGGAAGGGACTTGTTCCCCTGATCAGGCCGGGTTATCTCCTTCCCTAGCTAACGCAGTCTCAGGTTCCGCACGATTGGATTGGAGCAGATGCTGTGTTCCACTCACCAGAGGTCTTAGGATCCTGTGAGGAATCCTGTGTGGGTCCTTGCGGGTGTCTGGAGACTCCTCGGGCAAGGCACCCCAGTGCTGGAATAGACCGGAAGGGCACATTGTAAATTTTTATATGACACATATAGGTGCTATTGGAAGAATCCATTGATAGCCCGTATCTGTTAAGTAATGATGCTGTCTCCAGTGCCTTGGTTTATTCAACTGTAAAATGGGGCTAATAAGAGGAAATAAGATCATTTAGGATTAATGTTTGGTCCAGTTTCTGGCATGAAAGTTGCTGTAATAATTGGTACAGTTTATGCATTTTGTATTTTTACAAATGCTAAAATGACATTTATATCTGAGTATGTAACCAAGTAGATATGAAAGTGGAAAATTGATCCAGAACATGTAGAAAATTATGTGCTTTTGAGATGAAAAGTTCTCAGAAAAAAACAAAGATTGTGTCAGGGCCTAAAATCATTCAAGAACTTCTAAACAATCACCACTTCTGAATCTCTGGTATGTAGAATCTTACCATGTGCCGAGTACTGCCCTGGCAAGCTCTGCTCTGGTTACCTTTCAAGATCTTTGTTCACAGGATCTTTTGGCCTGCCTCTATGAGAGCTGTCTACATAATGCTGACATTTCCCACTGCAGAAATCTTCTTCGCTAAACTGTCGACTAAGAATTGACTCTGTGCCCTGAAGTCCTCACATAGCACCTTGCTTCAAAGTTTGAAAGAAAGAGAAGAAAAAGAGTATAGGAAAGCAAAAAATGAAAAAATAATGATAAAAAAAAGTGGAAAGTGCAAAGTCAGCTCTCTGCCTTCCTGGTGTCTGTTCTCAGGCGGCTTAGTTATTGATCTCAAGAGCCTCTACTGAAGTTCTGTGGCTTTTTTCTTGGAAAAGACTGTGCTCCCAGGGACAACAAATGCTCCCAGTTCAATGAGTAAGAGCCATGGAGCCATACAAGCAATGGTGAAAAAGAAAAGCCTTCACTAAAACATGCAAATGGTACCCTTCTGTATCTGGAAGCATGGATATTATCAATCCACGATATTCTAGGAAACTCTAATGATTGTTTTTAAGAATTGTCATCATTGCTTACTACCTAGCTTAACCAAAAATGCTTCACTCGTTTGGAAAACACTTTCAAACACCTGGTGCTGTTCATGTTTCCAAGAGCAGAGACAGACAAAAAAATCCAATGAGCACACTCTCAGTTAGGTAGAAGGCAGCTGGGGGGGGGGGTAAGAATGGAGGGATTCAGAGTGCTATATGCAATTTTAAGTAAGCCAGTCTGGTGGGAGAGAAGATGACATCTACTCAAAGCACCCACAAGCAGTTAGAGTGCCCATGCAGGAGGACATCCAATATATGTGTGACCGAGACCTTTGAAAGGCATCACGGAGGCAAGTGTAGATAGGGAACAGAACACTGGCGTGAGATACAGATGGAAGCTAAACGAGATCATAGGATAAAGATCTGCAGCTCACGCACATCCTAATAGCTTCCAGAAGTATTGTTTTCCTCCGAATTAGTTGTATCACTGCTTGTGTTGCTTGCCTTTATCTCTCTGTACAGTTTCCTAGAGATGTCATTCTGTCCTTTATTGGATGAGCAGGGCCTCTTGCATTTAACCTTGATTAACTTCTTAAGATTTATTTTGATTGCTACTGGTGTGTGTGTGTGTGTGTGTGTGTGTGTGTGTCTGTGTCTGTGTGTCTGTGTGTGTCTGTGTCTGTGTCTGTGTGCATGAGCACGAGCAGGCATGCACGCATGCATGTGCTATGTGTGTGCCATTGCCTGGGAGGACAAGAAGAGGGTGTTGGACGCCCTGTACTAGAGTTACAGATAGTTGTGAAATACCCCATATAGGTGCCAGAAACTAAACTTAGATCCTCTGAAAAGTCCATATATTAGTTACTTCTCTGTGGCTGTGGCAAATCAGAGTGACCAAGGCAATTTATAGAGGAAAGCATTTACTTGGACCTATGGTTCAGAGGGTGGAGAGTCCATTTAGATAGAGAAGCTGAAGGTGTGGCAGCAACTATAGTCACAGATATGGTGGCTGGAGAATCAAGTAGAGAGCAAGCTCACATCTTGAACTGCAAGAATGGAGCAGAGGAAGCAACTGGAAATGAGATATTACACTTTCAAAGCCCATCTCTAGTAACATACTTTCTTCAACGAGACCATACCTCTCAAACCTCACCAGCCATCACCATCAACTGGAGACAACTTGTTTAAACCTATGAGCATATGAGGGACATTCTACTCGAATCACCATAAGCAGTAATCACTCCCACCCCCAGAACCATCTCTCCTACCCTGTCTTTATGTAAAAGGCAATGTACATTTGTTATTAGATGTACTTCTCTTATCCCTGAAAACTGGTCCTCTGTCCCGTGGCATCTTACTTAAAACGTCTTTCTCCACCCTGGCCTTCATCTGGTTGTGCCTCTTCTCATATCCAAGAGATCAAGGGACTTGTATTCCCAGACTTGTCTCCTTACTTCTAGCCACATCCCATCTGAAGAAACTTTCTTCCCAACCAGGGAGATTTCCATCCTGAGTCTCTGCAGACAGTCCCTTCCTCTCATCCATCCTCCCTCATCCAACACTCTGTGAGTGTACAAACCTCTAGGCCAAGAATGGTCAGAAGGTAGCTGTTTGCAAAGGGGAGTTGACCTTAGATTTCTAGACTGTTGCCAGAGACAAGAGACAAGGTCTGTTGCACTGCCTGGAGGCCCCTTCAGACACAGATTGAGCCATAGAGGATGAACTCTTAACCAGGACTCCAGCCCCAGCTTGTAAGTTTCTATCCTCTAAAATCAAAGCCCTTCAAATAAGAAACTGGATCAGTAAAAGACTCTTGCCAACAGTAAGGACAAAACTCCGCCTGGCGTGTCTACCAGCAAGCTATGTTCTACAGACTGAAATTCCCTGCTTCACCAGATTATCTTCTTTATCAAAACAGATTTCCAGATCAGGCAGTGCTATAGATTCCTATTGTTCCCTGAGCTCATCTCTCATGGGTTCCTAGGTCCCCCAGCTGCCAGCTTTTTATGAGATAAGAGTCACCCGCTCACTCCTGAGCCTGTCTTTTTAGCCATAGGTCATCAGACACACCATGGAAATTGATTATTCTACTCACTTCAGCTGGGAGGCAATAACTGTCTATCCAAATGGCCTCTGCCAGCAGCAATCCCTTTTTAAAGAGACTAAGCACTTCTGAACAATTTTAACTTGAACATAACATATTTTCAACAGCTAAATAGTAGCTTTCTCCATGAGAGTTCTTTTCAAAAGTGCTTTCCAGTATATTGTCTCTTTCAACTTCCTTAACAGGTAAAGCAGAAGAAACAATAGCACAGAGGATAAAAGGCTTGATCAGGTCCCCCTTTGCAAGGGGGGTGTGACTACTAAGTCTATAACCTGCCCAATGTGCCTTGCTAACCTTGACTCCTCGAAGTCTTCTGAATCCTTCCCTACCTAAACATCCTCAACCTCACCAACCATTTCCAGACCAATTCTACCCCTCTTCTGTTTTTGGATTTGTCACATAAGAGTTACCACCTTAATCCTGGCCTCTCCATTCACTCAACTTACAACTGCTGAGTATGGTTCTGCACCACGCTGTAGGATGTGATATGATGAGCCAGCCTCCCCTCTATCTTGGAACTAACACTTGAGCAGAGGAGCATTCAATAACCCATAATGCATGTGAATGAATAACAGAGCTGTAGACACCACCTCTGTCAGGCTCATATACACTTTGCATACCCCCATTGCCATTCATGCCAATCCTACAGCTTCTTCCTCCAGCACCTTCGAATTTCTATGTGTTATGTCCTCTGCTGTGCCCTGCCCTCATGTAGGAGAAGCTGAGGTAAGGGACATTTGACAGCTCCAGGAAGAGCAGTCAGTAGATAAAAGTGTCGGTGGGTAAACATGAAACCAGTCCAATGTCCTCACCTTTCAGATTTTTGAAACAAAGCCTTCTGTGTCATCCCTCTGAGTTCTGGGGACAATGAGACCTCAATTTCCCAATAGTGGCTCCACTGCACCAGATTCTGCTGCTTTCCCTACATTCTGTAATATGTACTCATAGGGTTACCTCCAAGAAAACTGCTAAATTCCAAATTCTTATCTTTTTTTTTTTCCATTTTTTATTAGGTATTTAACTCATTTACATTTCCAATGCTATACCAAAAGTCCCCCATATCCACCCACCCCCACTCCCCTGCCCACCCACTCCCCCTTTTTGGCCCTGGTATTCCCCTGTACTGGGGCATATAAAGTTTGCAAGTCCAATGGGCCTCTCTTTCCAGTGATGGCCGACTAGGCCATCTTTTGATATATATGCAGCTAGAGTCAAGAGCTCCGGGGTACTGGTTAGCTCATAATGTTGTTCCACCTATAGGGTTGCAGATCCCTTTAGCTCCTTGGCTACTTTCTCTAGCTCCTCCATTGGGAGCCCTATGATCCATCCATTAGCTGACTGTGAGCATCCACTTCTGTGTTTGCTGGGCCCCGGCATAGTCTCACAAGAGACAGCTACATCTGCGTCCTTTCAATAAAATCTTGCTAGTGTATGCAATGGTGTCAGCGTTTGGATGCTGATTATGGGGTGGATCCCTGGCTATGGCAGTCTCTACATGGTCCATCCTTTCATCTCAGCTCCAAACTCCGTCTCTGTAACTCCTTCCATGGGTGTTTTGTTCCCAAATCTAAGGAGGGGCATAGTGTCCACACTTCAGTCTTCATTCTCCTTGAGTTTCATGTGTTTAGCAAATTATATCTTATATCTTGGGTATCCTAGGTTTGGGGCTAATATCCACTTATCAGTGAATACATATTGTGTGAGTTTCTTTGTGAATGTGTTACCTCACTCAGGATGATGCCCTCCAGGTCCATCCATTTGGCTAGGAATTTCATAAATTCATTCTTTTTAATAGCTGAGTAGTACTCCATTGTGTAGATGTACCACATTTTCTGTATCCATTCCTCTGTTGAGGGGCATCTAGGTTCTTTCCAGCTTCTGGCTATTATAAATAAGGCTGCTATGAACATAGTGGAGCATGTGTCCTTCTTACCTGTTGGGGCATCTTCTGGATATATGCCCAGGAGAGGTATTGCTGGATCCTCCGGTAGTACTATGTCCAGTTTTCTGAGGAACCGCCAGACTGATTTCCAGAGTGGTTGTACAAGCCTGCACTCCCACCAACAATGGAGGAGTGTTCCTCTTTCTCCACATCCTCGCCAGCATCTGCTGTCACCTGAATTTTTGATCTTAGCCATTCTGACTGGTGTGAGGTGGAATCTCAGGGTTGTTTTGATTTGCATTTCCCTGATGATTAAGGATGTTGAACATTTTTTCAAGTGCTTCTCTGCCATTCGGTATTCCTCAGGTGAGAATTCTTTGTTCAGTTCTGAGCCCCATTTTTTAATGGGGTTATTTGATTTTCTGAAGTCCACCTTCTTGAGTTCTTTATATATGTTGGATATTAGTCCCCTATCTGATTTAGGATAGGTAAAGATCCTTTCCCAATCTGTTGGTGGTCTTTTTGTCTTATTGACGGTGTCTTTTGCCTTGCAGAAACTTTGGAGTTTCATTAGGTCCCATTTGTCGATTCTCGATCTTACAGCACAAGCCATTGCTGTTCTGTTCAGGAATTTTTCCCCTGTGCCCATATCTTCAAGGCTTTTCCCCACTTTCTCCTCTATAAGTTTCAGTGTCTCTGGTTTTATGTGAAGTTCCTTGATCCACTTAGATTTGACCTTAGTACAAGGAGATAAGTATGGATCGATTCGCATTCTTCTACATGATAACAACCAGTTGTGCCAGCACCAATTGTTGAAAATGCTGTCTTTCTTCCACTGGATGGTTTTAGCTCCCTTGTCGAAGATCAAGTGACCATAGGTGTGTGGGTTCATTTCTGGATCTTCAATTCTATTCCATTGGTCTACTTGTCTGTCTCTATACCAGTACCATGCAGTTTTTATCACAATTGCTCTGTAGTAAAGCTTTAGGTCTGGCATGGTGATTCCGCCAGAAGTTCTTTTATCCTTGAGAAGACTTTTTGCTATCCTAGGTTTTTTGTTATTCCAGATGAATTTGCAAATTGCTCCTTCTAATTCGTTGAAGAATTGAGTTGGAATTTTGATGGGGATTGCATTGAATCTGTAGATTGCTTTTGGCAAGATAGCCATTTTTACAATGTTGATCCTGCCAATCCATGAGCATGGGAGATCTTTCCATCTTCTGAGATCTTCTTTAATTTCTTTCTTCAGAGATTTGAAGTTTTTATCATACAGATCTTTCACCTCCTTAGTTAGAGTCACGCCAAGATATTTTATATTATTTGTGACTATTGAGAAGGGTGTTGTTTCCCTAATTTCTTTCTCAGCCTGTTTATTCTTTGTATAGAGAAAGGCCATTGACTTGTTTGAGTTTATTTTATATCCAGCTACTTCACCGAAGCTGTTTATCAGGTTTAGGAGTTCTCTGGTAGAATTTTTAGGGTCACTTATATATACTATCATATCATCTGCAAAGAGTGATATTTTGACTTCCTCTTTTCCAATTTGTATCCCCTTGATCTCCTTTTGTTGTCGAATTGCTCTGGCTAATACTTCAAGTACTATGTTGAAAAGGTAGGGAGAAAGTGGGCAGCCTTGTCTAGTCCCTGATTTTAGTGGGATTGCTTCCAGCTTCTCTCCATTTACTTTGATGTTGGCTACTGGTTTGCTGTAGATTGCTTTTATCATGTTTAGATATGGGCCTTGAATTCCTGATCTTTCCAAAACTTTTATCATGAATGGGTGTTGGATCTTGTCAAATGCTTTTTCTGCATCTAACGAGATGATCATGTGGTTTTTGTCTTTGAGTTTGTTTATATAATGGATTACATTGATGGATTTTCGTATATTAAACCATCCCTGCATCCCTGGAATAAAACCTACTTGGTCAGGATGGATGATTGCTTTAATGTGTTCTTGGATTCGGTTAGCGAGAATTTTATTGAGGATTTTTGAATCGATATTCATAAGAGAAATTGGTCTGAAGTTCTCTATCTTTGTTGGATCTTTCTGTGGTTTAGGTATCAGAGTAATAGTGGCTTCATAAAATGAGTTGGGTAGAGTACCTTCTACTTCTATTTTGTGAAATAGTTTGTGCAGAATTGGAATTAGATCTTCTTTGAAGGTCTGATAGAACTCTGCACTAAACCCATCTGGTCCTGGGCTTTTTTTGGTTGGGAGACTATTAATAACTGCTTCTATTTCTTTAGGTGATATGGGACTGTTTAGATGGTCAACTTGATCCTGATTCAACTTTGGTACCTGGTATCTGTCCAGAAATTTGTCCATTTCGTCCAGGTTTTCCAGTTTTGTTGAGTATAGCCTTTTGTAGAAGGATCTGATGGTGTTTTGGATTTCTTCAGGATCTGTTGTTATGTCTCCCTTTTCATTTCTGATTTTGTTAATTAGGATTTTGTCCCTGTGCCCTCTAGTGAGTCTAGCTAAGGGTTTATCTATCTTGTTGATTTTCTCAAATAACCAACTCCTCGTTTGGTTAATTCTTTGAATAGTTCTTCTTGTTTCCACTTGGTTGATTTCACCCCTGAGTTTGATTATTTCCTGCCGTCTACTCCTCTTGGGTGAATTTGCTTCCTTTTTTTCTAGGGCTTTTAGATGTGTTGTCAAGCTGCTAGTATGTGCTGTCTCCCGTTTCTTCTTGGAGGCACTCAGCGCTATGAGTTTCCCTCTTAGAAATGCTTTCATTGTGTCCCATAGGTTTGGGTACGTTGTGGCTTCATTTTCATTAAACTCTAAAAAGTCTTTAATTTCTTTCTTTATTCCTTCCTTGACCAAGGTATCATTGAGAAGAGTGTTATTCAGTTTCCACGTGAATGTTGGCTTTCCATTATTTATGTTGTTATTGAAGATCAGTCTTAGGCCATGGTGGTCTGATAGGATACATGGGACAATTTCAATATTTTTGTATCTATTGAGGCCTGTTTTGTGACCAATTATATGGTCAATTTTGGAGAAGGTCCCGTGAGGTGCTGAGAAGAAGGTATATCCTTTTGTTTTAGGATAAAATGTTCTGTAGATATCTGTCAGGTCCATTTGTTTCATAACTTCTGTTAGTTTCACTGTGTCCCTGTTTAGTTTCTGTTTCCACGATCTGTCCTTTGAAGAAAGTGGTGTGTTGAAGTCTCCCACTATTATTGTGTGAGGTGCAATGTATGCTTTGAGCTTTACTAAAGTGTCTCTAATGAATGTGGCTGCCCTTGCATTTGGTGCGTAGATATTCAGAATTGAGAGTTCCTCTTGGAGGATTTTACCTTTGATGAGTATGAAGTGTCCCTCCTTGTCTTTTTTGATAACTTTGGGTTGGAAGTCGATTTTATCCGATATTAAAATGGCTACTCCAGCTTGTTTCTTCAGTCCATTTGCTTGGAAAATTGTTTTCCAGCCTTTCACTCTGAGGTAGTGTCTGTCTTTTTCCCTGAGATGGGTTTCCTGTAAGCAGCAGAATGTTGGGTCCTGTTTGTGTAGCCAGTCTGTTAGTCTATGTCTTTTTATTGGGGAATTGAGTCCATTGATATTAAGAGATATTAAGGAAAAGTAATTGTTGTTCCCTTTTATTTTTGTTGTTAGAGTTGGCATTCTGTTCTTGTGGCTGTCTTCTTTTTGGTTTGTTGAATGATTACTTTCTTGGTTGTTCTAGGGCGTGATTTCCGTCCTTGTATTGCTTCTTTTCTGTTATTATCCTTTGAAGGGCTGGATTCGTGGAAAGATATTGTGTGAACTTGGTTTTGTCGTGGAATACTTTGGTTTCTCCATCTATGGTAATTGAGAGTTTGGCCGGGTATAGTAGCCTGGGCTGGCATTTGTGTTCTCTTAGTGTCTGTATAACATCTGTCCAGGCTCTTCTGGCTTTCATAGTCTCTGGTGAAAAGTCTGGTGTAATTCTGATAGGCCTTCCTTTATATGTTACTTGACCTTTCTCCCTTACTGCTTTTAATATTCTATCTTTATTTAGTGCATTTGTTGTTCTGATTATTATGTGTCGGGAGGAATTTCTTTTCTGGTCCAGTCTATTTGGAGTTCTGTATGCTTCTTGTATGATCATGGGCATCTCTTTTTTTATGTTTGGGAAGTTTTCTTCTATTATTTTGTTGAAGATATTAGCTGGCCCTTTAAGTTGAAAATCTTCATTCTCATCAATTCCTATTATCCGTAGGTTTGGTCTTCTCATTGTGTCCTGGATTACCTGGATGTTTTGAGTTAGGATCCTTTTGCATTTTGTATTTTCTTTGACTGTTGTGTCGATGTTCTCTATGGAATCTTCTGCACCTGAGATTCTCTCTTCCATTTCTTGTATTCTGTTGCTGATGCTCGCATCTATGGTTCCAGATCTCTTTCCTAGGGTTTCTATCTCCAGCGTTGCCTCGCTTTGGGTTTTCTTTATTGTGTCTACTTCCCCTTTTAGTTCTAGTATGGTTTTGTTCATTTCCATCACCTGTTTGGCTGTGTTTTCCTGCTTTTCTTTAAGAGCCTGTAACTCTTTAGCAGTGCTCTCCTGTAAATCTTTAAGTGACTTATGAAAGTCCTTCTTGATGTCCTCTATCATCATCATGAGAAATGTTTTTAAATCTGGGTCTAGATTTTCGGTTGTGTTGGGGTGCCCAGGACTAGGTGGGGTGGGAGTGCTGCGTTCTGATGATGGTGAGTGGTCTTGATTTCTGTTAGTAGGATTCTTACGTTTGCCTTTCGCCATCTGGTAATCTCTGAAGCTAGCTGTTTTAGTTGTCACTGTTAAGAGCTTGTTCTTCAGGTGACTCTGTTAGCCTCTATGAGCAGACCTGGAGGGTAGCACTCTCCTTAGTTTCAGTGGGCAGAGTATTCTCTGCAGGCAAGCTCTCTTCTTGCAAGGCAGGTACCCAGATATCTGGTGTTCGAACCAGACTCCTGGCAGAAGTTGTGTTCCACTCACTAGAGGTCTTAGGATCACGTGTGGAATCCTGTGTGGGCCCTTGCGGGTGTCAGGCGACTCAGCTGGCAAGGTAGCCGGGGCTCGAGTGGAGTGGAAGGGGTTTGTGCCCCAGATCAAGCCCGGGTAGCCTGCTTCCCTATGTACCGCAGTCTCGAGTTCCGCGCGATTGGATTGGGGCAGGCACTGTGATCCACTCACCAGAGGTCTTAGGGTCCCGTGGGGAGTCCTGTGTGGACCCTTGCGGGTGTTGGGCAAGGCTCTGCTGGCAAGGTAGCCCGGGGCTCGAGTCTCGAGTCGAGCGGAAGGGACTTGTGCCCCAGATCAGGCCCGGGTAGCCTGCTTCCCTATGTACCGCAGTCTCAAGTTCCGCGCGATTGGAATGGGGCAGGCACTGTGGTCCACTCACCAGAGGTCTTAGGGTCCCGTGGGGAGTCCCGTGTGGACCCTTGCGGGTGTTGGGCAAGACTCTGCTGGCAAGGTAGCCCGGGGCTCGAGTCTCGAGTCGAGCGGAAGGGCCCAAATTCTTATCTTGAGATATCTCCAGATTGTACCACACAGAAAAGTGTTGGGAATTTAGCCACTTCCCTGGTAAATCATCTGAATCTAAAAGGAAGAGACATTTTTTCTTTCTTTCTTTTTTTTTTCTAATGGGAGAGAAATGAAGGTCAACATATTTGGCCACCTGACCTCTGACCCCAAAAGATCAGTGTTTTTTAAGTACTCAGAGCTATTAGTGGTGCTGTTAATGCATATTCTTGAAGGAAGGAAGTGCTTTTCCACTCTGTTATTTAATGCAGATGCTATAGAAGCAAAGGTTAGAAACTTACACCTTTTAGGGCAAGAAGATGAGGCTAGTTAGGGTGATGCTTGACAGGCAGTCAGAATAAATTAGTTTTCCCTCTCTGAAATGTTCCTTTGTCAGCTTCTGGGGGTCAGTCACTATTTCAGCTCAGCTAATGCTGCCAAGAGCAGAATATCAGATGAGATGCAGAAAAGTTTACTTAAAACTCACTGCTTTGAGTTAAAGGATTCTGCTTCCAATTCATAGGTGTCTGCTGGCCAGTCTTGTAACCTGCCTGCCCTGGAGGAATCATTATATTGTTCACAGGAGTTATCTACTCCAAGGCATCTAATCTCATAGAAGAGTACACTATGGAATTCCTTGTTCCATGTATTCTTTTGAAGAATCATACAAAGTAAATTAACAAAATAAGAAAAAAAAGCAATCTCTCAAATCTTTAAAGAGGTAGTTTAATTTAAATTATTTTAAAATAATTATTTTGTTTATTTGTATATTTTCAAAAAATTTGATACCACCAAAATGATGCTACTTACAATTAATAGCTGATCTGAGAGGGAAAACAAATTTTCTTCATTGAAGGTACACCAAAATATTATTCACATTTCAGGGCTGGCCTCAGGCTTAGTAGTAGATGGCCAGCACAAAGCCAACTCCATGGGATGTTTTGTTTGTTTGTTTGGGGGGTTGTTTTGTGGTGTGTGTGTGTGTGTGTGTGTGTGTGTGTGTGTGTGTGTGTGTTCCTGCGCGCACACACTTTTGGTTGGTTGGTTCATTTGGTTTGGTTTCATTTGGTTCTTTTTTGTTTCTAAGAGAGAAAAATTATATGCAGTTGGGCAGATATCAAGGGAAGGATTTGGGTTGAGTTAGAGGAAAAGAAAGAACATGAACAAAGAAGATTATAAAAAATGCTTAAAAATAAAAATAAAGTAGCTTTATCCCAGGGATCCAGTGATCGTTCAACATATGAAATTCTGTCAATGTAATTCACATATAAACAAACTGAAAGAAGAACCACATGATCACCTCATTAGATGTTAAAAAGCCTTTGCCCAAATCCAACACCCTTCATGACAAAAGTCATTGAGATATCAGGTACACAAGGAACATACCTAAATATAATCAAGACAATTTACATAAAACCTTAGAGAGAAATTCAAAGCAATTCCACTACAATCTGGAACAAGACAAAGCTGTCCACTTTCTCCATATCTATTCAATATAGCAGTTAAAGTTTTATCTAGAGTAATAAAACAACTAAAGGAGACCAAGGGGATTCAAACTGGAAAGGAGGAAGTCAAAGTAGTGCTATTTGTAGATGATACGATAGTATACAAAAGCAACCCAAAAACTTCTACCAGGAAATCCCCACAGTTGGTAAACACCTTCATAAAAGTGTCTGGATACAAAATTAACTCAAAAAGAAAAAAGTAGCATTCCTATATACCAATGACAAATGGACTTAGAAAGAAATCATGAAAATAATACCCTTCGCAATACCCACAAATAATTTTTATGTTTTTATTAGGTATTTTCTTCATTTACATTTCCAGTGCTATCCCAAAAGTCCCCCATACCCTCCCACCCCACTCCCCTACCCACCCACTCCCACTTCTTGGCCCTGGCATTCCCCTATACTGAGGCATATAAAGTTTGCACGACCAATGGGCCTCTCTTTCCAGTGATGGCCGACTAGGCCATCTTCTGATACATATGCAGCTAGAGACACGAGCTCTGGGGGGGTACTGGTTAGTTCATATTGTTGTTACACCTATAGGGTTGCAGATCCCTTTAGCTCCTTGGGTACTTTCTCTAGCTCCTCCATTGGTGGCCCTGTGATCCATCCAATAGCTAACTGTGAGTATCCACTTCAGTGTTTGCTAGGCCCCAGCATAGTCTCACAAGAGACAGCTATATCAGGGTCCTTTCAGCAAAATCTTGCTAGTGTATGTAATGGTGTCAGCATTTGGCGGCTGATTATGGGATGGATCCTGGATATGGCAGTCTCTAAATGGTCCATCCTTTCGTTTCAGCTCCAAATTTTCTAAAACCTTGGAGGTAACTCTAACTAAGCAAGTGAAAGAAAGACCTGTATGATAAGAAGATATCAGAAGATGGGAGATCTCACATGCTCATGGATTAGTAGGATCAACATAGTGAAAATAGCCATATTATCAAAAGAAATCCACAGATTCAATGCAATCCCCATCATAATTCCAGCATAGTCCTTTACAGACCTTGAAATAACAATACTCAACTTCATATAGAAAACAAAAAACACAGGATACCTAAAACAATCCTATATAATAACAACAAAAAATCACCCTGAGGTATTCACTGTCCCTGATTTCGACCTATACTACAGAGCAATAGGAATGAATACTGCATGGTATTGACATAAAAACAGATACATTGATCAGTGGCATTGAAATAAAGACCCAGACATAAATCCCCACATACCTGGTTTTTATAAAGAAGCCATAAATATACAATGGAAAAAAAAGAAAGCATCCTCAACAAATGGTGCTTATCTAACTAGGTGTCTGCATGTAGAAGAATGCAAATAGATCAGTATCTATCACTCTCCACAAAACTCAAGTCCAAGTGGATCAAAGACCTCAACATAAAACCAGATACACTGGATAGAAGAGAAGAGAAAGTGAGAATACCCTTGAATGTGTTAACACGGGAAACATCTTTCTGAACAGAATACATTCTGAGTGAGAAAGATAAACACGGTTATGCACTCACTTATAAGTGTCTATTAACTATAAAGTATGTGAAAATCATGCTATAATCCACATGCCCAAAGAAGCTAAGTATTAAGGAGAGTTTAAGGAGGGATACAAGTATCTTCCTGGGAAAGGGAACTAGATTAGATTACATGGGTTGACTGGGGTTGTGTGGTCATGTAAATGGGAGGGAAATGGGTAGGAATAGAGTGGGACAAACTGGAAGAGATGACTGAAATTGAGGGCATTTAGGAAGCAAGGTAGAAACCTAGTGCAATGGAAACTCCATGGAGTCTAGGAGGGCGAAATATTGAAGACTCCTTGTAATGGAGGATATAGAGCCTGAACCAGCCATCATCTGTAACCAGACAAGACCTCAAGTAGAGGAACCAAGACACCAGATAAGCCACAAAAATCTCCAGCCTTGTTTGTTATGCCTGTATGATGTGCTGGGACTGGATCTTAGCATAATCATCACCAGGGAGACCAGAGAGATTTCATCCCACAACTGATGGGTCAGATGCACAGTTGCACAGCCAAATATGAGGCAGAACTCGGGGAGTTTGGGGAAAAAGGGGGAAGAAGAATTGGAGGATCCAGAGGGATCAAGGAAACCACAAGAACACAGACCACAGGATCAATCAACCAAGATTCAAGTGGGCTCACAGAGATCAGGGACCCTATATGAGCCTGACTCAGACACTCTGCATATGTATTATGGTTGTATTAGCTCAGTGTTTTGTGGGATTCTTAACAGTAGGTGCAGGGTCTGTCTCGTGACTCTTTTGCCTGCTTTGGGGCCCTTTTCCTCTTACTGTTTGCCTTGTCCAGCATTGATGTGAGACTATGTAGCTTGTTATACTTGGTTGATGTCTCCAAAAGGCCTGCTCTTCTCAGAGAGGATGTGAAGAGGGAGCAGAGAAGGGGAAGGAGAAGGTCGGAGGGAGAGTCTTGGGTAATGGGAAGCAGAGGAAACTTCAGTTGGGGTGTAATATATGAGAAAAGAATAAATAAAAAGGAAAAAAAGAAGAAAAATTTAAAATAAAAGAATGACTTCTTGCTTGAGAAAAATGTATGTATAATTTCAGCTGCTTTTTGTTTTGTTTTAAATACTGACAATTGACCCTAAAGTGTTGTGGAGACCTGGTAAGTGTTCTAACCTCTGTCTAACTACCATTGCAGCCTGTGATGCTATTGTAAACAAGATTGCCTAGAATTTAGTTCTTTCTCAAGATTAGGGTTCTTTCTGGTTCCATGCAAAGTATAGGAATGCTTTTCTTAAAACTGGCATTGAGGTTCTGACAATAATCTTATTGAATCTCTAGACTCATTTGCACATTCTGAACACTAATGATAGTAACTTTTCCAACCATGAGTATGGGCTAAGTTTCTACTTACTGTTCTTCAGGTTCTTTCATCAGGGCTGCAAATATAATTCCTAGAGTGTAGGTTGATCACTTCTATTTAAATCTCTTTTAATCTATTCTAAATACTATCTTCTAACTGTTGTAGATGAAGTTATCTTACAGATGATTTGTTTGGGGGTAAGATTATAACTTGTTCAAAGAAACATAACTTAATCTTTACGTGTTGATTTTATTTCTGGTGACCTTATTAAATTGATTTCTTAGTTTCAATAGCTTTTTCTACTCACAGCTAGCTGCAGCCTACTCTAAAGCTAAAGTTTTTAGTTCCTGCATGAGAACCATGACATGTACAGGCAGGGACAATTTTTCTTGTCCCTCTGTGTCTAGTGCCTTTTGATTCTTCTTTTCTTGTCTGATTGCTCTTGCTGGTCCTTTCTGTGCTCTATTGAATGGAGTGGCAAGAGTGACCCTTCTTGCCTTGAACCAGATTAAAACTGTAGGAATCAAAGCAGGGCAGTTGAAGTACAAAAACGATGGTAGATCAATGGGACAGTAGAAAGTATAAAGAAATAAACCTAACCATACCTATCCAGCTAGATTTTGACACAAAAGAAAAAGAATTATGTCTTCGATAAATGGTATTGGAAAAACTAAATAGTCATAAGAAAAAATATAATTAAACCCTTATCTAGTAGTATATTAGTACTTTTCTGTTGTTGTGTCATGACTGAAGTCAACTCAGTGAAGAAAGAGTGTATTTTGGCTTAAAGTTCCAGAGGAATAGGAGTTCATAATAGTGGAGCAGAGACAGTGCAATAGTTGGTAGATATGAAGGCAGAGCAGGAAGTTGAGAGCTCAGTCTTAAACCCCAGAGTATGAAGCAAAGTGACAGCACTCGGAATGGTGTGGTCCAGTGCTATGAAACCTCAAAGCCTGCCCTCAGAGGCATATGTCCTCTAATAACACCTCACATCCTAGACCAGTGGTTCTCAACCTGTGGTTCACAGCCCCTGTGAGGGTAGGGTAACCCTTTCATAGGGGCTAGCTAAGACCATTGGAAAACACAGGTATTTACATCATAATTTATAACAGTAGCAAAATTACAGTTACGAATTAACAACAGAAATAATTTCATGGTTGGGGGTCACCACAACATTTGGAACTATATTAAAGGGTTGCAGCATTAGGAAGGTTGAGAAGCACTGCCCTAGGTCTTTCCAAAAAGCACTACCAACTGAAGACCCGCTCTGCAAATGCTAGAACCTATCAGGATCATTTCTCATTAAACTACTACATATGCCATGTATAAAAGTCAGCTCAGAATGGATTACAAATCTTAACTTCAGCTGTGAAACTGTAACCCTCCTGGAAGACAACATAAGAGGAAGTTCAGCAATATCAACTATGTCAGTGCTGTGAGCTATACCAAACTCTCAAATACAGAAGGAAATAGAGAAAGAAAGGGAAGAGTGGAAAATGAGAAAGGAGGGAAGAAGAAGAGGGAAGGAAGAATGGAAAAAAGTAAGTCTTCCACAAGGCAGAACAAATAATAAAATGAGACAAGAGCTTGTGCACTGGGGAAAGTATTTGCAAACGATACATAATAAAGACTCAACAGCATGTATATGGAATTACCACAATTCAATAATTCAATATCTTTTTCAGATAATAGATGTTTGTAAAAAGAGCATAAACAAATGCATATAAATCTGCTCCATGTCACCACAGTGACATATCATCTCACATCTGTCAGTGAGTTGCCATTAAAAAGACACAAAATATCAACTGTTGATTACCATAGACAAAAATGTGATACTTTGTATACTATCAACAGAAATGTAAATTGACAGTCACTATAAGAAACGGTGTGGCAATTCATCAACAAATTTTAAACTGAGCTACACATGTGGCATTCCAGGCCTTGGTGTAGACCCAGTGGGAAATAATCATAAAATCAGCACTTGAACATATCTGTTTCCATGATTACTGAAGCATTGTTTATCATGGGAAACATGTGGAAACTATAGATGTACAAATGGAAAACAAAACTGTGATATACACAAACACGTGCGTATACACAAATGAAACACAAATAATATTTTCAATAACATAGAGCACTGTGAAGGATACAATGTCACATAAAATGAGTCATACATATAAAGAAGAATAATTCTATGATAAGTTTAATGTAAATGTGTTAAAATCAATTGCATACAAAAAGATTAGAATAAATTTACTATGAAAGGGAGGGGTGGTTCACAGTCATGAATCAAAAATTCCAAAGTTGCACTCTCATGACATAAATAAATGGACATCTAGCCTACAACATCATTATCTCCATCTATTGTGTGTGTTATGTATTAGAAATTGGCAGAGTAGATTTTAGACACTCTTATGAAATGCACACACCAAGTAGGTACATGTGAAGGGACAGGTAGCTAAATTGAATGTAGTAGTCATTTTGCTTTTTTGTTAATCTTAAATTACATAAGATTTTTTAAAAATAAGAAAAAAATAACATTTTCTTTTAAAAAAAGAAATTATTGTTGGGTAGCAGAAATATGCTTTTTATTTGATTCTAGTTCCTTATAACTCAAATGGGAAGTTAAATTTCAGTTTTTAACTTCTCTTTTTCCATTTTAAGTTACTCTAAAGTTTGGTTTGCAATTGAATGTACTGCTTTAATTTTATTTTAATATAATTATTGTGACATAGAGACTAAAAATGAATTTCATAAAACCAAGTTTCTTAGGAAATGTATACAAATTTTATCTAAATTATAGGAAGAACAAAATTCAATAAAATTATAAATGGAACTGAAGACATTACAACTGATAGCATGGAAACACAAAGGATGATAAAAGACTACTATGGGCAATTATATCTGCCAAATTGGATAATCTAGAAAAATGGAGAAGTTCCAAGAAACATTCAGCCTGCCAAGAATGAGCCATGATGACACAGAGGATCTGAAAAGAACAGTCATGAATAAGGATGTTGGATCACTAATCAGCAGCCCATCTACAAAGACAAGCCTGGAATCTGTTGGCATCACTACTCTAGTCAACCAAATAATTAAAACTTTAACATCAATTCTTTATAAGCTCTTCCAAACAATTAAACATAAAGAAACATTCCCAAACTCATTTTAGAAGGCCAGCATTAAACTAATACTGTTTCAACATCAAAAACTTAACTCAAGATCTATAGTTCTACATTAAGAGACATGAATGACTAGGTCTCCCTCCAGGTCTGTGGAAGGCATAGTTGCTCCCAGACGGCTGGGAAGGGCTGAGGTTGAAATACAGAACCATTTCAGTATCTTCTGTGAGACCCAAGTTGACTGGCAACAAGAACACAGATATGAGTGTCCCCCTCTGAGACTCTGGTGCAGTAGGACTGCTTTTAGACAATAGCTAAGGGAGCCTTGTACCAAATCACAGGACCATTTCAGGGTGTATCACTGAGACCTAAGTTGGTGGGCCTGTCACTCAAGATACAAATGAACATGATTCCCAAGTTTCTTGGCAAATGATTCTGGAAATGAGACCAGGAATAATTGGGTTCTGTGAGGCACATAGACTGTGCCACCAGACAGGAGAACTGATTAGGTTGAGTGAGCCCAAACCTCATGAATCTCAAAACTGAGAATGGTAGCAGTGGGGCCAACTCCATGTCTAACTGTATAGCTCTGGAACATATAACACAACACCCCACTGAGAGAACCATGGCAATCAGTCAGGTAGCATCAAAACCTGGAGTTCTCCATGCTAATGTGGTATCTAGATAGGCCCTGAACATTCAGCCAATGAGCTTCCCTTCCTGGCCATTCCTTCCCACAAAAGGTATTTAATCCTTGGTTCACCATGACTAAGCTGTATGCATTCACATCCATCATCAAATAAGACAGTTTGAACAAGAAAAGACCATCACTTCATCAAGCATCACAGGAGGCAGGGGAAGCCATTGTTGAAAGAGCTAGTGCCCAATCTCCCAGAGAAGGCCTTCTCTCTTCCAACCCCTTAAACTCTCACTTGGAATCAAATTAGGTTTCACCCTCTCTGTGCCCCATGCTCCACCCCATGCCAGTCCCAGGCTCTACCTTCCCATTCCTGCCTTGTGAATGGACACCCTGAGGGGAAGCACAGACCTGGGACCTCCATTCCCAACTGCCAGTGGTACCCAGGAGACAGGGAACTACAACAATCGTCCCAGACTCTGCTGTTTCCCACTGGAGAAAACACAGGCTGAGGACCCCCATTGCAGAGTGTGTTCTGCCTCCCCTGAGCAGCTTGCTGGCAGCACCAGCCTGGCAGGGTTCTAGATGTGTCTACAAAAAGACCCAGCTACTTCTGTGTTGAACAGCCCTTCCACTTGAATCCAGGTCTGCCCTTTCCAAATGACATTTCCAAATTCTGGATTTCACAAGCATCTTCTTAAATCTCATCAGTGATATATAGGTCCACTAATATGTACATGTCCACAAAATTGTACTTGCTGTGAGAGTGCGTGAGCAAATCATCTCAAGGCATCACTCCTTCGTGGTGTTTTGGTGATAATCAAGACAATGGAAAAAGAGTCATCTACTATAATCCACCTACCATCTAAATAGACCATTTGAAGAAGGAAGATCAGCCAAAACTAACTCTGCAGAAACTTATGACAATAGTAACCCGACCAACTTGACACCACAGTGTTGTGTTTTCGTCATAGCCAGAACTCAAATAAAATATCTATCGCCCAGGATTTCATGATTGCCACCTGCCCCCAATACGTATCCACAAACAGTGAGTAAGATCCTCTTGCCATCAAATTAGCCTGTTATTTATCTCTAAATTCTGTGGCTTTTGCAGACATATAAAACAAAATGATAGTTTGATTGTTGGCAGACTACCTAAAGGAGAATGATCCCAGCAGACTATGATGAAGCTAACAAATGCAAATTGCTAGTGATATTGTATGCCTTGTAATAATCAGAACACTTGTGTTTGTATGCTCCAGTTGCAAATAAACCTGCTGAACTTCAAAAGTAAGGTATAGTAGATACTATTACATAAATTCAGAATGCATGATAATGATCAAATATGATACTGGTTTGTAGGTGATTTTGGCATTATTGGTTACAGTCATTGATTTGGCTTTTATCCCATTATTGGATGGTTGGTTGGTTGGTTGGTTGGTTGGTTGTTTTTGCATTTGGAGACAGAACTTGCTATGCAACTCATGCTAAACTCAAACTCATGATTCTCCTGCATCAACTTTCCAAATGCTAGAATTAAATATGTATGTCATCATGCCCACATATGCTATGTGTTTGTGATATGCTTTATACCTTTAATGAATTCCCTCTACCTAAGAAAAATTTAATATAAACAATTGTCTCACATATTTTGTTCTTACTGGGACCCTTGTGTGGCTCACTTTCTCTTGCAATTGAGTTGATCTGACACTACTTTGTACCTCATGGCACTAATGTATACAAAATCTACTTCTAATGATGCCGAATAGATGTTACATTGAGTGACTGACCTGGAGGTAAAACTCAGTGAGCAACAACTCTAAAAGTAGAAAATCAGTGAGGCCCTGCTCACTTGTCAGTCAAGTCTCATTCTTCCAAAGCTACAAGGTCTAAGAACAAGAGAAGAGTGGCAGAAACTGTTGAAGAATCTGCTTTGTGGGAAGCAACAAGATGAATCAAAATTGCAAGGGCCTGACATCAAATATGGAGAAACTTCTAATGACTCAGATGGGAAGCTAGACACAGACGTGACTCTCTTGGTACCTTCACAGTCATGGCCAATGCAATCAGCTGGTGACTCTGGATGAAAAGACTCTTCTAACTAAACTGTCAAATGGCTGCCAGCTCTGGGCAGTGTGTGGCTTAAAAACTGTAACTAGTTTCATAATATAAAGGTGAGTCGTGGGTTCATAGCTCCCATTACGGACAGCTGAGGAACCTTTGTGAGTTCTAGATAAGCCTCTTACGGAGAAAACTTACTTGCCAAAGCCTTGTCAGTACAGATAAAATCTCTTCTAAAAACAGAGAAGTGAAAGCTCTTCCATTCATAAATACAACAAGTCAGGGTCAGGTCTCACTGCTTTTGAGGACAGTACAGTCTTGCCTCAGGTAGGAGAATGGTGCAGGCTACAAATTGAAACCCTTCAGGAATGGCACAGTGAAGGACCAGGACCTTCAAAGCTTCAAGCAGGCACACCATGTCAGTGTACTACAGGAGTGGTAAGAAGTCACTGATGGCCCAGATCCTCTTTCACAGGATCTCCTCAGCACTTACTGGGGTGTGGCTAGCTAGGCTGCAGGTTTTTATTTTAGAGATTTAATATTATTACATAATTTCTTCCTTCCTATTCTTTTCTCCAAATCCTCTCATATACCCCTCCTTGTTCTCCTTAAAATTTATGGCCCCTCTTTTCATTAATTGTTGTTACACACCTAAAACCCACACACACTATATGTGTGTATGTATATATACATAATATAATTTGTATTTATTTATACACAGACATATATATGTATATCAGTCTTTATAATGTTACTTGTATGTATGTTTTCAGAGCTAAGCATTGGTATTGAATAACCAGTACTTTGTCCTTCCCTGGTGAAGACTGTTTCTCCCAGTCTCAGCATTCCTTACTTGACTGTTGTTCCTTATGTAGTAGGGTTCAGGCTTCTTTGGCTTTCCCTATCCTCTCTGGCATGACTGTTGTTCCTGTTTGGTTCATGTCTAAGCAATTATGTTGGTGAGACTTTATTGGTGTATCTTTTGACACTACTAGTAGAGAATCTCACAGAAAACTCCTTAATCCTCTGATTCTTACAGTTGAATGTCCCTTCCTCTAGTGTATTCCCTGAGTCATCGGTGCAGGAGTTATTTGGTAGATGTATCCACTAGAACTAGACTCTACAATTCTGCATTTTTATTGCTTTTGGTTTTGTGTAATGGTCTCCATCTGTTGCAAAATGAGGTTTCCTTGAGGAGGTGTGAAGATTATACTTTTCTTTGGATATTAGGACAAAGGTACATAATGTAGTTAGAGATTGTTCTGGTTTAGTAAGGTGGTATCTGTGGGTTCTTCACCAAGATCCAAGACTTCACTAGCCCTGATAGTTCACTAGTTTTCCTGTCTCAGGCATGATTTTCCTCTAGTGGAGTGGGATTTAAATCCAGTTAGAGAGCTGTTGACTACAGACAATATATACATGCATGTACTGCACCCTTTGGGTCATCATTATCATGCTGGTAGTTGGTGTGATCCACAAACATCATAGATCAGTAGGACTGTTAGTTATCTTCATCCTTTGGAAGTTTACATGATAACTTCTGGTACCCAGAAAGATAGTCCTCAGGGAGGGGACCTTTCATGTCAGTTCCAGCTCAGGGATCTCTGGGCCCTGTTTCATGATATCTTCAGCACTGAGGACTAACCTTGTACCTCTATAAGGCAACCAAATGAAGTAAACATAGTCTCTATATTTGGGGAGTCTCTTGGAAAGCTCAACTAACTTTCCAAGAGACTAACTTGAAAAGCTAACAACTCAAAAGAAGTCTTCTCATGTCTAGTATTAGGATATTTGTTAGGTGGTCTTTGGTTTTTTGGAGGTACATTGTCAGCCCAGATAAGAAACATGCATTAAAACTATATATTTTTTATATTCATATGTTTTATATGTATATACATTTATTAAAACTAAATATATATAATTTGTATTTATTTATACACAGACATATGTATTATAGGCCTTGAGGTTATAGTTAATAATCATTCTTCATAAATTTTTCAGATACTCTTATTATTATTTTAGCTTCATCCTCCCTTCTCTATTTATCTCCCTCATCGTGCCCTCCATAATTAGAACACAGCCCCTTTCCCCATTGCCCCAACAGAACAGACAAATGAATGGCTGTTAGAAAAGAAGCTTGCCTTTCCAGATCTTGGTTTTGGGGAGGAGTATTGTTTTGTTTTAGTTTTTGTTTGTGGTTTTTTGTTTGGTTGGTTGGTTTGGTTTAGTTTGGTTTTATTTTTTGTTTGTTTGTTTGTTTTAGAGCTTCTGTATACTCTCTTATTGATCTTCTTAGTCTCAAGCCCAATATGGTATTTCTTCCTCTAAATATCACTTCTTTCACCTATCCAAAAGATCAAGAAGTTAAAGCACCCATTAAGATGTGTTACCTGAGAACAACCTTTGCTCAAACTGTTTCTGTGACTGAGGAAGCATTGATGGGATGACTGTATCAAAAAAAAAAAAAAAACCTTCTTGGGCTTGATCTAGGCCTGATCACCAAGGAATATGCTCATAACTTCTAAAAGACACTAAGAAATTCACTCATTTAAGGATTTTCCAAGAATTTGAAGAAGGTTGCAAACTCAACAGCAGCATGGTGAGATGACAAGTTACTGTGACCCAGGCACTTAGGGGAATAGCAATGAGGAGGTCCTTTCAAAGGCTCCAGGGGAGCTGATTCATAAGGAGTTGTTAGAAACAGACCAGAAAAGCATAGGTTCTTACACGCGTTCTCGCGACCGGCCAGGAAGAACGCAACAAACCGGAATCTTCTGCGGCAAAAGCTTTATTGCTTACATCTTCAGGAGCCAGAGAGCAAGAGAGCAAGAGAGCAAGAGAGCAAGAGAGCAAGAGAGCAAGAGAGCAAGAGAGCAAGAGAGCAAGAGAGCAAGAGAGCAAGAGTGCAAGAGTGCAAGAGTGCAAGAGAGCAGAATGGCGAAACCCCGTCCCTTTTAAGGAGAATTATCCTCCGCCTAGGACGTGTCACTCCCTGATTGGCTGCAGCCCATCGGCCGAGTTGTCGTCACGGGGAAGGCAGAGCACATGGAGTGGAGAACTACCCTTGGCACATGTGCAGATTATTTGTTTACCACTTAGAACACAGGATGTCAGCGCCATCTTGTAATGGCGAATGTGAGGGCGGCTCCCCACAATAGGTGAAGAAAAGACAACAAAAAGAGGCAACTGTGGGAGACTGAGGGCCCCAAAGAAAAGTCACAGTGAAGAACTTGGCAGTAGGCTGTAGATCTCAGTAGCTCCTTCAAAGTCAGAAAATGTAAACACCAACACCAAAACATTCCCATTACTAAAGACAAATATTCATGGTGCCTTATTTGTTTAGAAGTGAACATATGATGAAAATAAGAAAACAATTGTAAACACTTGAAAATAGCAACACCTTCTCAAAAAGAGCTGCAAGAGAGTCCTTTAACAGTAGATCTGAAAAAGGGTGCCATGATCATGGGAGATGGAAACTCCATTCAGTATCTCTGGAGAACATTCAGAGGGCAAGATGTGCTGGGAGAAAGTGGTAGTCATGGCTCTCATAGGCTTAGGATAATGTGTATGCTTGCATTTTAGATTTTAGCCAACGAAGTTTAAAAGTAATAAAAGCAAGATATGGGGGTAATTACTGTAACTCCATCACTTGAGAGGCTAAGGGAGAAAGGTCATGGATGCAAGACTATCCTGGGCTACACAGCCAAACTGTCTCAAATGATGATGATGATGATGATGATGATGATGATGATGATGATGACGACGACTATGGTGATGAGTGGAGGAAAAAAGTAGGAGAAGGCAGTTAAATAAATGACTCTGTGAGTAACACTTGAAGTGCTAGCTAGGATGAGGATTTGAGTTCAAATCCATAATGTCATGTAAGAAGCCAGGTGTATCCTAGTGTACCTATAACCCTAGCACAGTGGGAGCCAGAGACTAGAGGGTCATGGGGGTTTGCTAGTTATTAGGCTGGCTCAAGGTTAATACTAGAATAGTGAAATAGTGAGAGAGTTTGTATCAAAAAGGAATAAGGTGGAAGTAACAGAACAGTATGTCCACCCTCTTCTACATAATTTGACTTTTCTGTTTATTTGGATATTGAAATACCACTGTGCTACAAAGACCTATAGTATTCAGAAGAGTGTTAGAATGTATAGGTCTATAGCCTATAGCCACATAATAAAGTTCCATGTGACCTGTGCTATCCTAGCTAGGTTTGTTTCCCTCCTTTCTATGATCCCACAGTGAAATTATCTAACACTGCACTTCTCAGAATACATCCGCACCATTTGGAACTGCAGGACTATTTTTTTTTTGAGGACCTATTCTCCATAAGTTCCCTGAGTTTGTACCTTATCTCTCTCTCTCTCTCTCTCTCTCTCTCTCTCTCTCTCTCTCTCTCTCTCTCTCTCTCTGACTCTGAGACAAAAGCACTGTCATGGAAATGGATAGGAAAAGGAAAGAATCAGATTGAGTGAGGTCACTGTGCCTTTCATCATTCTGAAGAACAATAAAACATCCCCTCCCCCCCCCCACGACTTCCTCCAGCCTATCTTGATAGTCTACTTAATAGAAGTAGAAACATTGAAACCATGTCAGTGAGAACTTTTCTAGATTAAATTAATTTGAAAAAGATCCATCCTAAATATATGTGGCACCATTCCATAGGCTGAGGTCCTGAAGAGAATAAAAAACATCAAGGAGCTAGTTTTGGTGGCATACTATATAAGGCACAAGAATCATGAATTCAAGGCCAGCGGGTGATACACCTTTGGCAGGATAGTGGCCCATGACTTTAATCCCAGTACTTTCAAGGCAGAGGGAGGGGTATCTCTATTAATTCAAGACCAGGTCTACATAATGAGTTACAGGTCATCCCAAGCTCTATAGCAATATTCTCTCTCAAAGAAAAGAGAGAAGGAGAGTGGGAGAGGGCGAAAGGGAGCTGAACAGACACGTCCTTTTCTCTGCTTCCTGACTACAGATATGTGTGACCAGTTGTCTCAACTTGCTGCCACCATGACTTCTCCATCACCAAGGAGTCAAAACAAAGCTTGGTTTCCTTCAATTGATTTTGGTGGACATTTTTGTCATGACAACATGACAAGTGACAGATACACCTAGACTTGGTGCTTTCATTTATACACAATGACAGGGGTTAATTAATTAACTGCCTCTGGCTGGTTGCTACTAGCAACTGGCTTAAGTTCATAACTAAATTCTAATAAGACATCTTAGAGATTTTAACTCACACTAGAAGAGAAAAATGATCAGAATTTAGAACAGAAAATCAACTGTAGGCTTTTCCTATTGATGAAAATCTGAGTCTCTTACCAGCAGCAACGTCCTCGTGACTCAAGGTCACAGTAAGCCATACTCTGGTTATGCATGTTCTATCCAATTAAATAAACACTTGTGACTTTTAAACCATGGGATAGCCCTTCCTACAGGACTTGAACAGTAGTGGGAACTAACACAAAGGTTCTGGGATGGGAATGTCATGGCATCCCCAAATTCTGTAAGCCAGGCCAGCCAGCATGCTGAAGCACATCCAACCAGCCTCGATCCTCCCCTTTATGAAAATCGCTGTCACTGTGAAACTGTTTGTGCCTTTTTCAGCCCATTAATTTCTCTGTATTTAAGAGGACCAGCACTTCCATCTCTTAGATTAGATTTTGCTCATTAAATCCTTATTTCACTTCCCAACCTGACAAATTTTTATCAGTGAAGATCTGGGATTCGGATACCACAACCTATTAAGCACATCTTGGAATTTACAATTTTTGTTTTACAAATCCCCCCACAGACAATCTATTTTACAGTACTAGTCTAGTAAAAGATGAAGTACACATGGATGCTTTCAATAGCATTTCTGGTGTGTTACCATTAGCTTATTGCTTCCACACAAATTATTTCCAATTTGCAGAATGCTTTAATCATACAGAATATGCAAGGGCTGAAGAGTTCAAATTTTTATTTGTTTGTTTTTAATAAGAACAGGCTAATCATTTGGTGTCTGTCAGTTTTGTCTTCTAATTGCCAGGGCTGGGGAATTCACATGACAGTTTAGGAGTATGTTCTTTAAAACATTTAAAAAAGAAAGTATTGCTGATTAAATCAGATTGCCCTAAAGTAAGAAGAGCTCAAGGGAGATGCCTACACGTTGGAGGAGAGCAGTACTGACCCACCGTTCATTGTGTTTGCTTGTCAAGATGAAAGGAAAGCTGGACATGGAGAAAGCTTTAGTTTCAAGAGTCAGCTAGACTACATTAAGGCTTGCTGGTCAGCTCCAGATGTCTTTCTTCTGCGCAATGAAATAACACCTGATGAAGAGCAAGGCCAGCATGATCACATAAGATTCATTGTGGTGGAAGATGCTCAAAATGGATGACTGACCGGTCCTGTTGAGGGGTGCAAAAAAGCACTGAGGAGAGAGACTTCTAAGGAGATGGCAAGTAACCCTGGAGTGGTAAACTGGGAGCAACTCTGCTCTCAAATGTCATGATCTCAACAAGAAAGGGTTTGGCCAGGGGACAATGCAGTTTTGGCAGGTTCACAAACAGTCTAGGCTCAGGAAAGCAGACTGTCCCCTGAACAAAGGTAATCAGCACAGCTGATTTAAATATTTGGAGTTTCCACTCTGATATAGATGTTAATCATGTCAGAGATTTTAAAATATTCACATATAATTTCTCCCATTTCCTGGATCAGACCATTCTACAATGTGATTAACACGATGATCACAATAAAAATGTTTTATTTAGTGGATAATTGTATGTACCGGTACCAACCATTTCCAAATGTCTCCTTTTATTACCCTTGTTCAAGAAAGTCTTAATATTTAAGTGATTTACTGATCACTTAAAATGCCAGCCTTGCCATTAGGAGGTACATTCACTATATGTAGCTTAATTTTATAGTACATTATTTCTTTATAAACAGACACATTACTGTAGAACATTAATTAAACCTTTTCCCCATCATGCCCTACATTTCAAAGACAACAATGTAACCAAGTGTTTCCTGACGGATGTGCCTGTGACTCCATTTCTTGGCTCACAAAGGAAGCCAACTCCCCAGGAAGCTATGCGGCTGGGATTGCAGGCTTAGGTAACAGACAGCTATGATTTGTGTAAGAGATACTTAATGAATAATGCATGGCAGATGTGCTTCAACAACCCAATTTGCTGAACTATTTAGCATCAATAACCTAGCTGTGATGGAAACAGAAGGCCTTTTAGAGGCAGATTATGAGAGGAGTTTTAATAAAATGATATCACTCTAATCATGTGCATCACATTTGCATTAAGAGAACCTGGAGTTTAGACTTCTGGAAAAAGGAAACTTTTGCACCCACCTGTTCGTAGGCCCTTGCTCAGACACTGGTTGTCATGAGCCACATGAGGATCGGCCACTGAGAAGGATTTGAGAAAGCACAGGAAAAGCTCTTTTTTTTTACAAATCACAGACTAAAAAGCTGAAAATCTGATTCCCAAAAAACTCTTCTGCTGGGAAAAATAAGTCTGGTTGGGATCACCAAACTAGAAACAAATTCCCTATTTGTCTAAAACTGAAGAACAAAACAAGTAAAGTAACTCAGTGAGAAAGGAAGGGCTCTTCATACTAAGTCTGAGGACATGGATTTGATCCCCAAACCCCTGTGGTGGAAGGAGAGGGAACTGACCCCAGGCGTGCACATGTGCTCACACACAGACCACAAACATCACAAAACATTTTAAACAATAAAAATAATACTAAATGGCAAGTATCACATGTAAAAGTTCCTCAGAAATATTATTATCTAGTACTAATAGGAAAAAAGATTAAGAAAATAAACTTTAGGATTAAAACACTTGCTCTTACTGGAGTGCAATCATGGAGCCTGCACAGATCTGTGCTAGGCCCTCTGCACATATGTTATGGTTGTTAGCTTGATATTTTTGTGTGACTCCTAACGGTGGAAGGCAAGGTATCTCTGACTCTTTTGCCTACCTTTGAGATGCTTTTCCTCCTACTGGGTTGCCCCGCCTAGCCATGACTTGAGGCTTTGTGCCTAGTCTCATTGCATCTTGTTATGCCATGTTCAGTTGATATCCTGAGAGGCCTGCTCATTTCTGAAGGGAATTGGAAGATGGGGGAAAGAGTGGGGGTGGCAGGAGTGGAGGGGGGAACTGCTGTCAGTGTGTACCTTATGAGAAAAGAATAAGTTAAAAAGCATTTGCTCTTGCTGAAGACCCAGGTTCAGGCCCCAGCCCACGTGGTTGTCCACAACTGTCAGCAAGCCCTGTTTCAGAAACTCTGAAGTACTCTTCTGACCTCTATCAGGACCAGACACAGATGTGCTGCACATACATACTTGCATGCAAACAAGATAATCACACACATAAAATAAATAAATCTAAAAACAACTGAAACAACAAAAAGAAAGGCATCTTCAATGAGTCATTTGCTGGACATGTTGGAATTATTTATTACCTATGATTCTGCTGACTTCCTACTTTCCAAACCAAGAGTCAGTAACAAAGTCCCATAACCTATGAAATAAATACCATGAAAACCATGAAATAACATGCAAATAAAAAATGGACATAAGTTATCATTATTTAAATTAAATTTAAACATTGCATTTTTCCATTCATAAGAATGGAAGAATACTACATTTTCATTGACTTTTTATTACTAACAATATATAATAATCTCAAACCAAACTTGACAAGAATTGGACTTTGTGATTGGATCAGAAGAATTAGTCATGACCAGAAGTCATTTCAACATTGAATTTTAGCTGTGACATAAACACCAAGAAGTGTTTTTGTACAGCCAAAGATTGTGAGTGGTCATATGAAATTCTTAAGAATAAGGAAAATATTTTTTTAAAAAAGGTTGGTCAGGGTGCTACATTTTATAGGAAGGATAGTCAAATCCTAAGTCTACTTGTATTGTAAAGCACTATACAAAGGTGCAAGGGGAGAAAAATTATCATAGACCAAATTTGCTGTAAATTCTGCAAACTACAGTAACAATTAGTCAGGCAAGATACACCCAAGGGTGCAATAGTGGCACTAATGTTTGAGTGACCAACAATTGTCTTATGGGACTTCAGGTCTCCTAAACTGGAGTGCCATCCCTTGTACTGTTAACCTAGACAAGAGCACACAGATGAGGGGGTCACAGTCCCTAGACAAGAACCTATGGCCATTTTGCTAGACTGATACAGTATCCAAGCATTTTCTCAACACCTGATAACCACAAATGAGTGCAGCTCTTGCTCATTAAAGTTATTTTTTTCCTTCCCTTTCTTTCCCTTCCCTTTTCTTTTACTTAGACAAGATCTCACTATGTAGACCAGGCTGGTTTCAAACTTGAACCTGCTATGTAGACTCAGCTAGCCTTGATCTTATAGATATCCACCTGCCTTTGTCTTCAAAGTGCAGTGATTAAAGGCATGCACCACCATGTCCTGCTAAAGCAGTTTCTTTTTCCAGTCAATATAAATTATTACAAAGAACCATAACTAGTCAAAGTGAAGAAAATAAATGACAACAGATTGCCCACCCCCAAAATTGGACATTTATAATACAACTGCTACACTCAAGACTTGGGGACATTATGGGAAAGGTATTAAAATATTAGAGAGCCAGAAGACAGGGATGACTACTGAAAAATAATGTCTTCTGAACACGACAAGGATTTTGCATCAATGGTCTCTTAATAGCCATGGTTGCTTGCACAAGACCAGATTAGTGAAGATTCCAGCATGGATGGAAGAAAGGCTCACCAGGCTCCAATCCACTTGAGGTCCTACAGGCAGGGAAGAGAGTCAGTTTTCTTTAGAGATGTGCCCCCTGGTAGATTGTCTATGACCCAGTGATCAGATGTACACCTATGTTCATATGGGCAACAAGCATTAAGTGAACTTAGTAGAGGATGGATAGATAGATGATAGACAGACAGACAGAATGTAGAAATCATTCTGGAACTTTCCATCAACCTTGTGCATGGTCAAGTCCTGCCAGTTTTATCTAGATAACTATTGAATTGCTCACTTCTTTGTCTCTTGCTGTCACGCCACTCAGGCTCTCATCACTTCCCTGAACAAATGAGGTACTGTCTTAACCCCTTTCCCAGCCCCTCCCACCCTGCAAGTCACAGGCAGAAGATGACGTTTTCCTTCATGGTAAAAGAAGCATTATCTCAATACACTAAAAAGAGGGGGTAACAGAACATTCCCCAAACTACATAGTTTCATTAAAAATTACAAACTTGACCAGGTAAGTGAAAAGAATATCCCTCTCCACTCGTACTACTGGCCCTTTCCTACATCTTAGAATGTGCATAAGGTTTCCTGCTTTTGTGGAAAGTTCCCAATTAGAATAACGACCAAATCCTTATCATGGTCCCACATGAGCAGACCCTTACTCTCCCTCAAGATTCATGTCAAGCTGTATTCCTTCTGTGCTTTATGTCTCCAAGTTCTTCAAACAGCCAATGCCTCATGAGACACAAGTTTACCACCCCTCCCACTAATGACTCCAATCCATCTAACAGCTTCAAATACTATTTCCTTTGAAAGGCATTCCCTGAACTCAAGTCTTATACCTCCCCTTTACCATACACTCACATGATATCCTGTATCTTCCCTTCCTGCACTTTTTGAGGTTTCTGATTCTTCATGGATTTGTAGAATTTGTTCTATCAGTCCTCTTGGCTGTGGACTCCATGGAGACTTGAGTTTACATGTGCCTATCTCTGGATCCATAAAGCCAAGCACAACTCCTGACCAAAAAAAAAAAAAAAGGAATGTTTTGCAAGCAATTGTAGGTAACAGGAGGAACAAACAATTTTGAAAAAGGAAGGGGGAGAGAGGGAGGGAGGGAGAGAGAGAGAAGGAAAGAAGGAAGGAAGGAAGGAAGGAAGGAAGGAAGGAAGGAAGGAAGGAAGGAGACAGAGAGAGAGAGAGAAAGGAAGGAAGGAAGGAAGGAAGGAGACAGAGAGAGAGAGAGAAAGGAAGGAAGGAAGGAAGGAAGGAAGGAAGGAAGGAAGGAAGGAAGGAAGGAAGGAAGGAAGGAAGGAAGGAGACAGAGAGAGAGAGAAAGGAAGGAAGGAAGGAAGGAAGGAAGGAAGGAAGGAAGGAAGGAAGGAAGGAAGAAAGAAAGGAAGAAAGGAAGAAAGGAAGACAGGAAGAAAGGAAGAAAGGAAGAAAGAAAAGGAAAGATTTAGTCTACATCCTAAATCTTGGGATTGGCTTAGGTCCTGGTCAAATTTAGCCACCTCAGCTGATAAGAGCAGGAAAGGATAATGTGATTGCAAAGGAAGCTGATAGCAAATCAAGGAGTCTGCTCCATTCCCCCTAAGGCTGCACTTGCCCGGCCACCTCTAAGACTGCCTGCCCTAAAGCAGAATTCCTCTGATGGCATTTCCTCTAGCTTGTGTCCTGCTTTTATTTGAGATAAAATCAGGAAGCAGAGAACATCTGAGAATACATCAATCAATAACTGGCACTGACATAAAACTCTAGCCACATTATGTAAGTCTGTCCAAGCAGAGTTACTATCAAGTTAGCATATTGTGTTTTATTGCTTGTCCCCAGTCAGTTTCTCTGCATTAGTCTCCAGGTTTGTACATCAGCAGACTCATCAAGCAATACTTTCGCCACTTCTGTCGAATTTCTCCCTGAAGTGTCACCTTTCCTTCTCCCTGGGGATTTTCTGTGATCTAAACTCTTCAAGCTACACTCCCATCTCCGGAGTTTCTTGCTAGTTTATACTTCTCCCTCTGGGGCACTGGACTCTGCTGATGGAAAATGAAGGTGGATTCCTATCGGCTGGCTTACATGTAAGGCGTAAGAAGCTGCCAGGGCTTCATGGCTGCACCATATCAACCCTGTTTCCTGTTCAAAAAACCGCTACAGCAGGTTCGTTCCAACCAAAAAGATGAAATCCTGTGCTTACAACAGACAAAATGGAAGGTCCTCTCCATACCTTGGCATCATCTGCCCCATCACTCTCCTGCCCAGTTTGGAGAGGACCACTTAAATATCTATGCCAGAGGCTTCTCTGCCAGTAGAGCTAAGTTGCATTGAATTTTGGAAACCCAAAAAAAAGCCCTTGCCACTTACACAAAGGATCTTCCTGGGAAGCAAACAGGAAGAGGCTGCAGTAATGCTGGCAGCTGGCACCCACAGCCCTTCACTTATCTGCTGACTGCAGAACAAATGGGGGCTTATGAAAGAATACATGCTTCCATGTGTTTAATACACTCTTTAGACTGAAAATAAAACTGCTCCACATGGAGCAGACTTCGCACACTGACGCCCCTAAGATTACAGTGCCACGTTCCCAAATCCATCAGGTGAGTTTATGGGTAAATTAATAGGAATTAAGAAAATACCTTCCAACTGAACTCATATTCCAGGCCATTAATTTAACTGGGCAAGAAAGAAACCACAGATGCAGAAGCTAAAAATAGGGGAAATTTTCTCCTAGCTATAAGGCTTGGGTATTTTCATCAAAAAGAGCATACAGACTGAGTAAATATACCCACTGTATATGACATTTGCCCCATGAGGCTCTAAGACATTGGACGAGCACAGAGAGAACCCCCCCATACACACACACACACACACACACACAAGAAGACAGATCAGAGTTCACTATAAGTGAAAAATAAAAAGCCCATAGACAATGCTTGTGTCTTCCAGTTGCAGTGAGCTGTCGTTGAATATATAACCAACAAGCACTCACTAATGAAAGAGACATCTATGGATCTTACTAAGGACTGAAGATTTGTATCATTTCACCTTCCAGCCTGATCCATATGCAGAAGGTATACTAATATGTAGAGGTGGGGTCTTTAGGAGATAACTGGGTTTGGTTGACGTCATGGAAGTAAAGGCCCATCATGAGATTAGTATAATTAGAGTGAGAAAGTCAGGCAGCCTTCCCTAAGCCACAAGAGCCCTCATTGAAACCTGCCCAGTATGGCTCCCTAGTTGCGAGACTTCTCGGCCTCTAGAACTGGGAGAAATAAATGTGTTTTAAGCCTAAATTGTTTTTTAACTTTATTGTTTCATTTATGTGTGTGTGTATATATATATATATATATATATATATATATATATATATATATATATATGGGTTTGTGCATGTGAAAACAGTGCCTGTGGGGCCAGAAGAAGATGTTGAACCCTGGAGTTAGAGATACAGCGTTGCCTATTGTGGGTACTGGGAACCAAACTCAGATCCTCTGGAATTGCAGCAGGATATGCTCTCAGCCACTGAGCCATGTCTCTCCAAACCCCAAACGTATTATAACTTTTGTTCTTGAGCCTGTTTTCAGATAGTTCCTGGAGTGGCCAGCAGCTCAAGACAGAAATTTCACCTACAGTTTTCAGAGCTGAAGTTAGAACATTCACTGTAGATTTCAAGTCTAAGTTAAATAACCTCTTGCTAGAGTCTTACAGTAGGAATTCAAACATCAGATAAATGATATCGCCAAACCTTCTATTGTATGGCATACTTTTGACTATGTATCCATTTGCTCTTTCCTAAGAAGACTTGGTAGCCTTTGTCAGGTTTGTTTACGCAGTATTGTTTGCGAAACTTCAAAACATCTTGCATGCTCAATATCACATATTAGAGTGTTTGGAATTACTTGCTATAATATATTGGTAAACCAGGGCTCTGGATGTGGTTCACTTTGTATATTGCTTACCCAGAAATTAGGAAGCCCCAGGGTCCAGTGTCCTGCATCACATAAACCAAGTATATTAGTGTACACGTGAAATTCTAGAACTCAAAAGTGGGAGAAAGGATGATCGGGACCTTAAGACTACACTTAACTACTTAGCAAGTTTGAAGATAGCCTAGGCCACCACAAAACCCTGTCCCAAAAAGTAGTAAGTAAGTAAGTTTTTGCTTTTTGGAGGACTGCAAGCAAAAAGATGAATAAATGTTAGCCTCGTGTATGACTGTCCTTCAAATGGTGTTTGGGTTTTGGAGTTTATGAGTCACTGAAAAAGTCAACCGTAGCCCAGTGCCTAGGTAAAGTGCACACAACTTGCCCAGTGTATTTGCAGCCTTCTTTCTTCTTCTGAATACTTCCTCATTTTTTGTTGAGGGCTCGGACCCTCTCATTGTCATTGTGACCTAAATGGGGTGCCTCTCAGCTCTGGAGATAACCTTTCAGGGAGTTTTCCCCTTCTGGGTCTTAGTGAGACATCAGGATGTCCTAATCCAGTCACTCCTACTGAGTCTCAAGACAGCCCTTGGGAACCCTGGAAAAGGACCCTCACTCTCTTGTCCTGGACATAAATTTCTGAGTCATTGATAAACACCTGGTAACTGTGTATGATTCCAAAGCAAAGCAGATTCAAATTATAGAGACTAGGACCCCACTTCCTGGTAATATGGTTAAACTATGAATCAAAGTTGATCTGACTTTGCATCACGTTTCACTTATACATGCCAACAAAATTCTCAGCAGTTAAGAGCATAGACTGTTCTTCCAGAGGATCCTAGTTCAGGTCCCAGCATCTATATTAGATGACTCACAAATGTCTGTCCCTCCAGTTCCACATAGATCTAACACCACCGGCCTCCAGAGGCACCTGCACTAACATGATCATAGCCACACACATACACAGAATTAAAATAGATCATTTATTTTTAACTCCATTTCAATTTGAGCTGATTTCTCTGTCACTTGAAGGAAAACGAGTCATAGTTAAAAATGCAACAGCACAGGTTGACAGTTACAACTTAAGATCTCCACGAAATAAACTTCTGCCGATTAACATGTTTTTCCTGTGCACACCTGCATCTATGCCATTCTTTGGAGAAGTGATCCCTTTGTCTTCTTTCTCTTTGCTTGTGTCATGGCTTCCACTTCGCTCTTCCAAATCACAAATTCGAAATAACACAAAGTCCCTTGAGGACCCATATTTCCATTTTAAAAAAATGCTCTGAAATGCAATCAGCTCTTGGAATCATTTCACAGAAACCTTAACAAGACAAAGTAGGAATGAGAATGTGAAATGTCCTATGGCCACGGTTTCTGAACAGGGGCATTAAGGTATAATGAGGAAACAGACCTCCTTCCAGTTTCATTTGTACCAGGAAGCTGAAATCAGTGTAAAAGAGAATATCACCTTTTCCACAGAAGTAAATTATTCTTTTCTTTGAGAAATAGAGAGAGACAGAGATAGATGACAGACAGACAGAGAAGACCTCAGATCCTGAAACGTAATCCTATGCTTATAGTTTGTAAAATTATAATTCAAATGGCAATTAGCTAGTGACCAAAAAACAAACCTTGGTCCCAGAAGATTTGAAGTCTATTTATGGCAGAGATTACTGTAGGCAAATTAACAACTCTAAGCTTGATGTGTCCAAATACTCACATACAGTTGATGAGACCTGTTTAGTACAACATCTTCAGTAATTATTTATACCACATATAATGACATATAGTAATTTAGACACACAGTCAGAAATTAGACAGTTAATCAAACCCCTGGCCTAAAAGGAAAAGTTTCCATTGTAAACAACTGAAATAACAGCTGAAATGTCTCCCAAATAAATACATGGATTTGAATATTCTGGAACTAGAAGTTGGACACAATTCTGCCCATATTCCCAGAGAGGTCTGCTAGTACAAGGGTGTCCTCTGGTAGGGAGGAGCACTGCCTCCAAGCCCTTGCCTGCTAGGTCCTCTTAGGGTACAACCAAAAAAACCCTGTAAACTGTGCCCTTCCCCCTTCACTCTCCATTTTTCACCCCCAAACTCTGCCTGTATTTCCTGAGGCATGCCTGCACAAAGGAAAACTAGGTGTGATCCCCTCTTGCCAGTCTCCTGTCTGCCCAGTCGCCCTGGGACAAGTGACAGTGGTAAGCTGTGTCCTGTCCCCTGTACTCCATTTTCCTGCCCACAACTCTGTCTCCATTCCCTGGGAGTTTCTGGTACCAGGGACAGCCAGATATCTAAAAGCCAGCATAAGAACACAATCAAAGAGAGCTAGGGCAATATGGTAGTACCAGAACCCAGCTATCCTACCTACTACAGTTAAGTGCCAGATATCCTAACATAGATGAGGCACAAGAACAGGACCTTAACTCCAATCTTATGAAGATAAAATAAGGCCTTTAAAGAGAAAATAAATAAGTCCTTTCTGAAATACAGGAAAATACAATCAAACAGGTGAAGGAAATGAGTAAAAGTATTCAAGACCTGAAAATAGAAATAGAGGCAATAAAGAAAACACAAACTAAAGGAATCCTAGAGTGATAGAAAATCTATGTAAGAAAACAGAAACTACATATGCAAGCACCACCAACAAAATACAAGAGAGGGAAGAGAGAACCTCATGTGAAGATATAATATACTATATATATATATCAGCCAAAGAAGATGTTAAATCTAAAAAGGTTCTGACACAAAGTATCCAGGAAATTTTGGATACTATTAAAAAAAAAAAAAAAAAACCTAAGAACAAATTAAAAAGACTGAGATTCCAAGTTTAAAGGCTCAGAAAATATTTTCAACAAAACTATAGAAGAAATTTTTTATAACCTAAAGAAAGAGATGCCTATAAACATATGAGAAGTTTACAAAACATCAAATGACCAAAAAAAAAGAAAGAAAATCCTCTTACCACATAATAATCAAAACACTAAACATACAGAAAAAGAAAAATATTGACAGCCACAAGAGGGAAAAGCCAAGTAACATATAAAGGCAGACCTATTAAAATTAGACCAGGCTTCTCAACAAAGACTTTAATATCCAGGAAGGTCTTGGGAAGATGCCTTGAAGTCTCTAAGAGACCACAGCTGCCAGGCAAGACTATGATATCAAGCAAACCTTTCAATCACCATAGATGGAAAAAATAGGGTATTTCATAACAAAATCAAATTCAAACAATATCTATCCACAAATTCAGCTTTATAGAAGATACTAGAAGCAAATCTCCAACACAAGGAAGTTAACTATACACCCAAGAAAACACAGAAAATAATTCACACCAGCAAAACCAAAAGAAAGGAAGCATGCACACACACCACCACTACCAACAACAACAGCAACATCAAAATAACAGGAATTAACAATAATTCCTCTTCAATATCTCTCAACAGCAATGGGCTCAATTCACCAGTAAAAAGATACAGACTATCAGAATAGATGTAAAAACAGGATGCATAATTCTGCTGCATACAAGAAATATACCTCAACATCAAAAATAGATGTTACCTCAGAGTGAAGGGGTAGAAAAGATTTTTCAAGCAAACAGACCCAAGAAGAAAGCTAGAGTAGCCACTATAATATCTAATAAAATAGACTTCCAGACAAAATTAATCAAAAGAAATGGATGGAGAATGATACTTCGTACTAATCATAGGAAAAGGCCACCAATGTGATTTCTCAATTCTAAATATCTATGCCTCAAATGCGAGGGCTTCATATTCATAAAAAAATCATTATCCAAGCTTAAATCACACATTGATCCCCACACATTAATTGTGGGAGACTTCAAAATACCACTCTCAGCAATGGACAGGTCATCCAGACAGAAAATAAACAGAGAAATAATGGAACTAACCAATGTTACTACACAAATGGACCTAGCAGATATATACAGAACATTTCACCCAAATATAAAAGAATATACCTTCTTCTCAGCACCTCACAGAACTATCTATTCTCTCTATATCTTTTCAATATAGTACTTGAAGTTCTAGCTAGAGCAGTAAGACAACTAAAGGAGACCAAGGGAATACAAATTGGAAAAGAAGATGTCAACATATCATTATTCACAGATGATACAATAGTATACATAAGTGAAGCAAAATTCTACCAGAGAACTCCTACATATTATAAATACCTTCAGGATAGTGTCTGGATACAAAATTAACTCAAAAAATCAGCAGATACATACAAATAATAAACGGGCTGAGAATGAAATTAGAGAGACAGCACTCTTCACAATAGCCACAAATAATATGGAATATCTTGGTTTAACTCTAACCAAGCAAGTGGAAGACCTGTATGACAAGAAGTTAAAATATTTGAAGAAAGAAATTGAAGAAGATATCTGAAAAAAGATCTCCCATACTTATTGATCAGTAGGATTAACATAGTAAAAATAATCATCCTACCAAAAGCAACCTACAGATTGAATGAAATTCCCATAAAAATCTCAACACCATTCTTTACAGACCTTGAAAGAATAATACTCAACTTCATATGGAAAAGCAAAAACAAATAAACAAACAAACACCAGGATACCTAAAACAATGCTATACAAGAAAATAACTTCTGGAGATATCAACATCCTTGATTTCAAACTGCACTATAGAGTACTACTACTTCCAATAATAATAATAATAATAATAATAATACCTCATGGTATTAACATAAAAGCAGACAGGTTGATCAATGAACTTGAATCAAAGAACCAGAAATACATCCACATACCTATGGCACCTTATTTTGACAAAGCAGCCAAAACTATACAATGGAATAAAGAAAGCATCTTCAAGAAATGAAGCTGATCTAACTGGATCTCTGCATGTAAAGGAATGCAAATAATTCCATATCTATCACCCTGCACAAAACTCAAGTCTAACTGGATCAAAGACGTAAACATAAAATCAGACACACTTATCTGATAGAAGAGAAAGTGAGAAATATTCTTGACAGGAAACAACTTCCTGAACAGAACATCAACAGCTCAGGCACTAAGGTCAACAATTAATAAATGGGACCTCATAAAATTGAAAAGCTTCTGGAAGTCAAAGGACACTGTCAAAAAGATAAAACTGCAGACTGGAATGGGAAAATGTTTTCACCAATTCCATATATATATATATATATCCCAAATAACCCAAATAAAAAATAGAATACAGAGCTAAACAGAGAATTCTTAAAAGAGGAATCTCTAATGGCCAAGAAGCCTCAAAAGAAATGTTCAACATCCTTAGTCACCAGGGAAATGCAATCAAGACACCTCTGAGATTCCATCTTATACCCATCAAAATGGCTAAGATCAAAAACTCAAGCAACAAACCATGTTGGCAAGGATGTGTAGTAAGGAGAACATTCCTCCATTGCTGGTGGACATACAAACTTGTATTACCATTTTGAAAATTGACTTGGTAGTTTCTCAGAAAATTGTTAATAGATCTACTCCAAGACCCAGCTCTACTGCTCCTGGGCATATACCCAAAAGAAGTTCTACCATACCACAGGGACATTTGCTTAACATATGTTCATAGCAGCTTTATTCATAATAGCCACAAACTGGGAACAACCTAGATGTCCCTCAACACTAGAATGAATAAAGAAAATGTGATATATTTGCACAATGGAGTATTACTCAGCCATTAAAAACAATGACATCATGAAATTTGCAAGCAAAGGGGCGGAATTAAAAAGGATCATCCTGAGGTAACCCAGACCCAGAAAGACAAACATGGTATGAACTCACTTATAAATCGATATTAGTCATGATAAAGTACAGGATAGCCGTGCTACAAAACCATGAACCTAAAGAAGCTAAGTAACAAGGAGGGCCCAAGGGTGACATTTGAATCTCACTGAACAGAGGAAATAGATTAGACAATGGGGGAGGGGTGTAAAGGGAGAAGAATGGGTGGGAGAGGAGTGGGGATGGGTACAATAGGGATGAAGTGGGAGAGGGAGAGAATACTGGAAAATACATCTGGATTGGGGGAGCATCTCTGAGACAAGCTAAAAAGCCTCAGACAATCGAACCTCCTAGAAATCTATGAGGGTGACTCTAGCTAAGACTTCTAGCAATGGGGGGGTATGGCGCCTGAATTGGTCATCTCCTGTAACCAAGAAAGATGTCCAATTGAGGGATTGGGACACCAACCCAACCCCAAAACCTTAGATCCACAATTTGTCCTACCTACAAGATGTTAATGGGTAAAAGATGGAGCAGAATTTGAGGGAAGAGCCAACCAATAACTGGCCTAGCTTGAGATCCATGGTATGAGAGGGAACCCAACCCTAACACTATTAATGATCTTCTGTAGTACTTTCAGACAGGAACCTACCATAATTGTCATCAGAGAAACTTCGCCCAGCAACTGATTAAAATTGATGAATAGACCCACAACCAAACATTAAGTGGAACTTGGGTAATTCTGTGGAAGATGGAGGGGAAGGATTGAAGGAGCCAGAGAATTCAAGAACACCACAAGAAAACCTATAGAATCAATTCATCTATAGGGACTCATAGAGACTGAACTTCCATCCAAAGAGCATGCATAAAATAGACCTAAGCCCCTTATACATATTTAACAGTTGTGCAGTTGAGTCTTCATATGGAACTCCTAAAGTGGGAGCAGGGGCTGTCTCTGACTTCAGTTCCCTTCCTTTTGATCCCTTTCTGCTAAGTGGGATGCCTTATCTAGCCTCAAAAGAAGATGTAATGGGCCTAGTCATTTGATATGCCAAGGTTGGTTGATATTCAAGGAAGACCTCCCCTTTTCTGAGGAGATGAGGAGAAGTGGATAGGGGGAGGGAAGGGAAGAGAGAGGAACTGGGAGGAAATGTTTGAAGGGAAGTTGAGATAGGGATGTAAAGTAATTTAAAAACTTAATAAAAAATTAGAAAAAAGTTGGAGGGA
Source organism: Mus musculus (assembly GCF_000001635.26). NCBI lineage: Eukaryota > Metazoa > Chordata > Mammalia > Rodentia > Muridae > Mus > Mus musculus. The sequence continues at coordinate 68,742,652 of NC_000078.6, forward strand.
ATTAAGCCCCACAGCTAACCTTAATATTATGGATTCATCCACTGCATTGCTTTATATGAAGCTTTAAGAAGTTATTTATAAATACTTCTTTTTTAGTTAAGTTTTGACATAGCTGAACTCAAATCAAAGATCCTCCTGCTGAAGACTTCTGAATACTGAGACATGATTCTTAAACTCCAATTCCTATCTGACATCCTTCTAGAACACCAGCAGTTACCCCAAAAAGTGGGTGCTAAGCAAGACAACATCGTAGTCAAACACAATAGTTAGAACCAATAGGGGGGGAAAGCTGTCTTCCATCACTGTCTGCCTTCCAGAAAGTCCTCATTTGTATGGATTTGTTGGCAGTTCCCATTCATCAATTCAGCTGTACAGAAGAAGTCAAATTCATCATCTATGTTCTGACATCTACTCTTTCCAAGTATACAACTATAATGTGATTCTGAGGCTCTCTCAAAAATAATTAAATGAGAAAATTGGGATGGTTAACTACATAGTTAGAAATTTCAAACAGGTGAGTCACAAAGGTGTTATCATGAAAAATATAAGTCTAACACAATTACATTCCTGTGTTGTAATTCAGCCAGCCACTCTTCTTGAAGAATCTTGCTCAAGACCCTTAGCTTACTGAGTTCCTACCCACTACAGTCCTATTTTTATCTGAGACACACATTCTATGAAGGTAAAACAAGAAGTGTGTGTGTGTGTGTGTGTGTGTGTGTGTGTATCTGTTTGTATCTGTGTACTTATATGATTATGTATTGTGTGTCTGTGTGTGAGTCTATATATGTCTCTATGTATATGTGTGTGTATATCTGTTTGTATCTGTTTATGTATATGATTGTGTATTGTGTTTCTGTGTGTGAGTCTATATGTGTGTCTCTATGTATGTGTGTCTGTATGTGTCTCTGTGTGTCTTTGTATGTATCTGTGCATATGTCTATGTGTGTATGTGTATTTGTGTGTGTCTGTATGTGACTGTGGCTGTGTGTGTGTATGTGTGTGTATATGTGAGTTTGTCTCTGTGTGTGTATGTGTGTCTATGTGATGTTCAGTGCATCAACATCTCTGAGTTCTATAACATAAGGAAATAAAAATAATTCAAATATTTAAAGAAACAATATTCAGCTCAATGGTAAGTCAGACAACACCTGTTTAGTGTTTACTATATGTCAGTCTATATGGTAAGAAGAGACATACAGGAACATACAGACTGTAATCCCAGGTCATTCTCAAACCTCATCTAGGCTATGCTGCAATCTAACCCCAGCAAAGTCTCTTTGCTTAGTCTCTCAGCACCCAAGAGCATCCTCAGCCTCCCTTCCTTCGTCTAGGACAGGGTCCCAAATGCAAGGCATAATGTGAAAGACAGACAAAAGAAGACAGGAAGAATGGTGTGATTCCACAGACCATTGTCATCGTTTCTCCCAGGAAAATTTGTCTTGAACCTCACTCACTGGTGAGCAGCATTGTACTCAAGAGTATTAAGTTAGCCTGAGACAACGCTCTGAGGGTAACAGGTTTGTTTTCAGAGTCTAATATCCTTCTTCTCCCATCATCTCTTCTTATCCACAGGAACAGTTGGCTCCATCCCAGCACATAGCACAGCGTCTGAGGCACAGGAGCTACTCAATCAGTATGGGTGTCATCAACTAATTTATCAACTCACAGCCTGAGTATATTGCTGGATTCCTTGGCCACCACCAGCCAAGTTCTACAGCACCAATGCAAAATGACACCTGTCCTTGAAAGTACAGTCCATCACATTTTCTCATCCAAGGAAAGTTATCTCATTTTCAATTAATATGCTCGCAGCAGGAAGTAGGTATTCAAATTAGAATCTCCCATTATAAACAAGTCATACAACAGCTGTTTACCTAAGAATTCCTATAAATTCAATTAATCCCTGGGTTTACATCTTTCAAAACAGAATAAAAAACCACCCAGATTATACAGCATCTGCCCTCATCAATGTGGTCATCAATGGAGTTAAGCCCTTTTCACTCTTCCAGAAGCTGCCCACACCCTTATAAGTGAATCTTTATTTCCTTAGGGTTTTTACTATGCTTCTCACTTCCATCACATGAGTCTAACAGATATACAAGAATAATTTAGAAATATTTCATATACAAGAACAATGAAATACTCTCTATTTTATTCACTGTTAATATATTCTATTAGGTATAGTCAACCCAATATTCTGGTTTATAACAATGTCTCTGGAAATAATTCTAGCTCTGAATCCTGAACAAACTGTATAGCCACTATGTGGCTTTCCTACTCTTTTTGAAGACATAAACCAACTTTCTCAGGAGTTGTCATGAGTGAGAATGAAGCCTGATTTTGTTAGTGAGCATTTGCTAAGCAATGGCTTCATAACTAAACTCAAGAAAACCCAGCCGAACTCAGGCATGTAAGTGGCCATATTGATTTTTATAGAATAATTGCAAACTTGGGAATGAAGAAAGACACTGGGCACTCATACACATAAAGTACATGGTTTTGGCCTCAAATTAAGGCAAGAGTGTTGGGAGCCGCCCCCACATTCGCCGTTACAAGATGGCGCTGACAGCTGTGTTCTAAGTGGTAAACAAATAATCTGCGCATGTGCCAAGGGTATCTTATGACTACTTGTGCTCTGCCTTCCCCGTGACGTCAACTCGGCCGATGGGCTGCAGCCAATCAGGGAGTGACACGTCCGAGGCGAAGGAGAATGCTCCTTAAGAGGGACGGGGTTTTCGTTTTTCTCTCTCTCTTGCTTCGCTCTCTTGCTTCGCTCTCTTGCTTCGCTCTCTTGCTTCTCTCTCTTGCTTCTCTCTCTTGCTTCGCTCTCTTGCTTCTTGCTCTCTTGCTTCTTGCACTCTGTTCCTGAAGATGTAAGAATAAAGCTTTGCCGCAGAAGATTCTGGTCTGTGGTGTTCTTCCTGGCCGGTCGTGAGAACGCGTCTAATAACAATTGGTGCCGAATTCCGGGACGAGAAAAAAACTCGGGACTGGCGCAAGGAAGATCCCTCATTCCGGAACCAGAACTGCGAATCAAGGTTATAAGGTTCCCGTAACACAGACTGTTGAGAAGGATTCAACTGCCGAATTCAGAACTCATCAGCTGGGGAACGACGGTGATAAAGGTTCCCGTAAAGCAGACTGTTAAGAAGGATTCAACTGTATGAATTCAGAACTTTTCAGCTGGGGAACGAGGTAAGTCTGATCTTGAACTTTCTAAGGAAATTCAAGACAGTCTATCAGAAGTAAAGTGGAAAATGGCTTTACAAGTTATGTTTGGCCTTGAATTTTTTCTAGTGTTAGAAGCCCTTTTGTTCCTTTTCACATGTTATATAGTGGTTAAGATAGGGCTGAAAATTCTAGAGGAAATTCAGGACAAGCTATCAGAAGTAAAGCGGGGAGAGAGAGTAGGAACAAAAAGGAAATATGGTACACAAAATAAGTATACAGGCCTTTCCAAGGGTCTTGAACCCGAGGAAAAGTTAAGGTTAGGTAGGAATACCTGGAGAGAGATTAGAAGAAAAAGAGGAAAAAGGGAAAAGAAGAAAGATCAATTAGCGGAGGTCTCTAGGAGAAGGAGCCTGTGCTCTGAAGAAACAGACTGGGAGAAAAAAGCGGCTCATTATGAAAGAAAAGGATACCAGCCGCCAAGTAAAGTGCTAACTAGTCATTTAAGGAAAAAGCCAAAAGCGGCTGGCGAAGGCCAGTTTGCTAATTGGCCTCAGGGCAATCGGCTACCAGGTGCACTCCCGCCCTATGCGGAGTCCCCGCCCTGCGTAGTGCGTCAGCCCGTAGTGCGTCAGCAATGCGCAGAGAGGCAGTGCGCAGAGAGGCAGTGCGCAGACTCATTCATTCCCCGAGAGGAACAAAGGAAAATACAACAGGCATTTCCAGTCTTTGAAGGAGCCGAGGGTGGGCGTGTCCACGCTCCGGTAGAATACTTACAAATTAAAGAAATTGCTGAGTCGGTTCGTAAATACGGAACCAATGCTAATTTTACCTTGGTGCAGTTAGACAGGCTCGCTGGCATGGCACTAACTCCTGCTGACTGGCAAATGATTGCAAAAGCCGCTCTCCCTAATATGGGCAAATATTTGGAATGGAGATCTCTGTGGCGAGAGGCTGCACAGGCGCAGGACCGAGCAAACGCTGCTGCTTTAACTCCAGAGCAGAGAGATTGGACTTTTGACTTGTTAACGGGTCAGAGAGCTTATTCTGCTAAACCTGATAAGAGGTATCAATGGAAGGTCTTACCACAGGGAATGTCCAATAGTCCTACTATGTGCCAGCTTTATATGCAAGAAGCTCTTTTGCCAGTGAGGGAACAATTCCCCTCTTTAATTTTGCTCCTTTACATGGATGACATCCTCCTGTGCCATAAAGACCTTACCATGCTACAAAAGGCATATCCTTTTCTACTTAAAACTTTAAGTCAGTGGGGTTTACAGATAGCCACAGAAAAGGTCCAAATTTCTGATACAGGACAATTCTTGGGCTCTGTGGTGTCCCCAGATAAGATTGTGCCCCAAAAGGTAGAGATAAGAAGAGATCACCTCCATACCTTAAATGATTTTCAAAAGCTGTTGGGAGATATTAATTGGCTCAGACCTTTTTTAAAGATTCCTTCTGCTGAGTTAAGGCCTTTGTTTAGTATTTTAGAAGGAGATCCTCATATCTCCTCCCCTAGGACTCTTACTCTAGCTGCTAACCAGGCCTTACAAAAAGTGGAAAAGGCCTTACAGAATGCACAATTACAACGTATTGAGGATTCGCAGCCTTTCAGTTTGTGTGTCTTTAAGACAGCACAATTGCCAACTGCAGTTTTGTGGCAGAATGGGCCATTGTTGTGGATCCATCCAAACGTATCCCCAGCTAAAATAATAGATTGGTATCCTGATGCAATTGCACAGCTTGCCCTTAAAGGCCTAAAAGCAGCAATCACCCACTTTGGGCAAAGTCCATATCTTTTAATTGTACCTTATACCGCTGCACAGGTTCAAACCTTGGCAGCCACATCTAATGATTGGGCAGTTTTAGTTACCTCCTTTTCAGGAAAAATAGATAACCATTATCCAAAACATCCAATCTTACAGTTTGCCCAAAATCAATCTGTTGTGTTTCCACAAATAACAGTAAGAAACCCACTTAAAAATGGGATTGTGGTATATACTGATGGATCAAAAACTGGCATAGGTGCCTATGTGGCTAATGGTAAAGTGGTATCCAAACAATATAATGAAAATTCACCTCAAGTGGTAGAATGTTTAGTGGTCTTAGAAGTTTTAAAAACCTTTTTAGAACCCCTTAATATTGTGTCAGATTCCTGTTATGTGGTAAATGCAGTAAATCTTTTAGAAGTGGCTGGAGTGATTAAGCCTTCCAGTAGAGTTGCCAATATTTTTCAGCAGATACAATTAGTTTTGTTATCTAGAAGATCTCCTGTTTATATTACTCATGTTAGAGCCCATTCAGGCCTACCTGGCCCCATGGCTCTGGGAAATGATTTGGCAGATAAGGCCACTAAAGTGGTGGCTGCTGCCCTATCATCCCCGGTAGAGGCTGCAAGAAATTTTCATAACAATTTTCATGTGACGGCTGAAACATTACGCAGTCGTTTCTCCTTGACAAGAAAAGAAGCCCGTGACATTGTTACTCAATGTCAAAGCTGCTGTGAGTTCTTGCCAGTTCCTCATGTGGGAATTAACCCACGCGGTATTCGACCTCTACAGGTCTGGCAAATGGATGTTACACATGTTTCTTCCTTTGGAAAACTTCAATATCTCCATGTGTCCATTGACACATGTTCTGGCATCATGTTTGCCTCTCCGTTAACCGGAGAAAAAGCCTCACATGTGATTCAACATTGTCTTGAGGCATGGAGTGCTTGGGGGAAACCCAGACTCCTTAAGACTGATAATGGACCAGCTTATACGTCTCAAAAATTCCAACAGTTCTGCCGTCAGATGGACGTAACCCACCTGACTGGACTTCCATACAACCCTCAAGGACAGGGTATTGTTGAGCGTGCGCATCGCACCCTCAAAGCCTATCTTATAAAACAGAAGAGGGGAACTTTTGAGGAGACTGTACCCCGAGCACCAAGAGTGTCTGTGTCTTTGGCACTCTTTACACTCAATTTTTTAAATATTGATGCTCATGGCCATACTGCGGCTGAACGTCATTGTTCAGAGCCAGATAGGCCCAATGAGATGGTTAAATGGAAAAATGTCCTTGATAATAAATGGTATGGCCCGGATCCTATCTTGGTAAGATCCAGGGGAGCTGTCTGTGTTTTCCCACAGAATGAAGACAACCCATTTTGGGTACCAGAAAGACTCACCCGAAAAATCCAGACTGACCAAGGAAATACTAATGTCCCTCGTCTTGGTGATGTCCAGGGCGTCAATAATAAAGAGAGAGCAGCGTTGGGGGATAATGTCGACATTTCCACTCCCAATGACGGTGATGTATAATGCTCAAGTATTCTCCTGCTTTTTTACCACTAACTAGGAACTGGGTTTGGCCTTAATTCAGACAGCCTTGGCTCTGTCTGGACAGGTCCAGATACAACTAGATGTATTATGACAAATAACTCAGCAGGGATGTGAACAAAAGTTTCCGGGATTGTGTGTTACTTCCATTCAGTATGTTAAATTTACTAGGACAGCTAATTTGTCAAAAAGTCTTTTTCAGTATATGTTGCAGAATTGGATGGCTGAATTTGAACAGATCCTTCGGGAATTGAGACTTCAGGTCAACTCCACGCGCTTGGACCTGTCCCTGACCAAAGGATTACCCAATTGGATCTCCTCAGCATTTTCTTTCTTTAAAAAATGGGTGGGATTAATATTATTTGGAGATACACTTTGCTGTGGATTAGTGTTGCTTCTTTGATTGGTCTGTAAGCTTAAGGCCTAAACTAGGAGAGACAAGGTGGTTATTGCCCAGGCGCTTGCAGGACTAGAACATGGAGCTTCCCCTGATATATCTATGCTTAGGCAATAGGTCGCTGGCCACTCAGCTCTTATATCCCATGAGGCTAGACTCATTGCACGGGATAGAGTGAGTGTGCTTCAGCAGCCCGAGAGAGTTGCAAGGCTAAGCACTGCAATGGAAAGGCTCTGCGGCATATATGAGCCTATTCTAGGGAGACATGTCATCTTTCATGAAGGTTCAGTGTCCTAGTTCCCTTCCCCCAGGCAAAACGACACGGGAACAGGTCAGGGTTGCTCTGGGTAAAAGCCTGTAAGCCTAAGAGCTAATCCTGTACATGGCTCCTTTACCTACACACTGGGGATTTGACCTCTATCTCCACTCTCATTAATATGGGTGGCCTATTTGCTCTTATTAAAAGAAAAAGGGGGAGATGTTGGGAGCCGCCCCCACATTCGCCGTTACAAGATGGCGCTGACAGCTGTGTTCTAAGTGGTAAACAAATAATCTGCGCATGTGCCAAGGGTATCTTATGACTACTTGTGCTCTGCCTTCCCCGTGACGTCAACTCGGCCGATGGGCTGCAGCCAATCAGGGAGTGACACGTCCGAGGCGAAGGAGAATGCTCCTTAAGAGGGACGGGGTTTTCGTTTTTCTCTCTCTCTTGCTTCGCTCTCTTGCTTCGCTCTCTTGCTTCGCTCTCTTGCTTCTCTCTCTTGCTTCTCTCTCTTGCTTCGCTCTCTTGCTTCTTGCTCTCTTGCTTCTTGCACTCTGTTCCTGAAGATGTAAGAATAAAGCTTTGCCGCAGAAGATTCTGGTCTGTGGTGTTCTTCCTGGCCGGTCGTGAGAACGCGTCTAATAACACAAGAGTGGAAGAATTCACACCTAGAGGTCCTCAAACATAGTAAGGTAGCATGATGTGCTGCTGACCATATAAATTCAGAAGATAATCCAAAACCAAAGGGAAATGTGAAGAAGTAATTTGCCCCTTGCAGTAGCTCTAAAATCAACTTTAGAATAAAGAAAATTCTCTAGGAAGTTAGAATTAAGAGTCAAAATGCTTAAACTAACTAGTTTCACATACAGGACCACTCTCCTGACCAGATTCTCCCACTGAGAATTCCTTAAAATCCAGCTTCACATGGCAAATCCCCAGTACAGCCATAGCAAGAGACATCCATAACTATATTCCAAGGTTACAGTTGATGGGACATGCCTGATATTACTGTTTGCTGTGGGTGGCAATGTGTCCCCAAAACACAGATGTCGAAGCACTAACCTCTAAGGTCTTAAACAAGACCTTGTTTATAAAAGGTTCCTACAGAAACACGTTAAGCTGGAGTTATTAGGGTGGGTTCTAATCTACTACAACAGCATCTGTATCAGAGGGAGGCCTTTAGACACAGGCACATCCACACAGGAATAAGCAGTCTGTGATAATGAAAGCAGAGATGTGACTGGTGCATCTATTAGTCAAGGGGCACTCAAGATCTCCAGAGAACTATCAGCTATACAAAGACATCTATAGCAGATTCATTTCCACAGAACTCAAAAAGAAGTCACTGCTGAAACCCTGACTACCTTCTCCTGGGACTTCTAGCCTCCAAAAACTGTAAGACAAAAAAAATTGTTCATTACCATATCCAGTTTATGGTACTTTGTTACAGTAACCATAGCAAATTAATACACAGCTTTAACTATATCTTTATAGGAGGTGCTGTCTATCTGTGCTTGTTTTTTTGTTTGTTTGTTTGGTTGGTTGGTTGGTTTTTTTGTTTTGTTTTGTTTTGTTTTGTTTTGTTTTAATGGAAGCACAGTTTTCTCTATTTGGGAAACAAAAGCCAGAAAGAGGAAGAAGAAGAGAAAGAAGTAAGAGAAAAGGAAGAGACAATTCTAGGTGGTATGGGCTCTCAGGTCCTATAATAGACTAGATGTCTTTCCTTAGGTATTACTTTCATCTATGCCTGCACTCTAATCCTAGTAACAGCATCTTTCATCTAAAAGGCAAAAGCTAGTGTTTTCCCAGGCAGGCTAGATAGAGGAGAAAAGCTGCTGCCGAAACAGACAGGTAGATCAATGGAATAGAATTGAAGACCCAGAAATGAACCCACACACCTATGGTTACTTGATCTTTGACAAGGGAGCTAAAACCATCCAGTGGGAAAAAAGACAGCATTTTCAACAAATGGTGCTGGCACACTGGCGGTTATCATGTAGAAGAATGCAAATTGATCCATTCTTATCTCCTTGTACAAAGCTCAAGTCTAAGTGGATCAAAGACCTCCACATAAAACCAGAGACACTGAACTTATAGAGGAAAAAGTAAGGAAGAGCCTCAAACATATGGGCACAGGGGAAAATTCCTGAATAGAACACCAATGGCCTGTGCTGTAAGATTGAGAATCAACAAATGGGACCTCATAAAATTGCAAAGCTTCTGTAAGGCAAAAGACACTGTCAATAAGACAAAAAGGCAACCAACAGATTGGGAAAGGATCTTTACCAGTCCTCAATCTGGAAATCAGTCTGGCATTTCCTCAGAAAATTGGACATAGAACTCAAACACTTTCATTTTCAGTCTTAGAGCTAATGATGTGAGTGGAGAACATTTACAGCCAAAATTTCAAGGTAACATAAAATGAGCTGATACAGTATGTTCCCCAAGTCATGGAGAACAAAAATGAGCAGGAGACCAAGAACCACGCAAAAAGAGAAATAGATCTAGACTCTGGATGCCTTTGCCCCATCTGTCAATCCATTCAAGAGAAAAGCAATTGAGAAGTCAGAAAGCATTGAGGAGGATATCCCCAGTAGGAAATACCTAGAGAAGAGCAGGCTGGACCCTGGGTAGTCAGAAGTTGGAGGCTTTATTCTGTATTTGAGACAGCCAACCTAGAAAGGATGTTCAAAATAAGCCAGAGCTAGGAGAAGCTGGACCCAGAGAGACTTGTTCAAAGGCTATTTAGGAAGTTCCGACAAAATATATAAAAGCAGAAAACAATGACTCATTTCAGGAGGGAGCAACACATCTTAGTTGCCAGTTGAACAAAAGGAGACAAAGATGACTCTGGAGCACAAAGGTTAAAAACAACATGGGGTGGTGTTATTAACTCAGAAAATAAACCCGGGAGACTTGTAGTCCTAGGGGACTTTCCAGATGGTCTCTCACAGCTTCTTTCTGGCACTAGAAGGATAATAAAATTGTTTGGGGTGGGCATAAAGCTTGATGACAAAAAACTCTATCCATTGATTTAAGAAAAGAAAAAGAACTTTTCAAGGGTTCAGCATCTACAACATACCACATCTCTGTGGTACATCTATTGTAACCTAATTATAGCACAAATAATTACTGTGGCCTAGAAAAACATTCAGTGACCTGGAGTGAATTCTTTACACAAGGGAAACCTCAAATGGTTACCATTATAAGACATTATTAGAGGTATCCATAAATCAAACAAACTAATAAAACGTTGTTTTCAATAACATGAGTTACATTTTAACACAAGAAACTACAATGCAACTGCAAGCTAGACGGATTCCTGGGTAGACAGTCAGTCAATCAATCAGAGAACAAAAAAAAAAAAAAAAAAAGGAAGTTCAAAGGCAAGTGTGTTGTCACCATCCAAAGGGGCCTCCATTCTTGTTCATCATGACTTAGAACAAAGCACAGCACATAAGCGAGTTGATCTTCTCTAGCACGTGGAATGGTGCACTGAAGATTCGGTGAGCCAAGTCATCAGTAAATAGTCTGCAACCGTGCATTCTGTCTTAGTCCAATTTCTGCTGCTATAACAACATACCAGAGACTGAGTTATTTATAAAGTTCACGTTGTTATTGGGGCTTGTGGTTCCAGAGGCAGAGGAATCCAGGGGCAGAACACAGCTTCTGTAAAGAGCATCCTAGCACTGCACAGGGGTGAGAGAGAAGAGGCATGTGCAGGCAAAGCACGAGGTGTGCCCTTAACCTGACACAGCCGACTCTCAGGGAAACGAGCCCTGCAACAGCAGCGTTAGTCCAGCTTAACACTCCAGTTCATTTCCTGACAATGTAAAGCTAAGAATTCCTTGTGTGGCATAGCGTGCTATACACACAGCTGCTGCAATCCTTCAGTCAACCCAGAATCCTCCCTGTGTCTTTCTCTTCAGACAAATCATGCAGATCTTTTCTGCCTTCTCCCTTCAACCTTCAAATGACCAAAAAAGCATCACTAATTTCATTGTCAATAAAACTGTTCAAATGAATGAGATTTCTAACAAGAAGTACTATCTTTGTAAATGAGGAAAGATACATTTTTTCTAAGCAAAAAATAAATAACTCTAAGATATTAATTCACTAAAAAAATAATATGCCGATGTAAAAAGAAACCTTCCTATGTTCATAGGCTTTAGGGCATTATATTTATGTAGTTCACCCACCATGTCCCTTCCCAAAGATCTTCAGCATAATTTTGATGATAAGTCAAATAGCTATTAACTCTTGGGGAGTATTGGGGTGTCAAATTCTTCTGTAACCCAGACAGACAACTAAATACCCCTAGATGCTTGTGTGTGTGTGTGTGTGTGTGTGTGTGTGTGTGTGTGTGTGTGTGTGTGTGTGTGTGTTTGTGTGTGTGTGTGTGTAGGCTGCAGTGTGTCCATTAAACTCCCTTAAGTAGATTCTTCACAAGAAAATGCCAGGGCCAGGAAGTGGGAGTGGGTGGGTTGGGGAGCAGGAGGAGGTGTGAGGGGATAGGGGATTTTCAGAGGGGAAACTAGGAAAGGGGATAACATTTGAAATGTAAATAAAGAAAATATCTAATTAAAAAAAAAACTTGGGAAAAAAAGAAAAAAGAAAGGTGCTATAATGAGGAGAGATATTGGGCAGGTTCCATTTGAAGTAAGAAGTAACTATGACCATGTGAAAAGATGTTTACTATACAAATATAATAAAGAAGAGTGGTCAAATCCCAAAAGAAGAAAAAGAAAAAAAAAGCACATGCACATCTATCTACCAGGGAAATCTTATCTCACATTCAGCACAAATGTGGAATGAAGAACCCTTTAGGTCAGTCTTATGCCTCAAACATTAACCAGAAAGGGACACAATAGACATTGTTCTCAGCAGCTCTTTTAGACTCAGAGTAATGATGGGAATAATGGGGCACAAGCTAACTCTGAGCAGGAAATATAAACAAGCTATGAAAAAAGGATGCTGTGATATATGCATAGAGGTGATCCTTGATGCCATATTCATTTTTCAGGTTTCCCCAGTGCTATTCTCAAAAGGGTGGTTGTTAAGTGTTTCATATCAAATGGGTCAGACTCTGAAAACCTAATAAAAGATCTGGTCAGGCTCCAGACCAGACTGAGAAACCAAGATTCTTATATAGAGTCTACATTTCCCAGACAGAATGGGCCCAGGCTTGTCATCCCGACTCTCTAAGAAGAAACCACTGTCCTTGCTCTGTTTTCTGGTTTCAAGAGCTCTATGCAGCCAGCTGCCTCCACACTAGCATGCTCTCCATCACCCCATTTCTATAAATTTCTTTAAGGGATTACCGCACTCAACTCACTGAAAGGAAAGGCAAAAACAAAGGTCAGGTCTCACCCATCTTCTTACCCTCGATTCGCCTAACGTTCCTGAAGTTCCTGTAGGTAGAACAAGAGCTGGAACTTTCCAGGAAGAAAGCTAAGGACAGAGGATGAACACTATACTCTGGGGTCCTCTGTCTGAAGGTCTCTGAGATACTTGAAGATTTTCTTCGACTACTTACCCTACCTCCTGCTTGATGGTTCTAGCTCCCACAATTTATCAAAGAACACACAAACACAGAAGCATGTGTACACACACATACACACATACACTGGAAAAAGAGTGAGAAACAAAGTAATAAGCTGTTTCTTTTTTTTTCTTTTTTTTTAATTAGGTATTTTCCTCATTTACATTTTCAATGCTATCCCAAAGGTCCCCCATACCCACCCACCCCCAATCCCCTACCCACCCACTCCCCCTTTTTGGCCCTGGCGTTCCCCTGTACTGGGGCATATAAAGTTTGCAAGTCCAATGGGCCTCTCTTTGCAGTGATGGCCGACTAGGCCATCTTTTGATACATATGCAGCTAAAGACAAGAGCTCCCGGGTACTGGTTAGTTCATATTGTTGTTCCACCTATAGGGTTGCAGTTCCCTATAGCTCCTTGGGTAAATTCTGTAGCTCCTCCATTAGGGGCCATGTGACCTATCCAATAGCTGACTGTGATCATTCACTTCTGTGTTTGCTAGGCCCCGGCATAGTCTCACAAGAGAGAGCTATAAATGGGTCCTTTCAGCGAAATCTTGCTAGTGTATGCAATGGTGTCAGCATTTGGAAGCTGATTATGGGATGGATCCCTGCATATGGCAGTCACTAGATGGTCCATCCTTTCGTCACAGCTCCAAATTTTGTCTCTGCAACTCCTTCTATGGGTGTTTTGTTCCCATTTCTAAGAAAGGGTAAAGTGTCCACACTTTGGTCTTCGTTCTTCTTGAATTTCATGCGTTTGGCAAGTTGTATCTTATATCTTGGGTATCCTAAGTTTCTGGGCTATTATCTACTTATCAGTGAGTACATATTGTGCAAGTTCCTTTGTGATTGGGTTACTTCACTCAGGATGATACCCTCCAGGTCCATCCATTTGCCTAAGAATTTCATCAATTCATTTTTTTAATAGCTGAGTAGTACTCCATTGTGTAAATGTACCACATTTTCTGTATCCATTCCTCTGTTGAGGGGCATCTGGGTTCTTTCCAGCTTCTGGCTATTATAAACAAGGCTGCTATGAACATAGTGGAGCATGTGTTCTTCTTACCGGTTGGGACATCTTCTGGATATATGCCCAGGAGAGGTATTGCGGGATTCTCCGGTAGTACTATGTCCAATTTTCTGAGGAACCGCCAGACTGATTTCCAGAGTGGTTGTACAAGCTTGCAATCCCACCAACAATGGAGGAGTGTTCCCCTTTCTCCACATCCTCGCCAACATCTGCTGTCACCTGAGTTTTTGATCTTAGCCATTCTGACTGGAGTAAAGTGGAATCTCAGTGTTGTTTTGATTTGCATTTCCCTGATGATTAAGGATGTTGAACATTTTTTCAGGTGTTTCTCTGCCATTCGGTATTCCTCAGGTGAGAATTCTTTGTTTAGCTCTGAGCCCCATTTTTTAATGGGGTTATTTGATTTTCTGGAGTCCACCTTCTTGAGTTCTTTATATATATTGGATATTAGTCCCCATAAGCTGTTTCTAAGGAAGGAAAGAGTCAACCAAAACAAGCAGGCTCTTGAGCAAGAGATTCTGAGGAGCTGTCCTGCTGAGCCTCATACACTGTACTAGCCTTAGTTTCAGACCACATTACAGAATAAGAACACACATATGCAGGATGCTTAGTTGAGAATTTGCACAAAATTTTGAAAGTTACCCAGAATACTTTCGATTTCATCATAAAAGATTCTCCCCTTGAACTAAGAAAGTACGGAGAATACCCTGGACACAGGACAGGATTAGCGGAAAGAATTAAGAGGAAGATATTACTCTCTCACAAAGCGGGGGACATTGACTTCACCCACATCGTTCTTGTGTCATTTCATTAGTTTGTTTATTTAATTTTATGTGTACTGGTGTTTTGCCTGCATGTATGTCTATGTACCGCTTGTGTGCCCAGTGTTCACAAAGACCAAAAGAAGGCATCAGATCTCCCTGGAACTGGCCTTCCAGTTGTGAGCTACTATGTAAATGCTGGGAATCAAATATGGGTCCCCTGGAAGAACAGCCAGTGCTCATAACTAATGAGCCATCTCACCAGCCCCTCTTTCTATTATTTTAAAAGCAGAAATACTCTCAACTTTTTCATCTATATTTCTTCTCCTATAAACAAACTATCACAAAAAGACAACATCCTCCACATGATTTTAAAATTAAAAAGCCCCTTTGATGTTTTTCAATTATGTGGAAATAACAAGATAAATCAGACACCATGGCTTACATTAAATTGAGCCAGTCAGACACATGAGAGAGCCACAAAGGCAAAACCCCCACGCTTTGGACTGTTCAAGTCTCATTATGAGCATAAACTCATAATTCCCAGTCTAATAGCAGCCCTGATGGGGAGTAATGAATGTCAAACCAAAAGCAATACCACATTTTCAGTAACAGGTATCACATTCGTGTTTGCAGGATTAAGAAATGGTTTTGATTTAACCAATCAGACATAAACATAGCAACAGAGAAAGGTGGAAGGCAAGACTCGTGGTATGAAAATAGTCTAACATTAGTGAAAGAATCACCATCCTCAACTCCCAGCCCTGCACTGACTCGGAGAGAACCAAAGCCAGAGATGAAGCCATGGAGATGAAGTAACTGCTTCTGACAGTCCATTGAAACAGGAACCGTGCTTCCTGCAGCGGCTTTTCTCTACTTCAAATCGTTTCAGGGACCTCTGATTAATCTCCTAAATTGATCTTTACTAATCCTGAAATAGTGAATGAGAAGCCCTCAAGAAGATATTATAGAGGAGCAAAAACAAATTCATTTTGACAATGATCTGCTTCATAAGCCAAGTCAGCTTTCTCAAAAATAGGAGTCAAAGTCCTGAAAACGCATGTCTCCCCAGAAGGAAAGCTTAGCATGCTTCTCTCGTTGAAAAAAAGAGGCAGCCTGGCAGGTCTCACTGTTTAAAAAGAATGAATGTTGAGTCTCTGATAAATGTACTTTATATTAAAATTTTTTTCAGAAAAATATTTAGCATAGGAATTAATTTTATAACCGAAGTGTTATGTTGAAAGAGACCCAGCTAATCAGAGAAGGGCTGACTATTAGGATGGTCTGTGCGATGCTTTGATCCACGTATGCATTGTGCAGTGCCTAGCACAATTCAGCTAACTGTATAAATTTATCAGCTCACACATTTAGGATTTGGGGGTGGCCACAGGATGATTTCCATCCAGTCCCTCCCTTACCACCCACCACCAGGTCTTCCTCAGCACACAGGAGCACCTCATTATTCAATTACTAGTTACCCCACCATAAACAAATACACAGCTTCAAAATATTGTGGTGTTTGGCTCCAATTATTTTTTTGTGCGTTTTTACTTGGCAGAAGCCTGTGAAAAGCAGATGGAGAAAGAAGGCTGGTTAAAAACAAAAAAACAACACACTTACAGTCTTTATAAAATCTGAACAGTTTTGCATGCAAATATTTAGTCTGTTTTAGTAGATACAATGAATATTCAATAAGCATAGCCAAGAAAAAAACAAATCTGATACAGACAAACACCAAGCGATATCTGCTCCCTAACAAGCTGTTCTCTGAAGATGGAAAACCTCCCCAGCCTCCGAGAGACAGGGCTTTGGAAAATGAAACTCATCAAGTGTTTTCAGGGTGCACTCGCTCATACATTTCTCCTTAGTGGAAAGATGAGGACAAGATTTTTACAGCTTATAGAATTTCAAACTCTACCTAGAAAAGACAATATATGTCTACTAAATCTGATAGCTTTTTCTAATGGGATGATATTTTCAAAGACACTCTTATATACTAAGATCTTCCCCATCAATTTTTGACAATGATGAACCCACCCCATGGTTCATCACAGCACTCAAAATTCAGAGTATACAATAAAAAAATTAATCCAGAAGTTACCTCATTTTCAGAACTATGATTATTAGTTTAATGAAGCAGAAACACTTCCATTCGAGGAAAAGAAAAAAATCTACATAATATAAAATTATATTTTTAGAATTATGTTACTTTAACATGCTAGACAAGGTAAAAATAATAAATATCAAAACAGTTAAACTCATTTCAAAATCCTCCCAAACTTCTTGCTAATTGCATGTGACACATCTTTAACTGTAAAGTTTACTACAAACACCTTGATTTATAAAGAGCACTGAATATATCAGGAAACTTCACATTACCTTATAGTTGGTATAACAAATAAATATTCAATTTTGCCAACAAAACATTTAAAATGTGTAGCCTGTATGCATATATACATACATTATCAATAATACTGGAAAGTATGAGGTTTTAACTTACTTACAAGCTAGAGGTGAATCTACGGTAGTTCTGAGGATTCTGGAAGAAGGCATGAAGTCCAGAGGTCTGAGAAAATGGATGTCATTACTCACAGTGCAGCCAGTTTGAGCTTTGCATTTACATTTGTCCTTTTGCCTCCGGGTCCATGGGGGTAATCTCAAATAGCCAAGGTGGTGGCATGCACACAGTGGGTTTGCCCTATCACCAAAGAACATTAAGGAAACCCAATCTTTCAAACTAAGCAGCAAATTAAACTCAACCTTTGCCCCCAAAAGAAATATTGCCATTATCATAGCAGATAATAAACTACCATTTTGTTCTGTCTTCAAGGCTGCCCAGTCTACAAACATCATTAAAAAGACTATTTGCAGTTAAAAAAAAAGTCAATGATTTTGACAATAAGCATGCAGAATACAAGCCAGCAACAGAGAAATCTCTCGACATACGTTGTTGTATGTAACGTATTGTTTGTACTAAGTGCCATTTTGGTTTAAAACCCTCTCTTTAAATGTTCTAATCTAATAGGACTTCAATGTCATATCTTTCTATTGTGCAAACATGCTTACTCCCCCAGGATCTGCTGTTAATAATTCTGAGAACCCTTGGGACGTAGTCAATGCAAAGGCTGAGCCTACTTGTTCTCATATCTTCCCTGAACCATGTTAAAAAAAAAAAAAGATAAAGTCATATTTGTCTTAGAAGGCAAGTGTTCTAGATTACATTGAATGTTAGTTTTCTGTTGTTGCCTTAACAAATGACTTGAAAAAATAAAAGTTTAAACCAATATGCATTGACCATATCATAGTCTCAGTAAGTCAAAAATCTGGGGACCAAATAGCTCAATTGGATTTTCTTGATCTCACAAACTCAAAATTAAAGCAAAGGGGTTTCATTTCCTACTGAATGTTCTGGGAAAGGATCATCTTCCAAGCTCCTTCATGGAAGTCACAGGAAAGTGCCCTCTCATGCTCTATATGGCCCTTCTGTCTTTAGCAATATTATATTGGATGTTATATTGAATCTCTTACTTGTCAAATCTCTAATTTCTGTTCCTGTATCCTCTCATTTTAAATGTCCATGAAATTATATTGGATCCACTCAAAGAAAGTAGGTTAGCATGTCCATTTTAGTGCCAGTTGGTTGACAGGTTAAGTTGATTACGTTTGCAAAGGCCACATTGAGATTGTCCTGTAAGAAAACATACTCCTAGTCTTGGGATCTCTTAGTCTTGCATTATGCGCAGGATCATCTTGTGAGTCATAAATCTGTCTACACACTCTGCTGCACAAAGTGTGGTTGTTGGGCCAGCAAGACTGGCATCATCTGTGAATGTATTTATTAGACATGCAGACTCCTACTCCATAAACAGTGACTCCAAACTTAGGTTTTAACAAGATCCTTGATGATCCAAACAAGCCTGGAAGCCTGAGAATCACAGATCATCTGAAGCATACAGCACAACACTATATTTGAAACAGTCAAAATTTATATACCCAAAAACCTCCTGCCATTTCTCCTAGCTAATAGCACATATGCCAGTCTGTACTTGAGAGACTCAAGAGCTGGAATTACAGAGCTATTGGTTACCACCAAGGTATGTGTGCCATTACTATACGCTTAGGGTTGCTGTGCTATGTTGATCTTTGTTGTAGTTCATCAACATCAAAGTCATATACATATACATACAAACACACATATGTATATGGGTGTATGTGTGTGTATATATGTGTATATATATATATGTATGTGTGCATGTGTGTGTGTGTGTGTGTGTGTGTGTGTGTGAATTCAATCAACAAAGGCCATGAATTTGAGAGAGAGCAAGAGGGTGCAAAGGAGAAAACAAAAGGGGAAAGTAAGGAATGTAATTACATTTTAGTTTTAATCATTAAAATGAGAAATATAATATATAATAAAAATATAAAATACAAAATTTTTAGCTAATAATATTACAGTGCCACAAACTTTAAAATACAGAGAGCTAGAAACAACAAATAAGGCCATTAATTTATGTGTACCTAAATTTTATGTCACTTCACAATTATATCTAATACATATAACATATTGTATATAATATCCACATACAAACTATGTAGATTAAATAAGAAAACATGCTGTGATCCCCATTATATGGGTTAGAAAATGCAGATATAAATATACTAGTTTACTTTCTTTTGTTGAGACAATACATAAGAGAGGAAGCAGAGGGTCATGACTCAAAGATTCCTGCCATGCAATTTACAGTGAGATCTGTGGTTAAAAAAAAAATCTAATTCATAAATTAAGATGTTTTTAAACAATAAATTTAATAAATAAAATAGACAGGGCATGTTTTTCAAACTTTATTCTATAGTACACGAGGGAGGGAAAGATATATTTACGGAACAAATAAGGTAGTTAACCTTCCACATATCCTGAATGTTAAAGAAACGTATACAGTTCTCTGCATAATAAGAAGTACTCTCCAGAGTAAATGTATCTTTAAAATGTTCTGTAGCTTAAAAATATATTATGGTTAAAGAAAAATTATTAGTCTGAAATGTTTCTTCTGTGACACATATAAAATTACACTGTTGATGTAAACAGAATCTGTAGAGAGATTTTTTTACCAGAAAGTCAGGAAAATAGCATTAACCTTTTAGAGAAAAGAGGTTACTATAGACAAATGAAGCAAACATTGAGCCTGTGTATCAGAGATCCTGGCTTTCTATACCTTCTGAGGTGAATGTGATTCATTCACCATTACATCCCATTAGATGCTTTGGGAACAAGCACTGTACAGAGATATTTCAAGATGTCTTCTAAGCAGTTCAAAATGTGTATCACACGGTCCCTGAACTTTAACTCAGAGATTACATTTGGGGATGAGGGGAAGGTAAACATTTCTAATGATCTGCTAAGACAGAGAAAGAGATCAAGAAAATGATTCATCGATTCGTATCAGAGTCGTCATCAAATGAACCACCAACTGCTAAGTCTTACCATAGAATGTTATACAGTGGGTCAGCTCTCATTCATAGAATGTTATACAGTGGGTCAGCTATCATTCATAGAATGTTATACAGTGGGTCAGCTCTCATTCATAGAATGTTATACAGTGGGTCAACTCTCATTCATAGAATGTTATACAATGGGTCAGCTCTCATTCATATCTTGGTGCTTTACTAGGGGAACAGAAACCTTACCTCTTTTCTAACCATCATTTTTTACATTTTTTACTTATTCACTTTACATCCCACTCAATGCCCCCTCCCAATCATCCACTCCCACAATCCTTCCCTCGTCTTCCCTTCCCTTTCTCCTCTGAGTGGATAGGATCCTTTCTAGGTATTCCCTTATCCTGGTACTTCAAGTCTCTGCAGTCCTAGATGCTTCCTCTCCTACTGAGGCCAGACAAGGCAGCCCAGCTAGAAAAACATATCCCCTTATAGGCAACAGCTTTTGGGACAGCCCCCACTCCAGTGTTCCCTTCTCTATGCATCTTAACAATTCTGATTAACTCAGATACTTGAATTTCCATTGATGGACAACACTTCTACTAATCATTTACTCCCATGTCTCCAAATATAAGGTAAAAAAAATTATAGTAACTTAAACAATAAGGATGCCTACTATTTGCTATTAGCTAGAGCATTTCATGTAAAACATTATTTTGTCATGACAGTAAAAGAGCCATTGAACAAAAGTTTAGGAATCTAAACTACTCATATTATCATTCATGGATCTTCTCAGAAAATATCAAGTTGGGTGCCATTTATACTGAAAACCAAGTTTATACAAGCTGAGAATGCTAGACAAATGAGGAGATCTAAAAAAAAAAGATCATGGCAAGTTTGGGTTTACACCAAAAGAAAAAAATTAATGTTATTGTATTTGAATAGGGCCTTGAAAGACTAAGAAAGAAAGAAAGAAAGAAAGAAAGAAAGAAAGAAAGAAAGAAAGAAAGAAAGAAAGAAAGAAAGAAAGAGGGAGGGAGAGAGAGAAGGAAGGAAGGAAGGAAGGAAGGAAGGAAGGAAGGAAGGAAGGAAGGAAGGAAGGGAGAGGTTATTCAAAGAACTAATAACAGAAAGATAGCAAAAATACCATTTCATAGATATAAATATTCAATAAAATTACTCCAAGATATTATATTGTCAAGTTTAAGTAAACACAATAGTTATTGAACACATGCAAGCAACCAATGCAGCATAGCATACAGATATAAGGACAGAAATCAAGTGAGCTTTTCAGTAGATGCGAAAAAGCCTCTGATAAAGTTCAATATCCCTGAATAAATTAGGCATAGAGTGAGGACTACACTTCAGCATAATGAGAGCTACAGCCGTGCATGGTGGCCATGCCTTTAATCCCGGCACTTGGGAGTCAGAGGCAGGTGGATTTCTGAGTTCCAGGACAGCCTGGTCTACAAAGTGAGTTCCAGGACAGCCAGGGCTACACAGAGAAACCCTGTCTCAAAAAAAAAAAAAGAAAGAAAGAAAGAAAGAAAAAGAAAAGAAAGGAAGGAAGGAAGGAAGGAAGGAAGGAAGGAAGGAAGAAAGAAAGAAAGAAAGAAAGAAAGAAAGAAAGAAAGAAAGAAAGAAAGAAAGAAAGAAAGAAAGAAAGAGAAAGCTACATAGTAGAAACCAATAGCCAAAGTTCCACTAAATAGGTAAAAAAATTAAAGCTATTTCCTGTAAAATCAGAAAGAAGACAATAGTGCCCACTGTCTCTGTGCTTATTTGTGAACTAAACTGGAAATCATTATGTTATGTGAAATAAGACATGACTCAGAAAAATAAATGCTGTTACTTTGTATCTTATATGTAGAACCTAGATTGAAATGCCTGTGAGAGAGAGAGAACTGGAGAAAAGACCATGAGCATGGAGAAAAGGATTTTAAAGAAGAAAAGGAAGAGCGAGAAATGGGATGTACATGTGCCGTGACATGATACGGTCATTGCCATCCAGAATTCCCAGCAGCTGCACAAAACTACACAATGCCCCCATTGCATCCATGTTAGCATGGCCATTGTCATGATCATTGTCCAGGTCTTGTTTATGTTTTACGCAGCCAGTTCTAGGAGAGATTGTTTCACAGCCAACTTCTTGGTATTCTGGCTCTCACAGTCTTTCTACCCACACACTCCCCCCATCCTGTGATGTCCCCTGAGTCAGAGATGCATGACTTGTGACATAGATGTATACACTGGATCTGGGCTCCCTAAAACCTTTGCTTTGTACCCAGCTTTAGATTTCTGTGATGGCTGCTATTTGCTGTAAAGAGAAGTTTCAAAGGATTCCAAGTAGCTTGCAACTGCTGCGAGGGCGAGAATCAGTTCTTCAGGAATGAGTGTTCTTGGTGGTGATATAATGCAAAGTGGTCATCCCGAAAACTACCAGCACATAAACACCAAAAATGGATTCAACAAATTGTATTTTTACACACTCAACTCCCTGGGGAAAGTTCATACATTAATGTAACACAAAACCAGAAGGGGACAGGAGGGGGCCAGCAAAAGGAAGTCCAGGGAAGGATAGAGTCAGAGGAGGATAAATTAGAACATAGTATATAGAGATAGGTATAAAATGACATAATGAAAAACATTATTTTGTATGCTAGCTCTAAAAATTAATAAAAAGAAAAATGAGAATAAATGAACTGCACCTTAGACCAAGTGGATTTAACAGATGTCTACAGTGTATTCCTTCCAATGTCTGCTTAATAGATTTGATTTTCACCAGCCCATGGAACAACATCCATGGTAGATTACATACTATACTTCAAAACAAATCACAGGAAACATATTGAATCTTGTCTAACCACAAATCTGTGCAACTAGAAATTATTAAGAACAAAACTTTGAAGATTATAAAAATACATGGAAATTATCCAGCTCACTTCTGACTGACCACTGAATCCAGAAAGCAAGAGGGGAATTGTAAAATGACTGAAAACAAATCAAAATGAAGACACAGCACACCAAAATGTATGGGATACATCAAAATCAGTCTTAGGAGTGAAGTGTACAACAAATAATTTTAAAAGAGGAAAATTTCTAGAAATCAATGCCAACATTAAACTGTAGAGAAAAGTCCAACAAACCCTGATGCATGTCCAAGAACTAGAAAAACACCTCAAAGCCAAGTCCAAGGTTATAAAATGGAAATAATAAATATTAGAAAAGGCATAAAAGAAATAGAGACTATTAAACAATGCAAAATACAAAGGAAAGACCTAGCTGTTCAAAAAAAATAGATTCCTAGGTCAACTTAAAATGGGAGAAAGAAGACTCAATCTTAAACCTCCAAGATGAAAGTGGGAGTGTGACAACTGACACCACAGAAATACAACATACCATTAGAGTCTACCATGAACAACTATGTGCCAACAAGCTTGAAAACCTAAAAGAAGCAGACAAATGCATCTTTCCTACACTGAGTCATAAAGAAATAGAAAACCTGAACATACCTATAGCAAATAATAAAGTACCATGAGTAATCTTTAATTACTAAATTTTTTTAAACTCTCTGAGAGGGAGTCACTCTCCTTTTAGAATGTGACCAGTGGTAAGTTGCACATACCTAGTGGATGACCACATCCACACATGCACACATGGGCAACACTAGCTGGACTCAAGGAGTTATCAATAGCAACAGAGCAAAGAGGATATGAAGTTGGGAAGGACATCCAGTGTGGAGCACCAAGAGGAACTGGACAGAAGTAATGGTAAATGAATTTGATCAATATGCACTATAAGAATGTATGAACATTTAAAAGAATAAAAATAATTATCTTCAAAATCCAACCAAATCAAAGCCAAGAATAAAACAGTCTCACCATTGACTTTAACCAAAAATGGGAAAAACTAACGTTAGTCTTCCAAAAACTAGAAAAGGAAAAGATCTGTCCAAACACATTCTACAATGCCAGTATACCTCAGTCTTAAAGGATGAAATGAGAACACAGCAAAAATAGCAAACTATGACTTTGAAAACAAAGATGCAAAAATCCTCAGCAAAATTTTAGCAATCCAAATCCAACAACAGAGTAAAGCAACATTCACCAAGTGGGATTCACTGAACTGCAGTCAGGATAATTAAACAAATTCAATTCCACAAACATGATGCACCTTACCAACAGAGTTAAGGTCATTGCTCTAGCATCACCGAAGGCTGAGAGAATACTCAGGGAAAGCCAACCGAAATATCATGTTATAGTTGGATAGGACTGGAAAGTTCTGGCGTGCTACTGCAGAGTAGAATGTCTATAGGTAATGTAATATACATGTTTGAAAGCTGGAAAAACAGATTTTGGATGTTTTCGTGATGAATAATAAATGAGCGAAAAGATAAATGTATTTAATCTTATTTAAATATTAAACAATGTATATATATATTCATTAAACATCTTATCATTATGTAATTTGTATGTTTTAGGTATCAGAAAAAATACATTTAATTATTTTGAAAGAAATGTATATTCCTATAAGGTAAAGGCAAAAGAAGCCAGTAGAGGAAACAGAAACATTTGGAAAGGGGAATAGAGGACATAATTGTCTGTCACATGTGAGATGAAGAGGTTAAGGACTGCAAGATGGATCAGAGAGTAAATGTTTCTAATATGTACAACCTAAGTTCAACCAACAGAGCCCACATGAGGGGGAAAGAACCTACTCTCACCAGCTTTCCTGGCTTGCACATGCATGTCATGGCATGTGCATAGTTGCACTCATACACACTATACATGCAATGGAGGGGATAATAATAAACAAAATTTTAAAAGACAAATTTAGAAGGAACATACCTAACAGTTACAAGTGTCTACAGTGTATAAGGATACTAGGGCAAGAAAAGTATTTTGCAGTCAAAACCAGAAAGTTATTGGTGCCTAGATGGGAATATTTTTAATAAAATTATGGGTAAGCTCCATAGATAGGAAGGTAGTGTGTCATCAGATTCCTAGATTTTCTAGAACATTCTAAATTATAATTTATTCCATCTCACTACATACTGTTTTGATTTTCCACTTGAAACTGTGGTAGCATAATAATTAAAAAAAAGATAAAAACAGTCCAGTTAAACTTTTGGGTGCTTAATAATGAATAGAACATAAGAAATAGGTACTTATAATTGGACACAGAATCAAGACAAGGTATTCTTGGAGTAGAGGGTCCTGGGCACAGTCATAAGCCATAAAAAAGTAAGCAGCCAGCGAATCAAAAGCCTGAAAATTTGACAGACAGAAAGAGAATTATTGATGGCACGAGTTCCAGAGAAAGGCAGAAAAAGTTGGGATCAATAGCACAAGTGGATGGGGCAGGGTGAACGGCTTCTTTTAAATAGCAGTAAGTTTGAAACACAGATAATGATGGAGACATTTTCCAGGAGAGGAAATTGGGGAGTGGAAACAACGCTTCGTGTAAGGTCACTAAAGCATGCATGGCAGAGGATCGAGAGTCTTTGATTATTCTGTTTGACTGGCTTTCAGTAAATAGCAGCAGAATGAATTCTATGCAGTCAGTCCTACCAGGTGAGGGAGCAAGTATGCTCATCTCATATAGACAGAGTTAGCAAGCATGGTGCTGCAGCTTAAAGGGAACTTGGAGAGTCCAACGACACACAATACCAAGTCAAATGAGACTGTGATAGGGGATCCTGAGAGCCAGAGGACACAAAAACAGAAAACATCCACACAGGCAGAGTGATTCCCTTGAATGTATGTAAACTCCATCATATCCCTTTGCAACCCCTCTTTACTGAGGAAGCCCTCCATAGGCCTTGGGGCAGGACAAAGAGACTACTATGTGTTTAGCCTCCACCAAAGTGCTTACATGAAAGCTTGTTGCATCCTACCCCAACCCTGGCAGCCAGAACTCCCTTCCTCTACGTCCAGGTCATCTTTAGAATCCTATTGTAGGGTTTTAAAAAAATAACCTATGAAATTTATATGTTACTATATACAGGACATAAAGATCAGACAAAATATGAGACAGAAGCCCTGTTTACTGTATCCTCATTCACTCTGTTGAACAAAATTTTGGCCAAGAGTGCAAGCATAATTAAGAGCTATTTTCTTCAAAAAGATTCTGTATCCTGTTTCTCTGATCAGAATCTAGAATAATATGGCCCTTGACCCCCAGCTCTGTACTCAAAACATACATGGCAATGTCCACATGCCAGTTCTTCTCTGGTTACCTTTATCTCGTGTGCCTGTTCCACAATTTAATCATTATCTATTGTTGTGTGATAATGTTTACTTATTTTATTCTTCAGTACAACTCCAACTACACACACACACAAACACACACACACGTAAAATATATAAGGGAATCTTTTCATCTATTCATTACTTTCTCTAGTCACTAGACCAATGTTCCTGCATAAATGGCTGCCTCTATATGCAAAGACATAATAAAGTTGATTTTTAGGCTTTCTTCCACAACAGTAAATTCTTTGCCAAAAGAAGTAAAGAAAGAGCAATTGGAAGAACTCTCAGTGGATTGTGGCTCGAACTCTATAGAGTTTCTTCAATGCTAACAACCCATAGCAAGCAAGGATTAGGTCAACAAGAGAAGAGGATGGAGCTTGGGTAGTGGTCATGGGGCAGGAACTGCTGACACCACCTCGCTCTTCAGTTGGCTGTGCCAGGGTGGCAAGGCAGAGGTGTCATGTTGAAAGACTCTGAGAGGAGCCCCTCGTTCAGGCCTCAGGACAATAGCGGACACCCAAGAACTCACGATAGACCAAGCTTGATGCAAACCACATGAGGCTTTATTCAGGGAAAGCCAGAGCTCTGGGGACGACTCATATCCCACGTAGGAGTAGAGGAGTCGACCTCAAGGGCAAAGAGGTCCCAGTTTTTATAGGCCCTCAGGGGAGAACGGAGAAGGGGGGAGTAGGGGATTTCCAGATCTAAACAATGTCTATTCTCAAGAAATGGGAATGGGAGGGGTACAAGGAAAGAGTCTGGTGCAGGTGCAGCAACTCAGGATTGGCCCGGCTGTGGTTGCTGGGGGGATTTTCTGACTCTTTCTCAGCAACCAATATCACAAACACCTGGCAATGGGCTTCATCAGTGGGCACACACATGGGTTCAAGGAATGGTCAAAACATTGGCAGACACACAGTTTCAAGGAGTGGCCAGAGCATTGTGCAACTCTATTTTTCTAAATCAGTGAAGCTAGTTCTGCTAACAGTGACATCTATCTTGCCAATTTCAGGGCTTCTGTGACCTTTTACATTCTGTCAGGATCTTTCAATGTCATGTGATTCCTGCTAAAGACAGCACTGCCTGCCTGTATGAAGTGGCATGGTTTTCCCCTCTATATGCTTCGATCACTGCTCAAATCCACAACCACTGAACTAAAGCAACTTCATCCATCATCTGTCAGTCCATGTCAACCACTGTGTGACCTGAGGAGACAAGAATGATGCTGTGCATCTACCTAGAGCATCTGCACACACTAGGTCTGTCGAGATGCACTTAAGTGCACCCATCTACCCTCTGAGCCTCCAGCATAATGACTGGTCGGTATCATAGCCAACAACATTTCTATTTCAAGGACCCATTTTAATCATTAATTTCTTAAAATAGCATCCAAAATAATAGGTTTTGTTATGGCATTTCCATGCATTTATTTTCTTATTGACACCTCTTATCCACTTCCTCCCCTGTCCTCCTTTTCCCCCTCTTACTGGCCCCCTTCATCCCCAACAGCTCCCTTTCTACTTTCATGGCATACATTTCACCACCTCCTCACTTTCTATAACATCTGAAGACTTCTTCACTTCCTATGAGCCTCTTTCTAGTTTCATGACTTGTATACATGCAACACACACACACTACACATAAATGCATATATACTACACAAAACCACACCATACCACATACACGCATAATACACACACACACACACACACACACACACACATGTACAAACACACAAGTTATTCAGTATTTGTCTTTCTAAACCTAGTCTACTTTACTTATGATTTATTGGTCTATTCATTTTCTTGTAAATGTTATGACTTCCTTTTTCTTTGTTGCTAAATAATCTTCGTGTGTGTGTGTGTGTTTCTGTGTGTGTGTGTTGTCTTTGTAGGTGTTGTAAATGTATATGTGTCTATGTGTGTTGTCTCTGTGTGTGTATATGTATGTGCTCTCTCTATGTGTGTGTTGTGTGTGTGTGTTATCTCTGTGTGTTGTCTGTGTGTTTGCCTGTTATTTCTGTGTGTGTGTGTGTGTGTGTGTCTGTGTGTCTGTGTGTGTCTAGTGTTTCTCTGTGTGGTCTAGTGTTTCTGTGTGTGTGTGTGTGTGTGTGTGTGTGTGTATGTGTGTGTGTGTGTGTGTGTGTGGGTGTGTGTGTGTGTGTGTGTGTGTGTGTGTCTGTGTGTGTGTGTGTGTGTGTGTGTGTGTGTGTGTGTGTGCCTGTATCAGACTTTCTTTACTCATCTGTTGGTGCACATCTGTCTATTCTGGCTCTATTTCTTGGTTACCTTGATTGGTAAAGCAACAAGCACGATGTGCAAGCATCTCTGTGGTAGACTCGGAGCCCTCCAGGTGTACATCCACGAGTGGTATTGTTAGGTCATTTGGTAGCTCCATGTGAAGCTTTTAAAAAAAAAAATAAAGACCTCCATACTCATTTCCAATGTGTCTCTCTAGCCCTATACTACACACGCACGCACACTCACACACACACACACACACACAGCCACCAATCTGGATCATATATATTCAGATTATAAAAACTGACAAACTCAGACTGGGTTCATAGCTAAACCTGCCTATCTCGCATAGGATGACGAAACATTTCTGAACCCCTTTATGCCACGTCACTGTTGAAACACGCAGGTAACAACCAGGTCTAATCCCAACCCACTCAACATTTCTTTATAGCACACTTATAGTGTTGGATTATTAGCCTGTAATGGAAACAGTGATCTTCCTTTCATGCAGGGGGCACCTAGAAATAGTTGATTCCATCTCTGATTTCCACTTTTAGGTCATTTTAAGCCTCACACCCTCTCTGTTTGAACTGACTTCAAATCTTTACACATACCATCCCTTCAGCTACAGAACTGCAAATGTGAGCAAATGGAACAGGAGCCATGAGAAAGCCGAGTATGCCTGCTACATATCAGTCCCCACTGTCACAAAACTCATAAATGCTGAGATCTGAGTTGCTATGAAATTTCTGCCCAGGTTTTAGGGAGGTGATGTCATTGGTACTTTGCATCTCTAGTGAGAGAATTGGATTCTGCTCTAAGAAAAGGGCTAAACACTCATCAAAAAAAAAAAAAGCCTTCTCCTGACTCATAGCAATGTCTACCATCATTCAGCATGCTGCATTCAAACTCTAAAATGTCTTATTTATTAAAAACAAACAAACAAAAAATTCTCTACCAAATATTTCTGGCAAAGAGCAAATTCTCTTTGAGTGAGGAGCATGTTTTCAACAAAATTTTGAGAATAAGTATCAATTTATCTTGAAACTATTTAACTACTGGTTTTGTACATGTCTCCAAGCTATGTGTGTATCATTTGAGTTTGAAAAGAAGCCATGAAAAGAAACTAGCTAGTGCATGATTATTAGTGCGCTCTCCCTCTCCCTCTCCCTCTCCCTCTCCCTCTCCCTCTCCCTCTCCCTCTCCTTCCCCTCCCCTCCCTCCCCCTCTCTCCCTCCCCCTATCTTCCTCTCCCTCCCCCTCCCTCCCCCCTCCCCCTCCCTCCCCCCTCTCTCTCCCACTCCCACTCCCCTTCTCCCTCTCCCCCTCCCCCTCCTCCTCTCCCTTTCCCTCTCCCCCTCCCCCTCTGTCCCTCTCTCTATCCCTCTCTCTATCCCTCTCTCTCTCCCCTTCCTCCCACACCTTTATTCTTCAGGTGTGACATCTTGATATAGAAACTAGAAACTCCCATCGTATCAGAAAATGTAAACATTGTCATCTTTACTAACTATTGATAAAATGCAGAATTCTAGGTATTATAAAAATATAGGCATGGTATCATAAACTGTAATAATGTAATCTCAAATAGATGCATGATATTATATGTGATAAATGTATATGATAAAATATGTGTCGCAAAATACATATATATGTATGTGTGTATATATATAAACATCTGAAACATATATCATCTCAAGTGTATAATATATATGTTTATATGTATAGATATACTTATAGATAGATATATATTAAATATAGATATATAGATATTCTGCTGTAGAAACAGTTGAATATACCTTTACTTTTTTGTCTCCCAAAAGGCTCATATGTTAGAAGCTTGGATGTCAGTGTGGTGGCAGGCAGTGGTTGACAGTAAAGGGATGGAGCCCAGTGGGATGTTCTTAGATTATTTCAGAGGAATACTCAAAGAATAGGATGTAGGATTCCAAACTCACTGGCTTTCTGCCCCTCAGGTTTTGATCCTCTCCTTCTGAGTATGCTCTGCTGATGACAATATCTGCCATAAAGACTTCACCAGAGTTCAACTGGCTCCAGAGCCTTGGCCTTGAATTAAATAAACTTCTTCTCCCTATAAAGTTGGGCTACTTCAGCTACTTTGTTGTTGGACTAATGCACTATCTATGACATTTTTTCTTGACTCTCTGAGATATTATTTCTAGATGGTGCATTCCCCCTGTAGTAGTTAGCTATTACTGCTAAGAAATTGCTCCCAGAGTGGGGAACTTAAAACACTGAAAATGGATTGCTTTTGTAGATCACAGGTTCAGAAGCACTGCCACTCAGCAGGCCTGGCTCAGGAGTCTCTCCTGAGGTTTCACACGAGATGTTGGCAGGGGATAGTCAGCTGCAAGCTTTTCCAGAGCGGGAAGATCTACTCTTAGCCTCTTTCATGTGTTTGTTGACAGAAGCCTGAGGTTTTTTTCATTGACTTCCATCCCTTCCCAGTTGGGCCTCCCCAGAGTGCCACCTGGTAATTTCAGACAACACAGAAGTAGTTGTCTCACCTGTTATGAATAAACAGAGAGCAAGCAAGTGAGGCAGAGAGAATAAAGAAAAGACCATGTCTGTCTCAGCCTATGTTCAAGGGACATGGGATGGGGTTCCACATTTTTAAAAAAGGGGGTTGCCATCCCACGATCAAAAATCTGACCCATAATTGTTCCTGTCTGAAAGAACTGCAGGGATGGAAATGGAGAGGAGCCTGAGGAAAAGAAGGTCCAGAGACGAGCCCAAAGTGGGATCCAGCTCAAGGGGAGATCCCAAGGCCTGACACTGTTACTGAGGCTACGGCACACACACAAAAAGGGGACTATTATGACTGCCCTCCGAAAGACCCAACAAGAAGCTCAAAGAGTCAGATGCAGCTATTTGCACCCAACCAATGGACAGAAGCTGCTGACCCCCATGGTTGAATTAGGGAAAAGCTGGAAGAAGCTGAGGAGGAGGGTGACCCTGTAGGAGGACCAGCAGTCTCAATTAACCTGGACCCCCAAGATCTCTCAAGCACTGGACCACCAACCAGGAAACATACACCAGCTGATATGAGGCCCCCAACACATATGCAGCAGAGGACTGCCTGATCTGGGTTCAGTCAGAGAAGATGCACCTAACCCTCAAGAGACTGTAGGCTCCAGGGAGTTTAGAGGTCTGGTTGGGTGGGGGATGGGGAGTGGGGATATTCTCGTGGAGACAGGGGGTTGGGGAGGAGGTATGGGATGTGGAACAGTCGGAGGGTGGACAGGGGTTGGGGGGATTGGAATAAAATCTGGAGTGTAAATAAATAAATAAATAAATAAACAAAAGATTAAAAAAAAAAAGAATGTGTGGTGATTTTCTAAACCACCACTTTCCTGAAACACTTCTGGCCTCTGCCCATCTCTCTGTCTTTTCCTGGAACCTTGAGAATACTAGACTTTCAGGACTAGTATTAACTATATTTACATAAATACTCAGAATCTTAATATTTGCTGGGTCAGTTCCTTTTTGCACACATAAGTATATGAAGTCAAAATATATAAGGACACTGATGGCAGGATCATTTAGATTGTAGCTTCAATGTGCTATGTAAAAATAAAATGGGTGATGAAGCTCAAAAGTTGCAAATGCCTAGATAGTCGGAAGTACTATGAAGATATCATATATCAAACACTATGGATACATAACTCTTCTTGGTCTTGAGGATCAAGTGACCTCTACCCGAAAAGACCATTACTTTGTCCTTCATTTTATTCTTCTTCATTTCCCATAATGTTTTTATGGGAGCCAGCAGCAAGACTTGCTTCTGCGATTTTCCTCCAACCATTGCCAGGACTCCAAATGCATTGCCAAAAATGAAAAAAGACAGAGAAGCGCTCAGCTCCTCTTCAACCCCGCCATCCGTCCTTCCTTTGCAACTGGCTCTCCTCCATGCAGACTTGGCCTGTACTACTCGCCTTCTGGAGAGCCCCAGGCTATGCTGAAGCAGGTGTCTGCTGTCTTGTCTGTGCTCCACCTGAGCTACATCAATAACCAAATCTTCCCTCCACCGGGGACAGGGGAACCATTCTTTCTGCTGGCAGCGCCACTTGACTCTCGGTACCCCTCATTAGTCCATCAACATCAATTCCTAAAAGTTCCCAGTCTAAACTCTGAACATCTCCAAACAACACATAATAATGTAAAAAATAAAATAGATAAATCTCCTTAAACACCATATACTATCAATAGATTGACATAGTGTAAGTTACAGGTGCCATATCACCTACTCCTGGCTCGTGTCACCATTTACACTTCTAAAACCTCTTTGTTTAAGTAAACCATGAGCTTAGAGAGAATACAAATTTAGAGGAGATTCTCATTTGCAATTGAAGATTGAATTATTGGACTGTAACTGAAATTTAATTTTAAAGACAAGGATCGTTTCCTTTTTAAAAATCCAAAATCTCTTGCCTGCCTTGAATTTATTCAGTTGTTTCTGTTTCTTGCTCACCTGTCATCCAGATGTTTGTTTATCCACTATTGTCTGTTTAATAGAGCCCAAGTGATGGGGTGTTGATGTAGTATGTTCACATAATAAACTAGGTCTCCCTTTTGTCTGCCATATTACTCCAGATGGAAACACATTGGCACTTCGTATAAGCCTTCCTGGGACCCTTCTGTTCAAAATTGCTATGCCAGTGAGGAATATGCAAATTGGAACCGTCCACCAAATGCAGACAATATAATTGAATTAGAATGCTCCAAGTTTTCTGAATGGCACTGGATTGTACTTCACCATTTCACTTTTTTAAAATAAATCCTTGCCTGAGTCTGCCATTCTAATTTCTTTTTCTCTGAGATTATAATATAATCACAACTCTCCATTCCCTTTCCTCCCTCCAAATTCTCCCAGACACACTGCCTAGCTCTCTTTCAAATCCATGACTTATTTTTGCATTAATTGCTATAATGTGCACATATATGTCTGTGTCTAAATATAACTACTAAGTCCATGTAATGGTGTGTGCGTGTGTGTGTGTGTGTGTGTGTGTGTGTGTTTTCTGTGCTGACCATTTGGTATTGGATAATCAGTTGATGTACCTTCCCTAGGAAAGACCATTTCTTCTGCTCTCAGGAGTCCTTGGTTATCTGTGGTTCTTTGAGCAGGGCCGAGGCTTCATGAGGCTCCCCTGTCAGTGTTGGCACATTTACTGGTGTCTTCCTTTCTCAGCTCATGATTTAGCTGTTATGTTGGTAGACATCACCAGTGTAGCTCCTGACATTTCTAGAAGAGACAATCTCAGAGAAAAGTGCCTATTCTGCTGGTTCTTACACTCTTCCCATGCCCTTTTCTGCAGTGACCTTCAGCCTTAGGTGAAGGAGTACTGTTGTAGATGGATCATTTGAGACTGAGCTCTACAGCTCTGCATTTCGATTAGTTGTGGTTTCTGTTATTGTCTCTGTCTGTTGCAAAGAGACATCTCCTTGATGAGGGAGTGAGTACTACCCTTATCTGTGAGTATAAGGACAAATGTTTACATTGTTGTTAGGAATTACGGTGGTTTAGTAAATTAGTGTTTGTTGGTTTTCCTGCAATATCTATGATTTCACTACATTCTGATTTCTTTATATATATATATAAAACGCATGTAGCACATACCTTATGCCACAAGCACAAAAAGTTGCACTTCCTGCATTGATGATTCCTTCTGGAATCTATTCCTTCAATTATATTTTATGGTATAAGATGAGTTACCATGTTGCTTACAACACAATAACAAGCAAATCAGAGAGAGACATAAATAAACATATGCCAATACCATGTCCAAAGTTAACTATTAAAGAAAATTTATAATGGAATCACTACACAAATCCCCAAACTCCTTTAGTGCATGCATATGCACATACATTCAGGGTACATCAACACACACACATACATACACATACACATACACCTTAAATGTTAACTCAGTCAAGCCCTATTTTTTCCATATTACTATTATATCGTCAGGTTTAATTAAAAACCATTATATCAATCATCCCAGGTTCCCACACATGACTAATGCTTTATAAAATCTATGGAAAATGGACTTCAGTTCTGTCAAAATAATGACATTTTTAAATAAATAAAGTAAATGAACAGAGACCATCAGCACCAAGTGACCTTGCTGGAGTATTTTTGCCACACACGTGCACAAGACTCTTGGTCACACTACAACCTGAGACCTGAGAGCCCACAGTTACTTGGAACTAATGCTCTCAGTCACCCAGGAATCTCAGGAGCACTGAATGGAATGCTGCCATTTCCTGAAGTACAGCATTTATTTAATTATCCTAAGTTTAAACATTTTATTGTGCCTTCTTATATTGTATGTTCTGAAAAATTACATTCTAAGAAAAACTACAGAAAAAAATCTGGGGAAAAGAAAGCACTTTCTGACACTAAATCCAGAAAAAAAATATTATTTTTGAATATCTACAATGATGATAATATTTTGAAATTTATTAATGTGCTTTATTTCTGCTTCTGAGCCCTGTCATTTTAATTGCATCTGACTGGAGACAGCAAATGATGTTTTTTTTAGCTGATGAAATGCAAAAAGAAAGAATGAGGTACCTCCCAGCTTCTGATATGCAAAATAAAATTATGCAGGAAGAAATAAGCTTGCACACTAGCTCTCATTTTAAAAGAATATGAGCCCCAAGATAACAGTCATTGGTTTTGTTCACAGCTGCATCTCCTATGCATAGAACCTGGTAACAGTAGACAACAAATATTTTGTGAATGAATGAGTGAATGAATAAATGAGAATAAGTTGTAAAATTTATTTTGTCTCCTGAAGCATGTCAGCAACCAAGCCTGAGTTTTCAAGTCAACCTACACTTCTCTCAGGAGATAGAAACTACAACATTCTGTAGTAATAAAAGCATTCAGCTTGCTTTTCTATCAAAGAAACCTTGTGGTGCTAGAGGGCAGAAGAGAGGCTCCACCATCCCCTCCCTAAGGAGACTGCAAGAAGAGAAAAGAGGGAGTAAGACACTGGAGGTGTGGGCACTGATTGCTGAACATCAGAAAAGCAAGGAGATCAAACAGCTTCCACCATCCTCCACTCAAATACCATCTCCCCTATGACTCTCGAACCAACCTGGGGAGTTGCTGCATCAATTTGTCAATGCTCTTTGGCAAGATAAAGAGAGAGGGTGATGTTTAGCTTTCTGAGCAGCTCCCCTTGGCTCTCCTGTGGCACAGGGGAAAGACAACAGAAGTAGCTGAAGTCAGCCAAGGAGACAGACAGAAGGTAGGGGAGGAGTCCTCTAGCAAGGACAACACACAGGGTCAAATCCCAGTTGAATGAAAGGCCCAACTAACTAGAGAGAAGAGAGCCTGCTCAGAGGTTGGGGACAGTCCACACAACATTCCAGGTGTATTAGCAGCTGCCTAACGGATACATTTAACATAAATTTAGCAGCTTGAAACCGCATCCATTGTTAGCTACAGTTTAATGGTCAGGGGTCCCTCACAGCAATTGGGCACGTTTTGTTTGCTTCACTGTTGCTATGATGAACCTATGACCAAAAGAAACTTGGGGTAGAAAGGGTTCCCTGTAGGTTAGAGCTCATTATCACAGGACACCAGGAAGAACTCAAGCAAGAAGCTGGAGGCAGGAACTAAAACAGAGACTGAGGGGGAACGCCCCTTACTGGCTTGTTTTTCATGGCTTACTTAGCTTGTTCTAAACAACCCAGGATGTCCTGTCTGGGGGTTGTGCCACCCACATGGGCTGCTCCTCCCTTATCAATCATCCATCATGTCCACAGGCCAATCTGATGAAGATAACTCCTCAGTTGAGGATCCTTCTTTCCAAGTGACCAGTTTGTGTCAAACTGACAACACTAACCTACGTTAACTGGGTTCTTTGTTTGAAGTCTAACAAGGCTATAGTCTAGATGTGAGCTGCATGCATTCTCATTGAGAGGCTGGAGAATCAATTTCAGCTCATTTAAGCTGACGGCATAGTTCACTTCATTGCAACCATAGAGCAAGGAGCCCTGAATTTTTGCTGACAGTTTACCTGACATCCTCTGGAGACCAACAGAGTTTCCTGCTACCTGGGCATCTTCCTTTCTCATCATCTACACATGGAGCCTCTATTCTCACTGCATAAAGGACTCTGTCTTAGTTACTTGTCTATTTCTGTAAAGAGATACCACGACCAGGGCAAATTATAAAGCAAAGCATTTAATCAGGGGCTTGCTTACACTTTTAGAGGGTGAGTCTATTGCCTGGCAGAGAGCATGGCAACCAACAGGGCAGGTAAGCATGGGGATGGCGCAGTAGCTGAGAGCTTACATCCCTAGTCCACAGTCATGACAGAGAGAAAGAGACTGATGTGCTGTGGGCTTTTGAAACCTCAAAGTTCATTCCTAGGGACACTTTTCCTCCAACAAAGTCATTCTTAATTCTTTACAAAAGAGTTCCACCTTCTAGGGACCAAGCAGTCAAATGTATGAGCCTATATGGGGGCCATTCTCATTCAAACCACCAGAGTCCATACTTCACTTGTTTTCACTGATTGAATCAGGCCCAGTCAGAATAAACTGACTTGGGAACTTGATTATACGTGTAAAATCACTTCATCTCTGCAGTATAATGGCCTTTAAGCACAGCATGCCACAGACCATTGATAAGAAACAAGACAAGACCCAGGTCTCAGCACACTCAAAGAGAGAGGATAGCACACGGGTTATAACCACTGGGACTGCTGCCCCACCGTGATCTGTTCTCCAGGCTAGCAAAGGAGAAGGGGCAAAGAGCAACCCAAAGAATGATGGCAGTCTCCATTTCAGAGGCTGTGGGGGTCAGAAAATACCTCTGCCATGGAAGTTGGCCTTGGATTCTTCTCTGGAAACATTCAGATCTGTTGAAAAGAGGTAAGGAAGGGGAATATGACTCAAATTGATGAGATTGACCATTGTTACCATGAGACTGGGCTTTCCCTGAACCTTCTGGGAGCAGACAGTTTCAAAGCAACAACTACAGTTAACATTTCCTCTTTTAAATTGTTCTTCTTTTTAATGAAGGGATAATGAAAATTGCAAACTAATCAAAATAAAGGACCCACAAGTGTGGGATGCAGAACCATTTGGCCAGCTGCACATATTTTCCTTTTTTTTTAATTTTTTTAATTAGGTATTTTCTTCATTTACATTTCCAATGCTACCTCAAAAGTCCCCCATATCCCACCCACCCACTCCCCTACCCACCCAATCCCACTTCTTGGCCCTGGCATTCCCCTGTACTGAGGCATATTAAGTTTGCATAACCAATGGGCCTCTCTTTCCACTGATGGAGGACTAGGCCATCTTCTGATACATATGCAGCTAGAGACAGGAGCTCCAGGGGGGTACTGGTTAGTTCATATTGTTGTTCCACCTATAGGGTTGCATATCCCTTTAGCTCCTTGGGTACTTTCTCTAGCTCCTCCATTGCGGGCCCTGTAATCCATCCAATAGCTCACTGTGAGCATCCACTTCTGTGTTTGCTAGGCCCCGCCATAGTCTCACAAGAGACAGCTATATCAGGGTCCTTTCAGCAAAATCTTACTAGTGTATGCAATGGTGTCAGCGTTTAGAGGCTGATTATGGGATGGATCCCTGGATATGGCAGTCTCTAGATGCTCCATCCTTTTGTCTCAGCTCGAAACTTTGTCTCTGTAACTCCTTCCATGGGTGTTTTGTTCCCAATTCTAAGAAGGGGCAAACTGTCCACACTTTGGTCTTCATTCTTCTTGAGTTTCATGTGTTTCCCAAATTACTCTGATACCTAAACCACAGAAAGACCCAACAAAGATAGAGAAGTTTAGATCAATTTCCCTTATGAATATCGATGCAAAAATATTCAATAGAATTCTCGATAACCAAATCCAAGAACACATCAAAACAATCATCCATCCTGACCAAGTAGGTTTCATTCCAGGGATGCAGGGATGGTTTAATATGGAAATCCATCAATGTAATCCACTATATAAATAAGCTCAAAGACAAAAACCACATGATCATCTCATTAGATGCTGAGAAAGCATTTGACAAAATCCAACACCCATTCATGATAAAAGTTTGGAAAGATCAGGAATTCAAGGCCCATACCTAAACATGATAAAAGCAATCTACAGCAAACCAGTAGCCAACATCAAAGTAAATGGTGAGAAGCTGAAAGCAATCCCACTAAAATCAGGGACTAGACAAGGCTGCCCACTTTCTCCCTACCTATTCAACATAGTACTTGAAGTCCTAGCCAGAGCAATTCGACAACAAAAGAAGATCAAGGGGATACAAATTGGAAAGGAAGAAGTCAAAATATCACTTTTTGCAGATTATATGATAGTATATATAAATGACCCTAAAACTTCCACCAGAGAACTCCTAAACCTGATAAACAGCTTCAATGAAGTAGCTGGATATAAAATTAACTCAAACAAGTCAATGGCCTTTCTCTACACAAAGAATAAACAGGCTGAGAAAGAAATTAGGGAAACAACACCCTTCTCAATAGTCACAAATAATATAAAATACCTTGGCATGACTCTAACTAAAGAAGTGAAAGATCGGTATGATAAGAACTTCAAGTCTCTGAAGAAAGAAATTAAAGAAGATGTCAGAAGATGGAAAGATCTCCCATGCTCATGGATTGGCAGGATCAATATAGTAAAAATGGCTATCTTGCCAAAAGCAATCTACAGATTCAATGCAATCCCCATCAAAATTCCAACTCAATTCTTCAACG
The DNA here is from genome assembly GCF_000001635.26 of Mus musculus. NCBI lineage: Eukaryota > Metazoa > Chordata > Mammalia > Rodentia > Muridae > Mus > Mus musculus. Next base: position 68,781,828 of record NC_000078.6, read on the forward strand.
AATTAGAAAGGGCAATCTGCAAATTCATCTGGAATAACAAAAAAACCTAGGATAGCAAAAACTCTTCTCAAGGATAAAAGAACCTCTGGTGGAATCACCATGCCTGGCCTAAAGCTTTACTACAGAGCAATTGTGATAAAAACTGCATGGTACTGGTATAGTGACAGACAAGTAGACCAATGGAATAGAATTGAAGACCCAGAAATAAACCCACACACCTATGGTCACTTGATCTTTGACAAGGGAGCTAAAACCATCCAGTGGAAAAAAGACAGCATTTTCAACAAATGGTGCTGGCACAACTGGAGGTTAACATGTAGAAGAATTCGAATTGATCCATTCTTATCTCCTTGTACTAAGGTCAAATCTAAGTGTATCAAAGAACTCCACATAAAACCAGAGACAGTGAAACTTATAGAGGAGAAAGTGGGGAAAAGCTTTGCACATATTTTCCTAAAGGAATTTTTTTTACCTAAGTACTTACAAGGTGTCACTACCCTTAGTAGATATGATTAACAATAAATCATAGAAAATCGTAAAAAAGGACCATCTTGAATAAACTCAAAATATATAATGTTCAGAACAAGAAAAAATCTTATCTTGAACAGAAAAGAAGTATAACTTAAGTGAAAATCAGGTTTCCTTTTAACTACTGGATGGATGAGTGCTGATTAAGTCCAGAAAGCCCAGTAAAACAGATGTCAAAGTAACCCCGTCCAAACCACCTACCTGCCCCAATCTATTCTTCTACCAATCGAATGTGGACACAGCTTACATTAGGGGAAGGATTGAAGGAACTGGAGGGGATGGCAATCCTATAGGAAGACCAACAGTATCAACCAACCTGGACCCCTGAGAGCTCCCAGAGACTGAGCCATCAACCAAAGAGCATACAGAGGCTGATCAAGGGTCATATGTAGCAGAGAGATTAGTTGTCTGGCTTCAGTGGGAGAGGATATGCCTAATCCTATAGGAATGTGATGCCCCAGGGTGTGAGGATATGGGGTGGGGACTGGGGCACCCTCCCAGAGGCAAAGGGGAGGGAAAATGGGTGAAGAATGCTGTGAAGGGGGACTGGGAGGGGGGCAACATTTGGAGTGTAAATAAATAAAATAATTAATGAATAAATAAAAGGAAGTCCCCACCCTGTCTTTGGTAAGATTTATGATGTACAATATCACATTTACTTTAACCATTTAAAATGCTTTTTATGTATAATCTCAGAAAATCACTGACACATTAATGAGTAGCCTATGACAATATCCCCTTTAGAGTTGTAGCAGTGGAAGGTCAAATAATTCACCCAAGGTTGTATAAATGAGTCTTGCAAGAACTTAAGACCTACCCACCAACTTCTGAAAGCCATGCTTGTGATGTTTATGCTGTGCTTTCAGACTGATCTCCAATCATTTATTAAACTCTGGATGTGCTGCATCACACTCTGATTGAACCTGTAACGTTTACAGTGCGGCATTGGGAAGACAGATTCTGCTTCAGAATCTCCTCAACCCCTTCTACAGCCACACAGGGGATAAGGGCCGTGCCTTTCCCCAACCATCCAGGTTTCCTACCTCCAGTACAGAAGAACACTCTTCAAATTCGCAAATTTGTGTTGGTTGGTGTCCTCCCAGGCTGAGGCAGAGCCAATAACATTTACTGCAAAGGGCTTAGGGTGGGTGATTCTGGGAGTCCAGAGCCTCTGGGCACATTGAAAAGCCCAGGTCACTCCTCTGTCTGGAGTGCTCTCTTTCACCCTCTTCCTTTTCTTTCTCACATTGCAGGGATTGATCGTTTTTTCCTTTCCACTGGCTGTTGTGACAAACCAAGGCTTCTGTCAGCTCTAACCTTCTGCAAAACAGAAACCAGTCTCCGAATTTTATCCTTCGTATCAGAGAAAAGGCAAATCGCAAGTTCCCCATTCATCCCACCCTTCCTTATGAAAGGTGGAAGCTCACATTTGCATGTAATTTTCAGTGACCAGACTGAGATATTCAGGTGAAAGGGAGGTGAATATAACCAGTTGCTATGACAACAGCAAGATATAAAATGGCACAGCAATTCTTAGGACAAGCTTTTAAAAGTACATAAATTTGAATAATAACAAAGAAACCATTCAAAAGTACATATATAAAAATGACCCACCAATTGAAAGAATGGTGTACACCACAGAAATATACTATACTGAATTAATCGGGCAATTAAAGAGACACACACATATGTATATAATTCTAATCCTCAAGGGACTATGAGGAAAATGCAGGGTTGATAACAACTCTGCTGCCTCCTGAAAGTTATTTGTGAAACGGATGCAGCTGTATTTATGGTAAATTTTCTCCATGTGCACCACAATACCAAGACTCAGGTCTCACTCCCTAGATTGTGTTGGCAACAGGAGAAAATGCATGTGTTCTTACCACCTAACGTTATTGATGGCCTCCTGCTTCAAGTTCTCCGGTTTCCTGATGTTTCTCATTCCTTTCTTCCACTCAAGGATTATTCTCTCCAGTTTTCCCAGGGTTCATTGAATGGCACCCATTACTCTGATGCCTAACCAGACATCTGACTGGTGACTCCCACATCTACACCCCTACTTCTAAACCATCTCCAGATTTGCAGCCTCCATCCCCACACATTTCCAAGCATGTCTCAAAATCACCATTTCTGTACATAACCTGAAAGGCCATTTTTTCCTCTTCCTGAATTCTCTGGTAAGACTAGTGTCAGAACCAGAGAGATCTCTCCAGTTATTGTCTCTCTGTCCTCTCTCACATTCAGACAAGAACACTTCTAAATTCTTCCTCTGTGATAGCAGTAGAGCCTGTTTGATCTATATACCCAAGATGGGTCTCACCAAGACTAAACAATCCAAACCTCTCTACACAAACCACACCAGTCTTCAGTCTTCCTTTCTGCTTGCAGGCTTCCCTTGTTCCTGGTCATAGAATCACCTTTGTGTTGTTGTTCTTGTTGTTGTTGTTGTTGCTGCTGCTGCTGCTGCTGCTGCTGCTGCTGCTGTTGCTGCTGTTATGGTTGCTGCTGCTGCTGTTATTGTTGCTGCTGCTGCTGTTGCTGCTGTTGCTGTTTCAGTAGAGATTTCCAGGTCTTCCTCCAGATCCACCAAGTCAGAGCATACAACAGACAACTTTGGGAATTTATTACTTTCTAGATGTTCTCAGATAGCTCTTGATTTCAGGCCAGTCTAGACTACTCATTGCTACCAGAATGATTTAATTGCCAATTTTTTCTGTACATATTGCTGGTAAATGACATCCAAATTCCTCACTGAACATTCATGAAACATTCTTTGAGCGATCATCCCCAACATTACCTCTCACAGACCCTATGCCTCAAATTTCTATCTATATATTCTAGAGCTATTTTCTACATTTTCCAACCACAGTGCTTTATTTACATAATACCCTTAGTGTGCCAGTGCTTTGCATCAATACCTCTGAGTGATCATGCACCCATCTAAGTTCATCCTCGCTTTATGAGCATTTTTATAACATCACCCCAGCAAGTAGACACATCGAGTGCTGTACAGGGTGTAGTGCTGGTGTTTGGATGCAAGTCTGCTTGCTTCTCCTCAATGGCATAAATGCTCCCTGAGGAAGAAAACTCTTTGTATTCTCACAGCGTTACCTACAGCAAGCGGTACATAGCTGGTGCACAAAAATGTTCCCATGAAAGAGTAAAATAACAATAATTAGAACTTACACTTTAGAGAAAAAAAAAAGGGTCAGCCCATTACTGTCTTTATGTTGCATTTTTAACCCCCCTGATGTGACTCACATGATTTCCACAGTCTGGATACACACTTTTGCTTTTCCCTTTTACTAGCCAACTCCTTGAAGGGAGTGTCTCTAAATATGCCCTACTCCCAGCCACTGGAATAAAAAAGAAAAAAAGAGACAGGGGGAGGGGGATGGAGAAAGAGAGGGGGGAAGAGGAAGAGGGAGAAAGGAAAAACGAAAGGAAGGAAGGAAGGAAGGAAGGAAGGAAGGAAGGAAGGAAGGAAGGAAGGAAGGAAGGAAGGAAAAGAAAGAAAGAAAGAAAGAAAGAAAGGAAGAAAGAAAGAAAGAAAGAAAGAAAGAAAGAAAGAAAGGAAGGAAGGAAGGAAGGAAGGAAGGAAGGAAGGAAGGAAGGAAGGAAGAAAGAAAGAAGAAAGAAAGAAAGAAAGAAAGAAAGAAAGAAAGAAAGAAAGAAAGAAAGAAAGAAAGAAAGAAAGGAAACTGAATTATTTGTCAAAATGTAGATTCAAGTTTGTTCCCAGGCCTGAACTACCATGTCTGGTAGAAGTAGTCTAGGAATATGCTCACACAAACACACACACACACACACACACACACACACACACACACACACACACACACAGCATTCCTTAGTGATTCTGTTCATTCAGGACACTGAGGATGCTCCAAAGCATGGGCTCCTAGAACCCCAACCATGTGAGTTCTCACCATGTGTGTGATGTTACTGCTTTGGGGCCTTTTATGCTTTTGCCTTGTTTTCATTTCACTTTGTAAGTGAGCAAATCATTGTGATAAGTGGGAAGCTGAAAATGCCAAGCACTAAGATAGAAAACATACGATGCGAATCACATTAGATTAGTGGTAAAGAACAACTCCCCAGATCAGCCTGTCTCTGCTCACATCTCTGCTCAAGCACTGAATAGTTCTGTGCACTTGGTTTAATTGTTCAATCTCTCCCTACTTCTAGTTCTCCCTCTATAATACAGAATCTCAGAGCCATCTAAGATGAGGTTGAGGACCACATGACATCACTCACGAAGGAAACAGAACCTTCCAAGAAATGCCAGTCACTATTTCTCTGCATTATCACCATCATATGATAATGCAGAACTATGAAGGTCCCCTCATTGTAGTTGGAAAAATAGGATACAAAACTAAAATCACTGACCATAAACTCTTGAGAATGCTATGGTTGTTCCATCTATTTTTCTTCCCAATACATGAAATAGTAGACCAATGTCTACTTAACTTCTTTTTTTATTACTGCGTATGCTGTTTTATTAGATGTTTTCTTCATTTACATTTCAAATGCTATCCCAAAAGTCCCCTATACCCTCCCAACGCCCTGCTCTCCAACCCACCCACTCCTGTATCCTGGCCCTGGCATTCCCCTGTACTGGGGCATATAATCGTTGGTCTTGCAAAGATTATCTACTTAACTTCTAAAAACAACTGCAAACTGAGGAGCGTCCAACAGTGAACTGGAGTAAAAAACTCCAAACAGTGTTATTACTGGAAGCAGCCTGCCTTAGGGTTCTAGATATATATCCTATGGGACAATCCCTATCTAGCCCATAACAAATGATGGGAACTAAGAGTCTCTGTCCCTCACATTCAGGGATCTATGACCAGTTTCCTGGTAGGCCTAATCATTGAATAAGGTCTCAGCTGTAGTTTCCATATTAAGGTATAGTATCCAAGGCATCTGCTCAGAGGGCTTGATCCCCACTTCCCATCCACTGCACTGCTTTCTTTGCCATGTATCATCTCAACTATTATTCTACTGCAGAGAGGGTTCAAGGAGATCTGTTCCCTGAAGAGTAAACTGGATGCTTCCATAAATCAGTCTGGTGGGCATTGTATATACATATATACATGCATGCTTGTGCACACACACACACACACACACACACACACACACAGACCTGTGTGTGTGTGTGTGTGTGTGTGTGTGTGTGTGTGTGTGCACGTGCGTGTGTGCTTATTAGACCTTCCAATACCACAATCTCCTATGCATCAAGTGTTTTCATTCAAAACATGATTTCTGGATTCAACATCATTGCCCAATCATTATTTTATATCCATGTAGCTTTTGCCCTGGCAAAGATTCTCTAGAGACGGATTGAGATTTTTATGTGCTTAACTGTTGAGAATGTTCCCTACAATGTCTCTTGTTTCAAAAACTTTCATTGAACAAGTTAAAAATAAGGAAAAGACAACAAAAACCTCAAATAATATGTTGTCTTCTAATTTATTCTCAAAGGCTATGTGTTTACTTTTCTGGCACCTAAAGGGCATAATTTCTTTCCACTGAACTATTTTTTAAAATATTTCTATTCTAATAACAGCCTTTTTGAAGCAAATTAACATATAAGAAAAGAAACCCTTCTAAAATGTACAAATCAATGTTTCTAATAATTTACAGATTTGCAAAAAAATCACCAGTATATAATTTTAGAATACTTTTATAACTCAAAATCAACTTTGTGACAATTAGTCATCATACCCCATTCCTCCCACCATGGGCTGGAAAACATTAATTTCTCTTTTTGTGATTTGTCCATTAGAGATATTTCATGCAACTTAAAGTGAGCAATCTGAGGTACTTGTGGCTATATTCTTTTTCTTAAAATGTTCTCAAATTCCATCACACATCAGCACTTCATCTCTTTTTATTACTGAATACTTTGTTGAACAGACAGAGTGTTTTACTGATTCAGTCATCATCTGATGGACATTTAAGCAATTTTAACTTTGGCAGCATGAGTAGTGCCACTGTAAATATAACACACATCTTGTGAGCTACGTAGCCCCAGAGCTCATGTCTCTAGCTGCATATGTAGCAGAAGATGGCCTAGTCGGCCATCATTGGGAAGAGTGGCCCCTTGGTCTTGCAAACTTCATATGGCCCAATACAGGGGAACGCCAGAGCCAAGAAGTGGGAGTGGGTGGGTAGGGGAGCAGGGCAGGGGGAGGGTATAGGGAACTTTTGGGATAGCATTTGAAATGTAAATGAAGAAAATATCTAATAAAAAATAAAAATTATTTCTCTTTCATATATAGAGAGGAGTCATTCAGATGACCTGACAAATTTATGCTTGGGAGCAAAGATGTCCTACAATATGTGTTCACTTATCCACAATCCCGCCAGCATCAATCTGTCAGAACCTTTTCTCTGTTGCTGTAATATATGTGAAGAGGATTCTTATCATAGTTTTAATTGAGCATGTTTACTAATATTTGTGCATTACCTTCAGAGAAATACTTGTTCATGTATTATTTGTCTTGTATTAATTTTAACTTTTTGTTTCTGAGTTATAAGTGTTCTTGATAGGTAGATAGATGGTTAAGTAAGTAGATAGATAGATGATTAGATAGAAAGAGAGATGATAGATGTATTAGATTGATAAGTTATCAGGTAGATGATTGATTGATAGATAGATAGATAGATAGATAGATAGATCCTAGATGAAAGTGCTTCATCAGGAAAATTATTTACTAATATTTTTCCAGGTCTGTGGAATTTTTTTTGATGGTGTTTTTTTGAAACAAATGAGGTTTTTTTATTGAAAGATTTTAGTTTATGTTTTATTTTATGAGAATGAGTGTTTTGCCAACGTGTGTGTGTGTGTGTGTGTGTGTGTGTGTGCACGTGCGCGCGCGCGCGCGCTGCTTCCCTGCCTGGTGGTTATAGAGACCAAGAGAGGGGGGCCAGATCCTCCTAGAACTGGAATCACGTGAGTGTTGTCTTCTAAGCTCAGGCCCGCTGCAAAAGCAACAAGTACTTTGCATGGCTGAGCTATCTCTCCAGCCCAATGTTTGGTTTTATTTGATGAAGCTCAAACATGTGTGTTTCTTTTGCCATTTCTCATTTGTGAGAAATCATTGCCTAACTCATAGTCTTGGGGATTTGTCCCTGTACTTCCTTCCAAAATTTTTATAGTTTGATCGATTATGATTAGGTCTATGTTTCATGTTATCTAACATTAGGATGCCAACCTCATTATCGTGCCTGCAAAGACACAGCTGTGCCAGAAGCACATCTAAAATATGACTATTTTAAAATTAGCAGGCTCTCATATAGTCCAGGATGAACTCAAATTCACTTTTTGTGCCTTTAACAACAATTCCTGCATGGTAGAGTGACCATCACTACATCATAGTTATGACTTTTTAGCATAATTTTCAAACTCAATTCACCATAAATGAATTAGTTGACCTCTGGACTCTCAGACCTATTACTCTGATCATCCATTCTCATGCTAGTGATGGCGTATTTTATATTGTTTTTATTAGATAAGTGTGCTGTTGCAGGAAATATTAAAAAGAGCTAGCAAATCCCCACTCTAGTGCCCGCACCAGCAGGCCACAACACTATGCCCCTGTGGGGTCCCACTGGCTCTGTCCCACATTTCAGTAACCAAATTGTGCCACCAACCTCGCCATTAGATATCACAATACCCAGTAACCAGGTAAAATCAAAACTTTTAAAACTTATAGCTAACCAATCAGATTTATGTATCAATAAAATCACAATTTACAAGACACCAATTCAATAATTTCATAACCAATTGATAATGATAAAGGCTTTATCTCAATTATTCTAACCTTATGATATCATAACTACCTGTGACTGGCTAAAGCCATGTTGGTTCACATCCACTGCCATCTTGCCTTTTTCTTCTCTCTTTGAGATGCTCTTTGTCTCTGCAACTCTTCACTCCACCTCCCCTTTCCCTGTCCAGTCACAGGCCTCCTGCTGCCCTTATGCAATTGGACAGGGAAAATCCTGCAAGTGTGCTGGGACCCTTGCTCTTTATTCAGATGGTGGGTGGCTGTTCGGGGTCTCTCTCATTCCGTATGACCAGCCCTGTTTATTCCCACACTAAATGCAGCCAGTTTTTTAAAAGGACTACATTGAACTTATTAGTCATTGTAAGTACTATTTATGTCTTAACTGTTTTAAGGCTTCTGACCAGTGAACGAAACATTTCATTCCATTTATTTTTTTTAATTTCTCTTAAGACTGTTTCCTGGTTCTGTGAGTAAAATATCCCACACCACTTTGTTACACTTTTATGAAGTGTTTCATTATTGTTTTTATTGATGACATCAAAGGAATAATCTTTTCAATTTTGAGAGAGTATAGAAATTCATTTGTATTGTTCTTGTATTCTATATCTTTGTAGAATTCATTGTTTTAGTTCTCAATTTTTTCAGGATGCATTTCTTAGAAACTACTTTATAGGTCATATCATTAATGCTATCTATGCATAGAAATGGTTTTGCACTTTCATTTTAATATGGATGTATTTTATTTTACATACCTAATTTTCCTGGCTTGAACCTCTACTATAATGTAAAATAAAGGCACCGAGGGGGGTAAAGATCCTTCAATAGTTCTCCTACCTAGGGCAAACCATGGGTTTTTCACAACTCCCCTTGATAAGAAAGCCACTGCTATTCCTAAGAATTATTCTAGTCTTTCACAAAAGCTGATTTAATTTTGTTCAGTGTGTTTCTTGTATTTACTGAGATGACATGTCAGTTTTACTCTTTGTTGTATCTAGCATATTTGACATTGGTTGAATCTTCATAACTTGAACAACCTTATGGTGCTGGGATAATCCCACTTGATAATTGCATACTATCTTTATTACTATGCTGGTAAACTTATTTTGGTGGTACCTTATTAAGAATATTTTACCAGAATACTCATAGAGTATGTTAATCTACAGTTTTTGGGGGTTTGATTTTTTGTTGTTGTTTTTGGGTTTTGGGGTTTTTTTTTTGTTTTGGTTTTGTTTTTGTTTTTGTTACACTGATTTTGGCATCAAGATAATGCTGGCTTTAACTGAGTTGATAGAATCTGTCCATGTTTACTTTTTGGAAGATTGCAAAAGATCCACAGTAATTCTTTTTTCTTATTATAGTCTTTGTGAGTAAATCCGTTGAAACTATTGAGATGTTTTTCATTTCCAAACATACGGTCTGTCCTAGAAATATTCCTACACACAAGAAGAGCTTGTTTTTCAGGTGTTTGTGTATGGTGAGTTCTGTATGTTTCCTGGGTCTAGGTAGTTTATGGTATCATTCAAGTTTCATTAAGATATAATTTCTGTTGACTGCTTTCCTCCTATATATGATTCACACTTTTCTGATCATTGTGTATCTTATACTTTTTGTTGAAAAAGTACGCATTTTAAAAACTAAGTTTTCCTCTCCCCAGCATGTCTTGTTCTAACTGCTCCTTCTTTATTAATGACTTTTCAGGAATTTGGTAGAGTCTGTACTTTTTGTCAAGTTGACTTTATTAGCTTAGTGGTAAGCTCATGGTTAAATGTAAGTTTCTTGAATTCATTGAGTTATTAAGTCTCCCAACTTCTCCTAAGGGACTCTGTTTTGAGGGCAGGGTACAATTTCAACATTTTAGTGATTTCAAAATCTGACTAACCCTCACTTCTTGCTGTGTGCCACCTTTAAGTCAGCCAGAGGTGAGATATTAGGGTGTTCCTAAGTTAGATGTTTGCCTACTCTGCGCCCGTAATTAGCCTTCTATAAAATCAGTAGACAGTTTTGCAAAGCCCCCTATGTACATCTCATTCCCTGAAATTTACCACCAATCCTTTGTTTAATATTTGCTTATTCCAATCATGTGATTGTGTGAAACAGATGGACACTGAACAATTGCTGCTGACTTTTGTGTCTGATCAATATTCTAGGGTCAAGTTTTGGCTTACCAAGTGAGTTCTAAGTTAGCTCAACCCCTGCAAAGTGATCTTTTGTTGAGGATCGGTTCTAATACTTTGAATTAATCCAGCCCCTAAAATTGATAATCTGCTGTCCAAATGCTGAAGGCCCATGTCTCCAGTTGTTTGGTTTTTTTTTTTTTAATCAATCAATAAAGAGCCAACAGCCAATGGCTGGGCAGGTAGACTGAGGTGGGACTTGCATGGGCTAGAAACCTGGAGAGAAGAAGGGAGCAGAGATTACCGTGACAGGGAAAAAAGAAGGACCAGATCTAAAAGCCCACCCACATGTGAGAATCAGGGAAAATGGCCACACAGGCCACTTCCCCAATTATGTTTGGGATAGCAGAGATGAAATATAGATTTTAAAAGATGTTAATTCAGGAGTACCAGAGGGGCGTGTTTGCTAGCAGCAGGAAAGATTAAAAATGCCCAGGCATTAAGTTAGTCAAGGCATGTTAAAAATTAACTGGTGTGTGTGGTGTGTGTGCCTTTCATTCACGAATCCAGAGAGCTCCTGAGCAGGTACAGTTGCAACGAACATGCACAACCCACAGGAAGCAACACGGTTTAGCTAAACTTGTAGCTACAATTTTTTTCAAAGAGTTCCAAAACTGACAGCTCTCTGGATCTAAAAGAAAAACAAACAAACAAAAAAATGAAACAAAACAAAAGCAACACCTCCATCCTACTTCAATGATGCTGGGCCCCTGGTTTTCCTCACAATACAGTGTGCAAGGGACAGGCTAAGGGACAGGCTAAGGTACCAAGATGCTCATGGCTCTTACAGAAACGGGACCTTTTGTCTGCAGTGACCTGTAAACTTTTGCAAAAATGTGTTTGTTTTCAAATTTCTAAAACTTAATTGCTTTACCGCTTTTCCCAGTGTTTCTGAATTTCTAATAATGAACACATGTGGCACAAACTGCCTTTTCTCTATTCCTTCTGGACTACTGACTTCTGACATTGTCCCTGGGATGTAAGTTCTCAGCTGATGCAGCAGGGGGACCAGGTTATGAGGGTCTGGGAGTCAAGGTCATAAATGATATAGGTGGTTTTCTAAGTGACATTGAGGGATCTTTTGTACTTCTTTCAGCAAAGTTAGATACAATTTATTCAAAGAAGTTCATTTCCAAACAAGGTATACCTGCAGACTGACCTCAGCTCTATCTGTGTATGACTGAGCACAGGACTTCTAAAAGCCTGATGGAAGCAGTCACTCAGACTTCTCATCCACCATAATGTGTTTGTTAATGAGGTCCCTTTAGGGTGGCCTAGAAATAAATGTACAGCTCCATCTGTTATTGGGTAATGTTGCTATGACCTCTTTTTGTAACCCTTAGAAAAATAAAACTTGTTTGATGTCCCCAGATGCAATGTGTATCTGGTCATTCGGAACCTGCCACAAATGACATTTGTTAATTCAGTCAACTTCCATTTGTTTAAAAAAAAAAAGATAGAAAAGAAAGCTGATTTAATGAATCTGTAATATCGTTCATAACAAAATAAAATGAAAATGACAATCTGTTGGCTATTAGGTAGACAGTTCACATTAAATTAAAATAGGGACTTTCTCTTTGATCTACAAATTCCAAGTTCTTTCAAAGATGTGCCTCGGGCTTACTACCAGTCTGTTAAGATGCATTAAATTTTTCTACTGTAGAATTTATTAAGTTGTATAAAAATTGCTTAATAAAATTACTTCAACTGTACTACACTATCTCTAGAGAAAATAATTTTTAAATAATAGTCTTTCTAAACTATCTTAAAAGCAAAGGATGGTTTATAAAGTAGATGTAGAAGGCTGGTTATAAAATAAATGACCAAAAAGCTACTGAAATAAGTTGTGGAACAAGAGGAATGGAAGTTGTAGCAACTCCTTCCTTGCTTCCATAGTCTGAGCCTTCATGGTAGAATCAAAGTTTTTTTGTGAGTTGTTTGACAAGTTCGTGTGTGTGTGTGTGTGTGTGTGTGTGTGTGTGTGTGTGTGTGTTTGTGTGTGTGTGTGTGTGGTGTTTGATGACACACTAAGTATTGGAATGATGACTGAACACAGAAAGGCACCCATATAAAAACATATATATCAAAACAAACACATGAAACCAAATTATAGATGCCTACTCAATTCCATGCCTTGTGAGGCTGAGGAGTCATGAGCTCTACTTAGTTAACTAGGAACATGGTATGCAACACCAAATGTCTTTGTCTCAGATCCACGTGGAGTACAGACGTCATTACTTCCTTATCTACATAACATGACTCACCTTCTGATTGTAGAGGAGCCCCGAGGAAGAGTGAATGTTCAATACAAGTCACTCACAGAACGTAGCAGTCACCATATCCTTCTATGATAAGAGCCATTGCATCCCACAATCAACAAGGCAACTCAGAGCTTTTGTTTGCCCAGGCTTTATTGCATACATGTTTTAGCGGTAACAATCATGCACTGTGGGTTTTCAGAATAGGCTTCATTTTTCATGCTTCACTGTTACATACGTTGTCTTGCTTTTTAAACTGAGAAATAGTCTTCCTAACTATGGAGAACATAAAGAGAGGCCTGTGGCCAGAAAGGAAACCTGTTGGGGGAAGCCTGAATTACTGAATTAAACAGTAGGAGGCAATGGGAAAAAAACCAAAATTACATGGCCCTGTACCTAGAAGCCCTGAGAAATGACTTTGCAACATGCATAATTTAATAGAATCCACCAGCTGCATATATAAGCAGCTTAGCAACTTTAAATAGGTATAAAGACAGAAAATAGACTTGTATTGATACAACAGAAATAACATTGTACAGATTTTAATCTATAACCCCTTAGCAAAATATTGGAGCACTCCCTGTCAATTATTTCTAGTATTTGAATATGCTGTCACGTTGAGCTAGTATTAGTTGAATGAAATTGATCTCCAATTATAAATTTATGATATTTTTTAATTCTTGGGTTTTTTTTCTAATTGTTTTGTGATTGCTTCATGATATGAACCGAGGATAGAGTGTCAGCTTTGAAATGTCCTTATATTCTTTGACTAGATCATTTGTAAATCACCCTGCTATTTTATGAGGCTTAGCACTGAAGTCTGGATTATAACAAATCGACTCCAATTATCCTTTACTATTCAACATAGTAACATGAACAGGAATGCGGAATTTCAAAACTTCTGTCTCATTCATTTCATGCATGTGGTAAGCAACATAACATAGAAATCCTCTCGTTCCAATCTACATACTATATATTAGCAAAGTTTATTTTTGTTATCATATATAATATAGTAACATGAAACTCTGTATAACTGAAAGCCAAGTCACAAGTTTATTCAAATCAAAAAAATGAAAATACTCAAGGACATCAGAAACATCTTTGATATCATTTGAGTCCTAAGGCTCACTATGCTTAATTATTTAATCTTTGTACTTTATAAAATGCCATATCAAAAACTTAGTGTACTGGCTGGTTTTGTGTGTCAACTTGACACAGGCTGGAGTTATCACAGAGGAAGGAGCTTCAGTTGGGGAAGTGCCTCCATGAGATCCAGCTGTGGGGCATTTTCTCAATCAGTGATCAAGGTGAGGAGGGCCCATTGTGGGTGGGACCATCCCTGGGCTGACAGTCGTGGGTTCTATAAGAGAGCAGGCTGGGCAAGCCAGGGGACGCAAGCCAGTAAGTAACATCCCTCCATGGCCCCTGCATCAACTCCTGCTTCCTGACCTGCTTGAGTTCCAGTTCTGACTTCCTTTGGTGATGAACCGCAGTGTGGAAAGTATAAGCTGAATAGATCCTTTCCTCTCCTCCCCATCTGGCTTATTGGTCATGACGTTTGTGCAGGAATAGAAACCCTGACTAAGACACACAGTAATGACATATGGTCCTGCCTTCCATTATATGTCAATATTTCTTATTTTCCCTCATTACTTCCCATCTTTCCCCCTGGCTTTGTCTTCTTCTCAAACAATGGCTATTTAGAAGAACCATCTCTTTACTAGCATAATCTCAGTTTAGTGCCCCAGGAACAATCTCGGGGTGTAAAAGGCTTTGAGTGGTCAAGTTTTCCCAGAACTCTCCACGCAAGTGCTCCATGAGTTCACCCTGTAGGTGCTCGATCGATCTCCTGCTCTAACACAAGGACACTGTCCAAATAAATCACCAATTCCCTTCTAAATTTAGCTGCATCAAACTCCTCTGAGTCTTCACGTTTCTTCAGTCTCTCATATTCTTTAGTCTACATGACATCTCAGCTAGGACACCTCAATTGCTTAAACAAATTCAAAGGGACAGAGAAGACACTCAGCCTTACCTTCACCTCCCTCTCCAGTGCCCTAGCGGCATCACTCTATGCCCTTGGCCTTGGAAAACATCACTGTCAGTGCACATTATGCAGTCAAAGGGAGGCTGGAGCCTGCAGCCACTAACTAGGAAGAGCCTGAACTTGCACGGCAGTCGCAGCCATTTCTGATATACACTATGTATGACACAACCTTAAAATCCCCTTCATCACCACATTTCCACCAAGGCTTCTAGAAACTTCCTGAGGAGCAGATCTCTACCGTGGGAGGAAAAACTGTTATGAATAAATAAAGCACAGCTCCTTCAAAATGCATAATCAACTCGTAGCAAGTTTTAAATGTTTGAGTTTTTTATTTTGTATAGCTGAAAATGCCAGCAGAGAACAAATGTCATTATACACAAGTAGAAAAAAAAATGCTCTTTTAATGAGAAACAATCCCCACCCAAAAAAAAAAGTTTATTTTGAAAGCCAACGTAATATGGGACATGAGGTAATTAAGCAGTGAGTTTATGGCTGCTCAGGAAAGACCGTCTAGAGCCTTATAAAAATCACAGAATTGTGTGCAAAGTGGAGCAGATCCGTCTACAGCCCAGAATCAAGGACAGAAATGTCTCTTCCTACCCCCGAGGGTTTTTTAAATTATCTTCCTCAGTCCCTCAGCACAGAAAAACTTATTTTCCACAAAGAGAGCAAGGACCCCTGAGATAATGCAGACACAACATACTGAACCCTGGTGAGCCATTTTCGTTAGCAAGTGAAGCAATTGGGACTTCCCAAAGCCCTGCTTTAGAGTATACAACTTTTTTTGAGTCATTTAATTTAAACGTTATTAATTTGTATTCAAGAAAAATATAGGGCATTATAAAAATTCAGGGCCCATAATCTTATCCCTGAAGCCCATGGTGAACCACAGAAAATATGGCCCAGACACAAGCAGTCAAAACCTGAAAATGAGCCATACCACAGAATGCAAGCAGGCTTTGTAACTACATTATTCTAGTATACTGTATCCACTTTATGTAAAGGGGAGCTGGAAATTCACTTCAAAAATACTTTCTAACTTCATACTATGCCACATGTAGCTGTATATAAAAGTATGGAGCAAAGTTTTTATGGATAATATTAATTCAGTCAATCTCTACGAAAGTTGTATTATCTGATTTAAAGACACCACACACACACACACACACACACACACACACACACACACACACACACACATGGATAGCTTGATCCTGAAAGTCTTACAGTTCATGGGTCCCCAGCTTGCTATTATTTCTTAAAATTCGACAAGTACAATTAAGATAAACCCTTACTGAATATTGTTCTAGCTTCATGGCCCTGTGGCAAAATACCTAAGAAAAAGAACTTAAAAACAAAGAAATATCTATTTTTGATTCAGAGTTTGAGGGGATTCTGTCCATAGTCACCTGGTCCCCTTCCTCCTGGGCTTGTAAGAATGTCATAAAAGAAGGGTGTAGCATCCCACAGTGTGATGGCCAGGAGGAGTTAAGAGAGAGCTAGGGACCAAAATCTACTTTTCAATGGTGCCACCCCATCTCTTAAAGACTCCTGAAGTTTCCATTGATGAAATTAGGACTCTATGATCCAGTCACTTTGAATACTACTCTTGCGGAGGCAACACCTTCATCACCTGATTCTCTGGAGCCCATTTCATCTCCAAACTACAGTCAGAATAAATTTGTCTGAATGAACTTCTCTAATGGGTCTTCAGACCTGAACACAACTGACACCATGTTGGATGTACCATTCTGACCTTAGAACTTAGCACATGGGCCCCACCTCCTGCCAAAAAGGGAGCAAAGACCTAATCCATCAAAGAACTGGTCCATAGTTCCAGGACCCAGGAAAAGTCCCTAAATGTTCTAACCTTGCTTTTTGGCTTCTGAAATTTTGCTTCTCACTATCTGTTCTTGCTAAATGAAGTGTGTCAACTGGGGTGGAGTTTTGTGCATAATAGTCAAAAAAAAAAAAAAGGTGAATTTGGGACTGTATGATTTGGCCAAGTTTCTCTTACAGCCCACAATATAGACTTTCTATTCAGCCTTAAGGGTGTTATGTGTTCTCTGGTGGAATTACATTATAGCACTACAAACAGCAAATAGACTGAGGGTATAAATAAAAACCTGGTTAAAAAAAATCCTTAACTACTTAATTCTTTTTCTAAGTAATTTATTTCATTTTATTTCTGCACACATGTGTGCACCTTTATGAGTTTATGCCATATGTATGTGGATTCCCAAGAGAACCAAAAGGTGCTGCTGGATCCCCTGAGGCTGGAGCTACAGGTGGCTGTGACCCAGCTGACATGGGTACTGGGAACCCAAATTAAGTCCTCTAGAAAAGCAACAAACACCCTTGACATCTGAGCCATCTCTCCAACCCACAGCTTAGTTCTTAACATTAACAGTTTTCTACATCTTTTTAAACCACTTTAAT
The DNA here is from genome assembly GCF_000001635.26 of Mus musculus. Taxonomy (NCBI): domain Eukaryota; kingdom Metazoa; phylum Chordata; class Mammalia; order Rodentia; family Muridae; genus Mus; species Mus musculus. The sequence goes on from NC_000078.6 coordinate 68,799,073, forward strand.
ATGGTAGTGGTACATGACAGAACTCTAACCTATTTCTGGTGAAGATCTGAATGCTAACTGTCCTCCACCTCCAGGAAGTGGCAACAACAACAAAAAATTAGTCTCCTACATTATAAATTATATATTTCTCATCTTGATATTAGTCAAAGTGATAACGTCCATTTCAGTTAAAATAAGGGCAGATTTTTAAATTTAGGGTCAGGGTCATTTTGTTTCAGAAAAAATAAAACCAAGAAACAAAGCAGGCATTGATTCTCTATTGAATCAGTGCAGGATCCTAGCTGTCTAAAGCAGGAGACCACATCAGGAGAATGTGATCAGTGTTTCATGCCAGGTCAGCCAGATGATGAATACAAGATACTTGGATCTAGAAGTACAATTCTTTCTGGAACTACCCTTGGCCACAGCAAGGCTAAAGTCTCTGTCTTGCCTACACTAAACTGCAAGAGAAGTCTTAGGAAAAATAGAAACTCATTTCAATGGGAAAGATGGTATCAGTCTGAACCCATCTAAATTCTTAGACAAACTGTCATGAAATTGGGTTCTAGAAGCATAGTTTTCATTTGTTTATACTGGCGGTACATATTGGACAATGGGGGATTCAGCTATGAAAAACACTTGCTGCTCTTTTGGAAGACCAAAGTTCCATTTACAACTGTCACATCAGATTGTTTACAATTGCCTGCAACTCCAGATCCAGGGGAATCTCACATTTCTTCCTTTGGCTTCCTCCTGCACCTATACTGCTGTGTACATACACATCCACAAGCATAAAGACACACATGCATACGTACACACACACACAATTACAAACAATAAAAAAATAAGATCCTTTTTTAAAAAGAGAATAACAACTATGCAAGACACTACATTTCAATGATATTATTGTATAATCAGTTAGGAATATATGTTGTCAAATCTCTACTGTCTTCTGAAAGTGACTTTATAATCTGTTCATGATTCAGAACTATCTTGGTAACAACAGAGAGGTAATTCCAACCAGGCTGAGTAGAGCAGCCCAGGTAACCCAAGGTGACCACCTAACAAAGCAGACTCATGAGGAGAGCAATAGCCAACATCTCTATCCTGTCCCACCCCATGTGTGTGTGGTGTGTGTGTGTGTGTATGTGTGTGTGTGTGTGTGTGTGTGTGTGTGTGTGTGTGTGTGCGTTTGCATGTGTGGTGTGTGTGTGTCTGTGTGTGTGTGTTTCTCCAAATGTACAATTCTGGAGAGCAACCATACTTAGCATTTCATTATGTCTACCACAAGACCTCCCATTTCTCAATCTATAAATTCAAAACTCCCAGGAAGGTGTCAAAGGCCAAGTCCAGGTCAGAGGCCAATTCTACCCAAGGGTTTTACACCTCACAGCTACCACATGATTCTGGCTTGGAAAACAACAGTTTTTCAGAGAAGGAAGGGAGAGCGACATAAAAACTAGAGTTCTGATTTGCTGTGCAGTTAAGATCAAAAGAACTTTGGGGGCAGAGTTCAGAATGTTTATCTCAACCCAGTGATATTTTTTAATTGCTTTGCTATAATTTTTCAGCTCTGATTCCAAATCTCATTGACATTTCTTTATTCTTAGTTTTAGGGGGTTAACCAAATTAGTGACTGACATTTTTAAAATAAAGGTTATACTGTTTTGATCTACTTGAAATCACAATTGTGTTTTTGTTTGGAATGTTATAAAAATTGCTTTTTCAAGCAAAAACACATTAAACAAATATATTTCAAGAAACCAACGTGGTTTTTTTTTAATAAAAAAAATCAAAGAAAAAGTAAAATCAAGGGGTGGGAAAGTCAGTATTGTTCTCTATAAAATGTTGTTATAAAGGAAAATGGCTAAGTAGATGTTCTAAAATCCAGACAGCTAGTTCAGTAGTGGCCCATGTTTTCTCAAGCTATTCTCTGTCATGTTTGACCCCTCCCTCTCTCTCTTATGGATGATTAAAAATATACACCAAAACAAAAAAAAAATCTGCAACTGAAAATCTCTGGTTTATACTCCATTCCAATGGTACTCAGAGTACATTAGAACAGGTAAAATCTTCTCATGTAACAATTTTTCTACCAATAATCTCCTCTGCCTCCACTTTTACCTATAGCTGGACAGAAGAGATGTAAGTGAAGTTTCTGTTCCCAGGCTTGGGGTCTGAGGCAGCACCACATGAGAGAGAAAGAGAATATGCCATTGCGGTAAGGGATGGTGAGAATTGACCACAAGGGCTAGCCAGTCAGAATAAGAGTGGCTCAGGCAGAACATGGCAAGTCATGTCTCAGAGTTATTGGCAGGGAAGTAGACGTAGTAGCTTAGAAGGTAGATATCTGCCCAGCCCTATTGCTTTAAAGACTTATTGTAAATATGAAGGTTGTGTGTCTTTTATCAAGGAACTGAATGGTCAAAGGTGGAGAAGAAATTCCTGATTGAGATTAAATATTTCCAACAACAGGGAGGTCTTGGCCCTGACCAATATGAGTAATACTTCTCAGAGGACCAGCCATCCAAAGCTAGCAGAACCCACAAAGCTAAAAATCATCCTAAAGTATACTCATGAATATACTTCAAGACACAAAGGAGGACTGTGAAGAAGTCTTTTTTTTTTTTTTAACATTCTGTGGGGCTCAGAAGTCACACTGGATCTGGTGCTCTGCTAGTCTCATGCTTGCAATAGTAACACAGAGACTAGTCTCCTGCACACTAAAAAAGCAGCTCTTCTAATAGATGGTAATTAATAGGCACAAAGACAATTTCTCTATCGTAGAGCGCAAATTCCAACATTGATGCTAAGTCTAATCAAGGTTGCTAGGCACAAACACAAAGCCAACTGAAACTCAACTTCCTTCAATCTGGCTTATTTTTCTCATGTCAAGCAAAACTAGTCCCACAGGATACATGATGTCAGCAATTGGCAGTGAAATGATGCTAAGTAGAAATTCCTTAGAGACAGAGTCAAGTGGGTTTTTTTTTAATTATTATTTAATTGTTTATTTGAATTTCTTGATAAACTATCTCATGTATCCAAGACTGGCCTCAAATTGGTTACATAGCTGAGGCTGGCCTTGAACCATTGATCCTCCTACCTTTACCTCCCAAGTGTTGGGATTGCAGGTATGTGCCACTAGACTCAGAAAAGCCCTGAGTTTTTACAGTTAATGGTGCACAGTATTCACAGTGTCTAGATACGTTAGGTAACATCACTGAGGTAGCCAGCAATCAGACCTAAGATGTGTCTCCATGATGTTCACATTGAGCCAGTTCACTGCATATATGGTATGTGTATGTATGTGTATATATATATATATGTGTGTGTGTGTGTGTGTGTGTGTGTGTGTGTGTGTGTGTGTGTGTAAAATGTCTTTCTTGCACCGATGAAGCAAACGCAAAATAGAGACTTCACTTTTTAAGGAGAAAAAAAATGGAGAAAATAAAGCAGACATTCCCAAATAACTCTTTAAAAATCTAAGCAATGACTTGGGGAGCAGTGTTCACAATCAGATACCCAAAACTCCTCCTGCATGGGCCGTTTGATGAGATCCAGTTGGATTGCAACAAGGAAATGCTTCAAGGGCGACCACCAAATGCTTAGTCCTCATGTACCAATTACAAACTTTTTAAATGTGTAAGTACAGAGATCCCTTGACAAGTGAGGACTATCGCCCCACCAAGGGCAGCACGTTTTCAGAGTCACTGTTAAGGAGACTGCCAATTACAGCTTTCTCCAGCACCCCTCTGACCCTAGAGAAATTAGCAACTAAGCAGAGAGGTGCAAGGCAGAGAGATTGATGGCCCTGCGGGCATCCTAACTACACGCACTAGAAAGGGAAACGGTGGGGTTGCAGTGTGGACAGTACACAACGTTTTTAAATGGAGATTTTTAACATTATGATATAGGGGAACTTAAAAGCCTTGACATTCAATTTCAGTTCAATTCTAGTGACACTCTATAATAGCACTTCCCAACACAAAAGGTATATGGGGAATTTAAATTTCTTAGATGCAGCATTTAAAAAGATAAATGGGAACAGGTGAGATTAATTTTAACATTGTGTTTTATTTCACCCAACATATCCAAAATTTCAATGTGTAATAAACAGAAAATTTTACTAGTAAAATATTTTGCACTTTTTTCTAGTAGGTCTTAAAGCTAACATGTTTTATACTTATAATTTGATCAGTCCTATGAATATTGTATTAGATAATAGAGATGTATAGATACTTAAATAATCATTCATTCATTCAGTTACATAAAAAGAAATTATTATAATAAGTGCTTAGTGTGCAGCAGAGCAGTTAAGATTCTTTACTAACAAGAGGAAATAATTAGCATACTTCTGCCTTAATATGGAAATAACTTTGTTATTGAGCAGGAACATAGAAATTAAGACTATAACTAAATGTTAAAGTCGGCATGTGATACGGGTATTACATAAACTACTGCAGGGGCGTACAGCATTGTTTCAACATGATGCAGGGAAAGGTTGTAAAAGAACGTATGTCATGTCTAGGGTTGGAGAAGAGATGCATAAAAGTTGATTGAGAGGTGGAAAGATCATATATGCAAACTGAACCTGTGGAGAGTAGCCTGATGAGATAAGAGCTCAAAGTATACCAGGTGAATGGGACCATAGCAAATCCAGTGAGGCCAAATGGAAGGGGAAAGGGTCTATCAAAACCTTGGACTCATAAGAGTCCCTACGAGTGTGAGAAAATGTAAGTAGGGGCTCTGATATGATAAGGCTGGATAGTGAGAAGGTAAATCTTGCTGCTGAGTAGAAAGATGTCTCTGAGCTTTTCTAGGAGAGAAGATAGGGTAGGGCAAGACGCCGCTTGATCTTTCTTGCCATAGTATCTCTAAGAGAAGTGGTAGCTATAAGAAACGTCTAGGGGAAAAGAGAATAAGATTCTGGGGTAGAATCACTCAGAAGTTGATTCTACACCAGTGATTTAGATCCTCCTAAACTGAGAAACGTCACAGATGTCTGCCGTGTGTTTCAAGATCTGCATGTGGTAAATGGTTGGAGCCACATGATGAACTGGAGATACAACAGAGAAACAAAAAGAACAAGAGTTCAGTTTTGAGCATCCTCATTGTGAGATATGTTCAGTAGTTCCAAGGAGGAATGCCAGACAGTGACATGTCCCTGAGGCTAAGAAAAAAAATTGGACCTAAAATTATAGCATTGGGAGGTTATTGGCAGGAAGAAACTATCTGAGGCCACAAGAACAGATAAAATCGCCTAAGGCCAAAATACCAAGTAAAAGAACAGAGGGTCTAGAGCTACCCTCAAGAGTCTATGTCATGTGACTATTAAACAATGAATAACCACCAGGAAGCCACCGGCCTTGGAGTCAGGAAACAAAAACACAAAGAAATGGTGAGAAGTGAAAGGCAAGTGTTATTTTTAATAAGAGGAGGAAAGTGATGACCCTACAGAAATCTCATTAAAATTCAAAGAACAGAAGAAAAAGAATTATCCATTAGACTTATAAACAGAACTATGTAAGAGCAGTTTCAGTAGAGAGGTGGGAACAGCTCAGCTCAGTGGAGCCAATGCATACAGACAACAGGTCACCTCATTTGCTTTTTTTTTTGGGGGGGGGTGGAGGTGGTGATGGTGGTGGTGGTGGTGGTGGTGGTGGTGGTGGTGGTGGTGGTGGTGGTGGTGTGTTGTGGTATGTTGTATGGTACTGAGAACCAAACCTACAGTTTCAGACCTTCTAGACCTAGGTTTCAGAGAAATGGCCCACTGCTTTTATTTCTTGTTATGACACAGGGTCTAAGTTACCCAGGCTAGCCTTGAATCTGAGACCCTTTCTCTTCAGCTTCCTGAGTAGCTGAGGACACAGGCCTGTGCCACCATGTCTGGTTTATTTTCTGTTCTCTCTTCTCCAATTCCCCGATTTCATCTGTCAAGGTCTGACCGCCCATAAAATCAGCACTAGCATGTGTGTGGCTATGTAACTAAGGCCAAGCAAGCAATCATACAACGTGAATGAAAACTAAATACCAAGAGATGACATGTCATGTCAGGAAAAGATAATTCCTTGTTGAGAAATTTCTAGAAAGGAAAGAATAGACATGGAAGTCAAGAATTCTTAAGACATCTCTCCTCTTGCCAAAGAACTGTCCCTTTACAGAGCCACACCACATGGGTCTACTCCTGAGTCATTCTGATTTTTATTGTTCTCTAATTTCCTCTACTTGGACCCCTAGTTGCATATCCATAGGCCAGCCAGAGGTTGCAGAAGACTGAAATAGAGGTGGAATAAAACTAAATCACTAAGCCAACCCAACCACAGATTTCTAAGGAAACTGGCAGATTTGTGATTGGAAAACATTATAGTTCTCATGGCGTTCAAAACCTCAAAAGGCAGCAAAGTGGGGAGAAAGAGAGGCAGGATCTCAGGCCTTGCCACCATTTAAGTCAACTTCTGCAGGCTGAGCCTAAGTGTCTGGTCTAAAGACAAGAGTCTAATTCCTCCCTTGCAGAGTTTTAGTGGAAGTTAAATGAAATGATGCTTGGGAGGAAAGTTCACATTGGCCACCTGGAATTTACCAAAGGCTCATTCCATTCTACAAGAGCCCTCTTGTCCTTCAAACCCTTGGGTCAAAGTGTCTGTTTAAGTGGGCATTACCTGACATAAAGAAGAGATATAAACTACCATCTACTACATCAGCAAAAAATAATCCACCGCAAAATAAGAGGGGATGCAGTAATCAAGCAAGGTCATATGTGGACACAGTTTGAAGGCGTTAGAAACATCCTGAAATCACAGTAATGGTCAGTATCTGTCAGAATGGTTGATAAGCAGAGTCCACCACGACGCTATCATTTCAGCCTTTTCAGAAAAGAATGAGCCACGTCTGACTCTACACAAGAAGCATTTTTGTTACTGTCCTTAACGCCGGAAGAACAAAGGGGATTTTTCTCCTTCTGCATGCACAGCTACAGAATTACAGGTTAAATGAGTCACTGGGATTTAGCGTGATAGGGACATTTTTTTTTTCACCATTTCATTTTGTTTGATGATCTGGGGATTAGCGGAACTGTGTTCTGCGTCTTTCTCCATTAGCCGGGATTCTGAGCTGCTGATTGTTTCTGTAAATCTGGCGGTCAGCTGTGATGCTCTGAAATAAAGCTCTCAGATATTTAAAGAAGGCATGTCTAAGGCAAGGCTTGTCTTCCTTTGTGTCACAGCACACACATCTGGAAGCCTTCCTGCCCTTCCCTCCGGAAACTATGTAAAATGCGAGTGAGAGGAATATTATTTTGGGGTTAAATGTTTAAAGAGACCAGTGTGCTTTTGCATAGTAAAATGGTTAGTATTTAGATATTTCTATGAATTAACTTTTACTTCCTCATCTCCAAGCCAGTCTCAGTACTGGGGAAAAAATACAGACTTGGTCTTTTATTTATTTATTTAATTATTTTATTTATTTACATTCTGTTCATTGCCACCCCTCCTGGTACCCCCTCCCACAGTTGCTCATCCCATTCTTGCTCCCCCTTGCCTCTCGGAGGGTGCTTCCCCTCTACAATCCCCCCAGGGAATCCCCCTTACCTGGAGCCTCAAGTCTCTTAAGGATTAGGGACATCTTCTCCCACTCAGGCCAGACTAGGCAGTCCTCTGCTATATATATGTGCTGGGGACCTTAAACCAGGCTATGTATGCTGCTTTGTTGGTGGCTCAGTCTCTGGGAGCTCTCTGGTTTGTCTTCCTATGGGGTCCCCTTCAGCTTCTTCAATCCTTCCCCTAATTCAACCACAGGAGTCCCCAACTTCAGTCCAATGGTTGGGTGTAAGTATCTGCTTCTGTCTCAGTCAGCTGCTGGTAGGGCCTCTTGGAGGACAGCCATGCTAGGCTCCTGTCTGTAAGCACACTATAGCATCAGTAATAGTGTCAGGCCTTGGTAAACCCCCCCAGGAGATGGATCTCAAGTTGGGCTGATCATTTGACCACCTTTGCTTCGTTTTCTTTTCCATTTTTGTCCCTGCAGTTTTTTTAGACAGGAACAAATCTGGGTCAGAAATTTTGACTATGGATTAGTAACCCCATCTTTCCAATTGCAGCCCTGTCTATGTACTGGAGGTGGACTTGAATTTGAATTCCCTCTCCCCACTGTTGGGCATTTTCTGCTTTTAACGAAGCATTTTTGTCATGATCTGAACCAACTAGAAACCTTGGTTCTTAATTCTCATTGAATTAAGAACCGTAGTTCATTCTTTTCCAGGAAGGCTGAATCAACCCATTTAACAGATACTGATCATTCCTGTGATTTCAGGATTGTTCTAACTCCTTCAAACTGTGTTGACACATGACCTTGCCTGGTTACTGCACCCCCTCTTATTTCGACACAAATTATTTTTGCTGATGTAATAGGTGATAGTTTATACCTCTTCTTTATGTCATGTAATACACAATATTGAATTAATTCCTATTGAACTAAGAACTAATCCTTACTTGTTGATGTCAAAATGTCCCATTTTCCACAATCTAGCCTCTCTTCCACACTTCCTCCATATAAGTATTTACCTTTAAGGGACTTCAGCTTCTGACTACTTCCCATTCAGCTGCTTCTACACCTCCCATTCCCTGTAACCAAATTTAGCTAACAATGCTGGGGACTTTGGGCTACCTGCCTGCCTGCCTGACAGCCTGTCTTCCTTCTTCACATTCTCAAGTCTCTGGTCCTCCAAGACCTAGAGAAGATGCTCTATGAAATGCTCAGATCTACACAGCAAAAATGAGTTTGCACTCCAGTGATCAGTGATGGCCTTTAGTCCTCTAGTCCAGTCTCATCCCCAGAGCTTTGTATCTTCCAGTTTAATTAGATTTACATGGAGGTAGAGTTCACTTATCATTGCTTCCTCTTAAGTTTATTGGTGACAAAGGTCATGCTTAAATCTTATTATAATTCTTTACACATAAGCACTTTACAATGAATAACTAATCAACAGACAACTACCTGTGGTTTGTTGTTGTTGTTGTTGTTGTTGTTGTTGTTGTTGTTGTTAAGTCTTAGCAGATCCTCTCTATCACTGATTGTTTTTCTCCATTTGCAGTTTGTCTAGGACTTGGGTGCTGTGTGAAAGGATAAACAGTGCTCAGTTCCTTTCACTAATTCACAGACTCCTTTGCACCATTCACCTCATTCTCATCTTCATTCTGAACCCAGACAAGCCCCTTGGGAAAGTCACTTCTCCTTTAAAACTATCCTTTCAGGATCCAGAACTGGCCCATGGGCTTTGTAACTTCAATGGCAACAATCTAGTAAGTGTTTTCATCATGAGAAAATATATTCCCTCCTTCATAACAATATCAAAGTACCAGAGCGTGTGCCTTGCCACTTCCCGCACATCGGAAAGACAGGTTATCAGCTGATGTTAGATAACCCAAGCCCAAGGAGGAGCGTCTGAAACATCTCCCACTGAGGACCAAGACATCCTGACAGTGTGTGAACATCTCCTCTTGTCTCCCTCCCTCCTTCCCCTTCCACTTCCCTGACTATTGATGCTTTTAAGAGCAGAGCAGATCTTTCTGGAAGAATTAAAGGCGATCATATCACTTGGAGGATTTTTCTGACAGTTTGTCCTCTACTATATCAGAGACAGGACCCAGCTGTCTTGAGTAAAAACATATGCTATGCAGAAAGGACACCTTGGACTCCTGCTAAGGAGCTTTCCTACAGAGGTAAAACAAAACTTCCACTAGACTGAGTCTACAGAAAGGTTGTCAGCCTTGGAGAGATCAGGATTCAGGAGCAGCTAGTTGACTTTCAGATAAATCCTACAATTTTGGATATCAGTGTTTCTAATCTTTTTTAAGGAAAGGCTGGGCTGGCTCAGTTGGTAAAGCTTTTGCTACACACACACACACACACACACACACACACACACACAAAAGCTACCTGAGTCCAGATGTCCAAAATCCATATATAAACTCAGGCAGGATGGGCACATTGCTTGGGGGAAGGGGGGTGGCAGATACACACATTTCCCTGAGCTTGCTGGCCAGTCAGTCTTTCCAATAAGCAAGCTGTAGGATCAGTGAGAGACACTTGTCTTACAAAGTCAGATGGAGAGTACCTGTGGAAGATGCCCAGTGTGACCTCCTATACACACATACACCACACAGAAGGGGAGGGGCAACTAAAAAGTCTAGAAGATACCCAGTGTTGACCTCTGACCTCCTATACACACATACACCACATAGAAAGTGGAGGAATGCCTAAAATGTCTAGGCCTTTTCAGGGCATAAAATACTGACCAAGCATAAGTACATCTTAGGTCAAGTTTTCAGTGCACATTGAGTCTAAAATGATGGTGTTTATACTAAACTAGCATTGTCACAGGGCCATGTGAGCCATGGTCCACTTACTGAGGCCGAAGCACAAAAGCCACATTGGGCAGATGTTCTGGTGGGGAAAAGACAGGCTATGCAGAGATCACTGTTTCTTGTTTTCTACCATGCTCCATAAAGAGCCACAAGGGAAACAAGCTGGTGTTTCTAACACCTCACCCTTTAACATTCATCCCTTCCATCACTCTTCAGTAAATGGAAGAAGCAGGGACCAGGCGGGCTTTCATGCTTACACCTCCAGAAGACTTCAGAGTTTGACCAGAAGGCAATGTTGCTGCCTGAATGAGAAAGGAATGTAACTCTAATTTAATTTAAAAGGGTAAGGCATCGGGGAGTTGAACACCTCAGGGCTTATCCACAAGAGCTTATGCCTTTTATTACCAGATTTATATACCTCCACACCACCCAGATCAAAAGTGAGTGAAAGCCATTTCCACATAACAACTCTCTGGAAGTCTGTGGATAATGAGTTTGTTATCTCTGTCCATCTCTCATTAGAAAGAGACTAGCCCTCTACAAACACTGCAGAGAGACACTAAGCTTCCTATAAAGCTTTTATGTAGAAAGAGCTGAGTAAAATTTCCCAGAGTGTCAAGAAAAGCAGACTCTAACTTCATTAGCTCCAGCTGGGCTTGACGAGTTTGACCTTGACATACTCCATTTTCTGTAAATGGAAGACATGAACGCCCTTCTCACAAGGGTTTTTGGGGGATGCTGGTGGTGATATTTTTGAGTTTTGTCTTTTGTTTTTTAAGTTACTGCTTCCATTTTGGAAGAAAAAAATCTTCAAATATTTGTTAAATGGCAGAGTTTTCAAAAAATTCATTTTTTTTCTGGGTTTGTGAACCTTTCCATCTGCCCCTCACCTTTCTACTAAAGCACATCACAAACCAAAGGAGAACTCAGATGTTTTCAAATGGTATTCAGCTTTCTGAATAGATGTTCTCATTTAATCCAAAGGTAGACAAAGAACAAGTCTGTGTCTACTACTATTATTCTGCTGCAGAACATGGCAATAAAATGACTCTTAATGACTACCCATAGATCAGTGCCTCGCTCAGCCCTCATCAGAGAAGCTGCTTCTTGCAGTACATGGAAACTAGCACAGAGGCCCATGACTGGATAATGTCCACAGAGTAAGCATTTGAAGCACTCAGCCCCAAATGGGATGTATTTGTCAAACCCGCCACTCAAGGCCCAGGGACCTATGCAGAAGACGAACCAAGAGAATTGTAAGAGCCAGAGGAGATGGATGACTCCAAGCAAAAAGCATCTTCCAGACACAACGGAACCGATTCGTATATGAACTCACAGAGACTGTGACAGTATGTGGAAGATCTGGACAAGTTCAAACCAGAACAAATCCCAGCCACCAAGAAAGGGACATGGACACAAAATACCATCAATAATCAAAGAGATATTGGCAGTTGATACCTACTGGGAAAGGGAAAATCAGTTGGCTTTACTAGAGTCTTGCTGGGCATATCAACCATACTCCAAGCAGGCCCCATGCCCAGGCCAACACAAAACAGATTGCATGGTGTGTGTGTGTGTGTGTGTGTGTGTGTGTGTGTGTGTGTGTGTGCACTCCCACACTTGGTTTTGGTTTGGTCTGCTTGGGTTTGGTTTGAGTTTTGTCCTATTGGTTTTGACCTTTGTTTTATGTTGAGAGGAGAGCAGAGAACATGAAGGCTTCATCCGGGAAATTCAGGCAGCCTATATAAAAAAGGAATCCATCCCAGCATAAAGAGATCCAACCCATCCTCATGAAGAAAATATATTCTTTATTCTCCATATTGCAATAACAAGACCTAGCACTTCATCTGAGGATAAGAACATGCCTAATGATAAATTCACTCCTAAGGTATCCACAGAGAACTCCACACGTTTCTATGTCCTAGGCAGTGTTGGCACTGGCTGGCTGGAGAATCTCCAGGCACACCATACAGCACAACTCATGGATGTAGGAATACATCCCATGTAACTCAGTGCTCTTGGTTTCAGTGCCTGCTACTGGTGGCTTAGCTTACCTTACAGTTGTGTTATGATATGAAGCCTGCCATGATGACATAGAGAGATTAAGATAAGAACCATATCTAAAAAAAGGTATAGGAGCCTGAATGACAATAACCCCATAGACTCATGGGAAATGACCTCTATATACTCATTAGGAAGTATGGCCTTGAGGAAGCAGGCACAGCATTGTTGGAGGAAAGGTGTCACAGGGGATCGGGGGTGTTGAGGTTTTAGAAATTCAAGCCAGGCCTAGTGGCTCAATCTCTCTCTTCCTGCTGCCTTTAAATCCAGATCTTGAACTCTCAGCTACTTCTCCAGCACCATGTCTGGTGGCATGCTTCCAGGCTTCCTGACACAACATTAATGAACAAAGCCTCTGAACTGTAAGACAACCTCAGTTATATGCTTTTCTTTATAAGAATTGCAGTGGTCATGGTGTCTCTTCACAGCAAGAGAACCCTAGGACAGAGGCTTCTCCACATCAGGCATCAGAGGGCATCTGGGCCAGGCACACCATTTTCCCAAATCCTTTCTGCTCGCTTTTCTGTAAGGTCCTTGTTCTAAAAGGTTTCCTCAAAGGCCCCCCCAAAAAAGAAACTCGCCCTTTATCCTGTTGCTGCTTTTGTTGAACAATTTTTTCTCCTTTTTCCTTCAGGCTTTGACTGAAAGTGCTCCAGGCATTTCTTCTTTTGTCTTTTCTTTTCTTTCCTTCTCTTCTCCTTCTTTTCTTCTCAATGTTTGATATATTCTTTGCTAATCTTTCTAATGGTTCTGCCTTCTGTTCTTCTATTTTGTGAAATACAATCTCCTTTAATTTTTTTCTCAGAGGTTTAACTTATTATTTTATATGTATGAGTACCTGAATGTATGTGTCTCACCATGCATGTATAATGCCCACAGAAGCCTAGAGAAGTCATACAGGCATTTGTGATCTGCCAGTGGGTTCTTGGTATCAAATCCAGATCCTCTAGAAAAGCAGCCAGTGCTCTTTTTATTTTTTTTTCCTTTTTTTCCTTCCTTTTCTTTTATTAGATATTTCTTTATTTACATCTCAAATGTTATCCCCTTTCCTCATTTCCCCTGCAAAGACCCCCTATCTCTTCCCCCCTCCCCCTGCTCGCTAACCCACCCCCTCCCACTTCCCTGTCCTGGCTTTTCCATACACAGGAGCACTGAGCCTTCACAGGACCAAGGGCCTCTCCTCTCATTGACGTTCCACAAGGCCATCCTCTGCTACATATGCAGCTGGAGCCATGGGTCCCTCCATGTGTACTCTTTGGTTGGTGGTTTAGTCCCTGGGAGCTCTGGGGGTTCTGGTTGGTTCATATTGATGTTCCTCCTATAGGGCTGCACACCCCTTCAGCTCCTTGGGTCCTTTCTCTAGCTCCTCCCTTGGGGACCCTGTGCTCAGCCCAATGGATGGCTGTGAGCATACACTACTATATCTGCCAGGCAATGGTAGAGCCTCTCAGGAGATAGCTATATCATAAAGGCTCCTGTCATCAAGCACTTGTTGGCATCCACAATTATGTCTGGGTTTGGTGACTGAATATGGGATGGATCGACAGGTGGGACAGTCTCTGGATGGCCTTTCCTTCAGTTTCTGCTCCACACTTTGTCTATCTCTTCTCATGGGTATTTTGATCCCCCTTCTAAGAAGGATCAAAGTATCCACCCTTTTACTCTTCCTTCTTCTGAGCTTCATGTGGTCTGTGAATTGTATCTTGGATATTCCAAACTTCTGGGCTAATATCCACTTATCAGTGAGTGCATACCATGTATGTTCTTTTGTGACTGGGTTACCCCACTCAGGATGATATTTTCTAGTTCCATCCACTTGTCTTCATGTTATATCTCATTCTCCATTCTAAAAACCTGGGGATAAAATTTTTACAACACAAGGGACATTGACTCATAAGCAAAAGAAACTTTAAAAGGGTGGAAATGAATTTCAATAAATATTTATTAAACATCTATGATATGCCAAGCACTACTGAAAATGCTGGGGAGAAGGAGAAGTAAAAAAATGAGCTTCACCATCAGGATGCTCATTGTCTGCAAGCCCAAGAACCGCAAAAGCCCAGGGAAACAGATAGGAAGGAGAAGCACTCAAAAGTCAGCCAGTAGGCCAGGAGAATAAATTTGTAGATTTTATATTACAATGTTTAACCTTCATAGGAAAAGATTGTATATACCTGATCAAAATAAGTGTAAACAGTAAGACTACAAAGGTAGAAACCTGAAGATTGGCAAAAATGATAAGTTGGGCTCAGTTACAGCTTCCTGAACCCCTGCCATCGTTTACAGATGAAAATATGCCCTGTAATTATGCCCTTGTATTGCTTTAGAAATTGTTTTATTTCTAAATCCGAGCCAAAGAGCTGATTCAGAACCATTCAAAACTCCTAGAAAATCTAAGGTCAACGAACATTATAAAAGCGACCAGCGGCTGAGCTAAAGGAAGGTCTCTCTTTGGTAATTGGCCTCCATTTTGGAACTGGTGCTCATTATACTATGAACAACTCTTTTTTGGGTAACTCACCTAACAACAGCAAAACATAAGAATCACATGCACGGCAGACTGAGAAGAGCAGGGCACGTTAAATAGATGTCAGAACAAAACATCCAGAGAGAAGGCAATCTTGGAATCTTTATTAGAAAATAAAGAACAACCAATTATTTTCACAAAACCAAACATTCAGTAAATATATATATATGAAAAAATGTTTCAGCATTCATTCAAGAACACGCTCAGCTTCTAGACAGACTTGATGTTGATGTGGTCAATTCTTAGAGTTTAATGGCTAAAAATTCCTCAGGAAATCTGGTTAGGTTTTTGGAGAACCAGGGTTCTCTTTTCAGGTTCTTAGACTTGTTGGTTAAGAAAAAAAAAAAATTAAAGATAGACTAAGAAGAATACTCAAAGGGCATTTGCTTAGAGTTTAAAAGAAAACCATCAAGACAGAAAAGCTAAAAATCCCACCAGTTTCTTGGAAGGAGAAATGAGAAGGAAGAAAGTCATACCCTTTTAGTTAGGCATGGACGTCAGTAAGCCGCCACAGAACAGAGAGGGGGATGCTCAAGAAAAACGAGAAAGCCCATAGTGTCCAGGAAAGAATTCTTAAGTTTTGCAGGGAGGAGTATATAGAAAGAGAAGAAGTTATTCGTTTTAATCTAGAACTCAGAAGAGCCAGCAATCTGAGCAGTGAAGGTTAGCAAGCATCGTGGGCGGGACTTTGGGGGAGTGTAGGTATATTATCTCATTAAGATAATCATTTCTCCCACATTCTGTTGTGTCTTCAGGTGAATAATGGTTTCCTGGCCAGGTGGTTAACAGATCCAGCTAGGTTAATTCCGAAGGAAGCACACAATAACATTAATGGTCTAATTTCTAAAGCAATTCATAATCAGGTCTCCACCCAGGACCAGAACTAGATCTCAGATTCTGTTCTTTTGACCAGGAGGAAGTAACGTTCCCTTTATGAGACAAAGCTCTGTTGCCTCCACCTTTCCATAAGGCATTTTAAATCCTTAACAGTAACAGCCCTGTTGCTTCCCTTTGCAACAGTGCCAGGGTAGGGAAAGTGTTAAGTAACTGTAAAGACCATTACCCAGGTTTTGTTTGTTTGTTTGTTTGTTTGTTTGTTTGTTTGAATTAAGCAGCCTTTATTTTCTGTCAGACAGGGCTATCTCCTTAAATCAAGCTTTAAGAAAACAGCAGCAGGGCTGGAGAGATGGCTCAGCCATTAAAGGCTAGGCTCACAACCAAAAATATAAGAAAACAGCAGCAAACACAGGAGACAATGAGGTATATACAGCTTAAGAAACTGCAAGACTAAGGAGTTTCTAAGGTATGGGGGATTTTTTTTTTTTTTGGTTATCTAGGAATTTGGATGAACATTTCAAAATTATTTCAAAATGTTTTATATTTTATCTTATCAAGATGGAGGTCAGGACATGGTTAGAGTATAGGGTGTGGAACATGCCAATTTCCAGAAAATGGATCAAGACATGGTCAAACCCAATTTTTAAGAAAACAAGAATGAACTTATTTTGACCTTGTAATAATTTGGCTTCTAGATGGAGTCTGGCTGGACCATCAAGCAGACTGTGGTTCAAACCTGACTACAAGAGAGGACTTCAAGGCTGATAACATCTATCTCAGTACCTAACACTTACAAGTTTATTTCAAAAATTTAACATCTGATCAAAAATTGGGAAGGGCTGAAGAGATGACTCTGTAGATAGATAGAATATATGTCACACAAGCATGGAATGGAAACCTGTGTTTTATCTACAGTACCCTCTTTAAAGCCATACTGAGTGGTGGGCATCTGTAACCCTGTGCAAGGATGGAGACAGGCAGATCCCTGGAGCTTACAAGGCTAGCCGGGCTAGCTGAATAGTGAGCTCCAGATTCTGTGAGAGACTTGTTGTTGTTGTTGATGATGATGATGATGATGATGATGATGATGATGATGATAATTAATAATAATAATGTGTAGAACAATTGAGAAAAACACCAAACATTAATTACCCTCTTCCCTCTACACACAGGTACACACACATACACATGTACATGAATACACATGTACTCATACAATTGCACACACATACTCACAAGGTCCTGTAAGAGCCATCACTTAATCTCAGAACATGGATCCACGGACACACACACACACACCACACATTTATAAGAGCATCCCTAGATCATATCTTCTATTATCATTTCATCTCAGAACACAGGTACACAGGTGCACACACACACACACACACCATAAGAAATATGTCAAACTTCAAAATATTTAAGAACACTGAGACTCTGTTTCTCTTTTCTTACTGAGCAAACCAAAGTGAGTATTTTCACAGATTTATGTTACAACTCCCAATCTTCCTTCACAGAGGTCAGAGCTCCTCTGTGATCAGGTCATTTCTAAAAGCAGCTCGGTTTAAACAGGAAGCAGTTCTAGGTAAGGGTTCGAAGGCACAGCTAACTGCTCAGTTTTGCAAACTGAACTCATCAATTAATAGCTTAAAAGTTGTTCATGTTCTAGTTCACAAGACTTACTAGAAAGGATGGCTTTTTAAATTTGTGTTTGTGTGTGTGTGTGTGTGCACGCACACGCGTGCTCGTGCACGGGTACATACACACAATGTATACACATAAGCCTTCAGAGGTCAGAAGAGGGCTTGGAGTTCCCTAAAACTGGAGTTATAGGCAGTTATTAGCCACTGTGTAGGTGCCGGGAAGAGAACCCTGGATTTGTTGGTTGTTGTTGTTGTTGTTGTTGTTGTTGTTGTTGTTGTTGTTTCTTTTAATTTTTTATTAGATATTTTCTTTATTTACATTTCAAATGTTACCCCCTTTCCTGGTTTCCCCTCCGAAAACCCCTTATCCCCTCCCCTCCTTCCCCTGCTCACCAACCCACCCATTCCTGCTTCCTAGCCCTGGCATTCCCCTACACTGGGGCATAGAGCCTTCGTAGGACAAAGGGCCTCTCCTCCCATTGATGAACAATTAAGCCATCCTCTGCTACATAAACAGCTGGAGTCATGAGTCCCACCATGTGTACTCTTTGGTTGGTGGTTTAGTCCCAGGGAGCTCTTGGGGTACTGGTTAGTTCATATTGTTGTTCCTCCAATGGGTCTGCAAACCCCTTCAGCTCCTTGGGTATTTTTGTAATATCCAAAATGAATTCAAGACCACCCAGTACCTTCCCCCTTCGAAAATGACTTTCCAAACTGAACTAGCAGGCAAAGTACAGAGCCAGATAAGGAAGCTGGCTGACTAAACAAATGTAAAAACATAGTTTTAGCGGTCAAAATGATTAAGCCTGCAGCTACCAAAACAATATTAGCTGTTCTCAGAGAAATAACCATAACAAGATTAGCAATTCTCCTGCCCCTTGCCCCACACTGAATTCTGACAAAGACCACAAACCACCCTGACCTTGTTGTGAGAATTCCCCTGACGTTAATAGCTGTGACGTTAATAGCTGATCCATAAGTTCAAAATGTACTATTACTTTGCTGACCAAATCATAATAACCCACCATGGGGGCAAGCAAAGTGAGCCACTAGGTCAAAGGGTTACTTAGTCACTATACAAACCAACGAATGCCTGAAAGGGTTACTTGCTACACCAATGAGAACCCTGTTGCTCAAATCTGCCCCTTACAAAGGTATAAAAAGTGTGTTCTTTCTTTGTTCTGGGTCTCTCCTTTGGCCTGTGTGTTGAGAGGGGAGTCCCCAACATGTTGGATCAATAAAAATCCTCATGCGGTTTGCAGTGATGGCATTGGTCTCTGTGGTCTTTCTGAGTAAGGGTCTTGACAAACTACAACACTTTCTCTAGCTCCTTCACTGGGGACCCTGTGCTCAGTCCAATGGATGGCTGTGAGCATCCACCTCTGTATTTGTCAGGCATTGGCATAGCCTCTCCGGAGACAGCTATAATAGGCTCCTGTCAGCAAGCACTTGCTCGCATCCACAAAAGTGTCTGTGTTTGGTGATTGTATATGGGATAGATCCCAGGTGGGGCAGTCTCTGGATGGTCATTCCCTCAGTCTCTGCTCCAAGAACCCTGGTTTTTTACAAGAACAGTGAATGCACTTAACCGCTGAGTCATCTCTCCAGCCTATGATTTTGTTTTTTAGCTTGATGAATAATATTTGTCTGTATTTATGAGATATAATGCAGTGTTTTATATATAGATATGCAGTATACATTTTAGAATGATTGGGTCAAATCACTATTCGCATTGCCTAATATTCCTAATATTTATGATAGGTCAAAAAATTAGTTTACTCCTAGGATTGCTAATCTATGTTTTCAACCTGATACACAGGAGAATAAGGAATCTCAGATGAAGAACTGCCTTCATCAGACTGGCCTGGAGCATGTCGGGAGGGTATTTTATTGGTTGCTAACTGATGTTAGAAAGGCCCAGCCTGCTATAGTCAATAACATCCCTAGGCAGCATCTTATACATCCCTAGGGACTGGGCTGTATGAGAGGGGAGACTGAAGATGAGCCAGACACAGTAATCAGTGTTCTTCCATCATCTTTGCCTCAGTTCCTCCCTTCAGGCTCATCATGCCTTGTTCTTGCCTTGGCTCGCCTTGATGATGGCTCCCCTGTAGGCTACAAGACAAATAAACTTTTTCTTCCCGAAGTTGCTTTTGGTCCATGTTTTTATCAAAGCAACAGGGAAGCAAACTAAGACCCTGCCTATCTTAAGGAAATTCTATACCTTTTGACCAATATCTCCTACCTCTCTCTTCTTCCTCTCACCCTGTGGCAACTGCTATTGTGCTTTCTACTTCTATGGGCTGACATTTTAGAGTCCCTGTTTGGATGACACCACACATTCGTGTGTGATGGCTTCTGGTTCTTCACACTGAGTATGATGTCCACCCATCAGTCTACTCTGCTCGTGTGTGTGTGTGTGTGTGTGTGTCTGTCTGTCTGTCTGTCTGTCTGTCTGTCTGTGACTGTGTCTGTGTCTGTGTGAGTTGATAGTGATAGGTGTTATCATGTGCACCAGCATGCATGTGTGCATGGAAACCAGAGGCCAGTGTTGGGTTCCTTCTGTCTCTGCCCATCTTATTTTCTTAGACAGTGTCTCTCACTAAATCTGGGGTGCTCAGATTCAGACAGGCTATCTAGCAGTGAGCTCCTGGCATCCACCTGTCTCTGCTTCCTTAGTGCTGGCATTACACACGTGGGCCACCATAGCTTATTATTTACATGGATGCTAGGGATCCAAACTCAGATCCTTGTGTTTGCAAGTCAAGGACTGTGGCCCCTCTCTCACTCCCAGATGCATCTTAGATGAATTTCAGAGTAGGAAAATAGAAGCTAAAACACATGGAATAGTTTTTGCCATATAAGCATAATAGAATATGAGGGCGGGGGGGAGTCAGTCTTGAACCTCAGCTCAAAATAGATCCACCTTTCACAGAGAGGAGCATAAACAAAGCCGTCTGTGGCAGAGAAAGATTGGAGAGACCACCTGAGGATCTTGCAAGGGATCAGACTCCCGATATTTACCCAGTTTCATGGGCTAGGATAACCTTCCCTTTCCACATCACCATAACGGCATCCTTCATAGGATTTAAATACAAAATTTTATTCCTAAACTTTTCTTCTCTGTCCTATCAAAGTCATGCTGAGAACAAAGAGGGAAAGGTGGCTTATTTCTCATTCTGAGGGTGATGTTGGAAGCAGGAGATGTTCTATTTTTGTTCATGCTTTGTAAGCATAAACACAAAATTACTGTGAGTCCTGACTGGTAGGTTTCTGTTTGTTTTTATCCAGACAAGTTGGAGCTCTGGTTTCCTATTTCTCTCCCATGAAGATGCTGGATGCACTGGGCTCTCCCCTTCTCATCTTTCTCACACCTTACTGGGACAGTCTAAAGTAAAAGGACAGCAGGTCAAGCCCCATTGATTGAGCAGTGATTCCTTCTGCAGGGAGGAGGGAGAAATGTGCCCTGTCCCTCCTGAGGATAACGGTAGAGAAAATTAGACTTCTCAAAAGGCAGTCACACTCTGTTCAAGGAAATACTTTCCTGGCCTGCCCAGGCTCTGAGACCCTGGCTGACAGCTCACATGTGGACACCCACATCAAACCACTAGTCCTGTTATACAAGAATGCCCACCAAAGCCTTAGCCCTGTGCCCAACACTGGCCTGCTCAGAAGTCTCCTGAGTTCTTCATTCCTATAATTAAGGAATTAATGTAATTCACATATTTGTTATAGCTTTGCCTTTTTCACCCTATATAATTTTGCAAAAATGTTCCTGTTTCATAGAAATAATACAGGGGAGGTAGGGGGTAGTGAAGAGCAAAAGGGGGAGGGAAAAGAAGGAAATGGCCAGGACCACTGGCTAATTGTACACATCTTCACATTCATAGGAGTCAGCTCTTTTTTCCCCGACTGCCCCTTCTTGTCCTGTCACTGGGTTGCCAGCATTATTCGGCTGTGGCAACGCCCATCAGCACTGTAGATGTGCCCTGTCTGCAATTCCTCTACACAGTAACAGTTTACCCTTCTCCCAGATTTTTTTTTTCAAGAAGGAGAAATGAGAGGGAGAAAAGTGAGAAAATTAATTTGCTCTCTAGCTGCCATGGACATTTTTAAACTGAAAGGCGCCACCACACCATTAAGATAGCAAGAAAGAAAAGAAGAAAAAAAAACTTTGCTAGAGATATTTCATTAATTCAAAACCAGTAGTTGATTAGGTTTCAACTACCTCCTTCCTGAGATTATATTAATAATTCGGTACCAAAGTAAGAGAGGTTAAGATGGCCTGGTAAAATGTCTACCATGCAATTTTAAGAGCCTGAGTTCAGAATCCCTGACACCAAGATCAAAAGTCTATGCATGATGGTACTTGGCTATAACCCTCACCCTGAGGAGGCAGCCAGTCTACCCAAATCAGTAAGCTCTAGGTCCAGTAAAAGGCCCCATTTCAAATATAAGATGGAGAGACTAGAAGGATGATTCAACAAGAAGAGTTCCAATTGAGGAAGCATGGAGACCTGAGTGCAGAGCTCTGGCAGTCATATAAAAGCTGGGGTGGTAATGCATATCTGTAAACTCCAGTGCTAGTGGATGGAGATAGGCAGATCCTCAGGGCTGCCTAGCAAGCCCAGACCAAATGGTGGGTTCCAAGTTCAGTGAGAGAGAGATACTGCCTCTAAAAGAAAGGTGGAGAGTGACTGAGGAAGACACTAAATCATGCATGTGTACCTGCATACATAATATACAGAGGGAGGGAGGGAGGGAGGGAGGGAGGGAGGGGGGAGGGGAAGGGGATTGGGAGAGTGTAGAGGGAGAGGGAGAGAGAGAGTAAAGATTGATTGAGGAAGACACTCAGTGTTGACATTTGACCGATACACACACATTTTAGTTTATAATCTTCACTGTGTGTGTGTGTGTGTGTGTGTGTGTGTGTGTGTGTGTGTGTATGTGTGTTTGCTCACGTGTGTGTCTAGTAAGAGAGGAAAGATGACTGTACTTACTTCTCCCAGGCAATGCATATCCAATCTAGGCAGTGCAGCACCTTGCTAGGAAGCAGACTTTCTAAAAGGAAGACACTTGACTGAAAGCCATCCCCAGTGTTTCCAGCAATTAGACAGCAAGGTTGTAGGGCACCTTTCAACCAGCTGTAGACACACATCTGTGTTTGAAGGTAAGCAACGAGCAGCCAAAGGAAGTTTAATTAAGTTTGCTTTGACTCACTACTGTGATGTAATTATCTTTGTCCTCAAAGCCATTACTGTATTTTCTTTTGGTTGATTATTTATTGATGGGTCCTTAAAAATGACGAAAGAGTAAGATAACCTAATCCTTAGTGACTTGTGAGAGTTTTCATACCCTCAATTGAAAATACCAGTTTCTGAGCTGGAGAGATGGCTTAGTAGTTAAGAATATTGGCCTCTCTGCAAAAAAAGACCTAGGTTCAATTCCCAGCATCCATATGACATCTCACAACCATTTACAACTCCAGTTCCAGGGGACTTGACACCCATTTATAACTTCCTCAGGTACCATGTGTGTACATGGTGCATGTAATATGCATTCATACATAACACTTATATATATAAATTAAAACTAACTTTTAAAATAAATTTGTATTTTAAAAAGAAAGAAAATACCAGTTTGCAGTATAGTGGTCTCCCATAATACTGTAGCCTTCCACTACCTTTTCAATTGTATACTCTTTCAATTGTTTTTTTTTTTAAATCAAGACATTTATTTTACATCTTAAGGTATTTTTATCATTACATTCACATATTTATGGGGGTGAACATTTGCATGGTGTCTTTTTACAGGTCAGGGGACAACTTGCTGGAGTTCTCTCCATCCACCAAGTGGCTTCTAAGGACATCAAACTCAGGTTGTCGAATTTGGACATAGCGCTTTCACCAATTACTGCCCTTCTTTCTATTTCAATATATGAAAAGAGAAAGAACTCAAGTAACACATGGACCAGATCCGGCATTCTAACCCTGAGCATATGTCTGATTGGCAGGCAGGGCGTCACTAATCTGCTTTTATCCTTCAGTGGAAGCTGGGAAGCGACAGCCCTGCCCACAATCATCTGGTCTTCAGCACTTTGCCCAATGTCATAGTCTGTGTGGCCACATAGGTCATATCGTGTAGTTCTAATCAAGTTAACGCTAACCACATGCTGCAGTGGCTTTAAGATATTTCTCGGGGGTGGAGGAGGCAATGTGCTAATAAATGCAAATGGAAGTGAAGGAGATGGGACAACGAGAAGGCAACAGAAATCTGGCGAGGACTCATCAAAGCAGCTCTGTTAACACACACTTAATCAGTCCACTCAAGGTAAGTCAGATGTTCTGACAGTAAGCAAGAAAGCAATGTCTTTTCAACAGAAACCCATGCTATGGAATGAGCGTTGTGAAAATGTTTGGAAATGTTTCCATCATCATAGGATTGTGTTGAAGAAAACACTATAAAGATCTTGATGGAAACATGCCCATCTGAATACTATTTTTAAACCTTGCAAATGAAGAGTTTGAGGGAGTTTTCAATGTCTTTGTTAAAAAAACATTAAAATGCATTCTCCTCAAATTAGTTTTGTAAGAATATCTGATTGGGATCTCAGAAGAAGGAAATCCGTGAGACATATTTTCATAAAAACTACTGGAAGAGATGAGTCTTAGATTATAATGTGACTTCCATAATTGAATGAAATCTGACGAACTCTTCCTACCTGTTTTCCGACAAATGTTCTTCAACTATGACAACCATTAAAATCTAAGCCTAAAAATAAACTAGAGTTTAAAACATAACTTGGGGGCCCAGAAAGATGGCTAGGCCACTAAGAATACTTGTTGCCCTTGAAGAGAACCAGGGTTTTATTCCTAACGTCCACATGGTGGGTCACGACCATTGATAACTCCAGTTCCAAGAGACTCAGTGGTAGAGTGATCACTTATCATATGAGGCCCTAATTCAATACCTAGAACCTTCCAGTGTGAAAAGAAAAAAAAATTGACATGGGGTTACCTTGAAAATATTTTATGGTTCGTGCCTTAGCTACTGCTCAATTGCTATGAGGTCTTACACGCGTTCTCGCGACCGGCCAGGAAAGACGCAACAAACCGGAATCTTCTGCGGCAAAGCTTAATTGCTTACATCTTCAGGAGCCAGAGAGCAAGAGAGCAAGAGAGCAAGAGTGCAAGAGAGCAAGAGAGCAAGAGAGAGAAAAAGAACAAGAACAAGAAAGCAAGAGAGAGAAAAAAAATGGCAAAACCCCGTCCCTTTTAAGGAGAATTATCCTCCGCCTAGGACGTGTCACTCCCTGATTGGCTGCAGCCCATTGGCCCAGTTGTCATCACGGGAAAGGCAGAACACATGACGGGAAAACTGCCCCTGCACGTGTGCAGATTATGTTTACCACTTAGAACACAGCTGTCAGCGCCATCTTATAATGGCAAATGTGAGGGCGGCTCCCAACAATGAGGAGACCCCATTACCAAAGGCAACTCTTGTAAAGGAAACCATTTAATTGGAGGTTTGCTTATAGTTTCAGAGAATTCGTCCACTATCATCATGTCAGGTAGAATGGTGGCAGGTAGGTCTGGTGCTGGAGCAGTAGCTGAGAGCTATATCCTAATCAATACGCTGAGAGATTTGGAGAGACTGGGCCAGGCAGGCATGAGCTTTTGAAACCTTAAAGCCCACTCCCAGTGGCACACTTCCTCTAACAAGGCCACACCTACTTCAACATGGCCACACTTCCTAATCCTTCTTAAATTATGTCGCTCCTTGCAAAATAAGCATTCAAATCTATGAGCCTATGGGGCCATTCTTATCCAAACTACCATAGGCTCACAAGATGTTTTACTGTGTAACATGCTTGGCTGTGTTCAGATCTTCAACACCCATGTGAAGGATAGGGGTTGTGCCATATGTCTGTCACCCTAGTGCTAAGGGGATGAAGATAGGAGATTCTCGATGATATATTTAAGTACAGTCTTCAGCAATAGGGCTTTACCATCAGTTTGCAGGGAGCAACCTTGACAATAATCAGGAGTTATTAGTTTTATTTGGGGCCCCTTTGGCCATTGACTCAATCAGATGTAACCCATTTCTGGTACAGGAGGTTTCAACTGATGATGACAGTTGGGGATTTTTCTCCCTGGTTATTTGGTGGCTCCATTTAGATATCTTTCATATGTATATATATATTTTACAAAGCTTCCACTGTTGCAGGTTTCCATATGACCCCTCAAATGGCGCTTGGTATTAGTTGTGCCTCTCTGTTTTCTCTCCCTTACTCCCTTCTTCCTTCTGTCTCTCCATTTAATCCCCTTCTTCCAGTCTCCCACTTGTTTCTCCATAACTATATATTCTGTTTCTTCTTCCTTGGGACAGCTTCCCCTCCCTCCTGCGACTGGGCCAAGGATCATCCATTTTGTCTCTACTGCAGCAGACATCTAAGGTCTGACTCAGAACTGATCCTCTACTTACTCCCCCCATGGGAAAGTCCCTTAGAAAATTACCCAACCCTGTCTTGAAAGTTTAAGGTCAAGATACCCCAAGTAACTGTTACTTTTTTTTGCTTAAACTGCTTACTTTTTCTGCTCCCCCTTGTGATTGGCAACCAGGATGTATTTTTTAAAATTAAAAGCTCCCTGAACAAAGCAGTAAGAGTGCTCTGTGAGACCTTTCTTCGGGCTGTTGCTCACAGGCTTAATAAAGACTCTCAAACTCAGACTCTGTTTTGTTGAATGGTCCTTGGGCCCTTTGCCACATGACACCTCCTAGTCCCTTACTCTATACCTAACCTCTGTGGTTATACAGAAAGCTTAAAAGCTAGCATTCACATGTACGGAATATAAACTATAGTTATCTTAGAGTCTGAGTTACCTCATTCGGGATACTTTTTTTCTAGCTGCATTTATTTATAGCAAATTTCATAATTTTTAACAGCTGAATAATATTCTACTGTGTAAAGGTACCATGTTTTCATTATCCATTCGTCTACAGATGGACATCTAAGCTGTTTCCAATTTCTGCCTATTATGAATAGAGTAGCAATGGAGATAAAGGAACAAGTGTTTCTGTGATGAGATGTAGAGTCTTTTGGGAGATAGCCAAGACTGAAATAGTGGGATCTTGAGGTATTTCGAGCTTCCTGAAGACCTCCATACTGATTTCTATAGTGGGTATACAAGTTTGCATTCCAACCAACAATGGATGAGTGTTGCCCTTGCCTCGCATACTTGTCAGCATTAGCTGTCATTTGTTTGATTTACTTGGCCATTCTAACTGTTGTAAGTTGACATCTCAGAATCGTTTTGATTTGTATTTCCCTAATGAGTAAGATATTGAACATTTAACTGTTTCTCGATCATCTATATTTCATCCTTTGAGAACTCTCTTTAGTTCTATACTCCATTTTCTAATTGGGTTGTTTTCTTGATGTCCAGGGTGTTTTGGTTTGATTTGTTTGTTTATTTTTTTGTTCTTCATATATTTTCGACATTAGCCTTCTATCAGATGTGTCATTGATAAAGTTCTCTTTGCCTTAGTGTGCTGCTTTATCTAATTGATGGTAATGAGAAAGCCCACTCCTTTCTAATTAGCAGGATAGTGACAGGAATGACATCAGAGAAGAAAGATTTTGATTCAGTCTTCAAAAGTAACTTCCTCTAACTTTAAGCAACGAACACACTGTTACTCATTCTTCTGTAAGGTTATTTCCTGTGCTTCCCTCCCCCACTTTACAGAGAGACAAAGAAAATTAACTCATAGACTTACTAGCCCTTAAGGAACTAAGAGCAACTTATAAGTCTAGAAATCATTAGAATTTTAACAAGAGTTCATCAATTTGAAGCAGAAAAACTTAGTTCAGATAGCAAGTGAGTACTATCAGATGAGAATAGAGTGTGGGCTGAAGGTATCTCCTGGGATGGAAAAAGGAAAATGATGTATTTGACTAATTTTAACAATAACTAATCTCTTGGCCAATGCCATATGCTAGGCAGGTTTATATTTCTTGCTATGCTATTTTACTACTTGAAGAGAATAACCCGAAAATCAAAGTTGCCTGAATCTCTATTCATCTTTACTTCAAACATCACCTTGAGGATCAGGACATCAGATATGACATCGCTCAGATTTTTTTCCAGAGTACTCAAGTCCTTTTATGCCAAACAAGAGGTAGGAACCTGGGAGCCACATTCATACTCAGTGACATTTCTATCTCTTTCTACTATATCTATATATATTTGTGATCATTACACCTGCTGATTCAAAGGTATCAAAAGACCAGGTTCAAGAAGCCTGAGACTATTTAGTAGCTGGACTAAAATAAGTGTCTGAGGAAAGGAGACTTGTGCTTAACTGCAGCTATACCGCTCATACCATTGGAAATTAGGAACATCTCAGAAACAGGGTGGTGATGGGTAAGCTGGTGACCAAAGGCACCCAGAATTACACCTGAAATGAGCCTGTCATTGCTGATAGTTAATATCACACATGGCATCTCAGAGGAATTTCCTAGAACCTTAAACAGACCATTTTCTGAGCACTAGTGAGAGCAGTTGTGTGAGAGTGTGCAGGTAACCACAGCAGAGGGCCCCAGCATTACTTTTATATTGACTAAAGACATACATCAGGTTTCACACGCAATTATTTTATTTATAAGCACACATTTGAAATGACGTTAGAACACAAAAGAGTTAAAGATAGAAACTCTTCCCATTATAAATAAACATCTACAACTTTTAATCAAGCATAAAATACTATCTTCTGCTTGAATAATTTTCTTAAGAAATTAAAATATGCAAGGCACTGAAATATGTCTCCAAATAATGGTATGAGTACGTGATAAGGATCTTTATCCATCGTCATGAATGTCACTTAGCACAAATATCCTTCAGAAGGCAAGGCACAGATGCCTGCTATGTAGACCATTCCAAAGCTCAAAAGAATTTGATTTGGTTTGCCAACATCTTTTTTTTTTCTTACAACCAGGCTCATGTTTAAATTTCTTGTTGATTCAGAACCTGTGAATAGTTAGCTACTGCTTGGTTTGAGATATCCATTTGGACAAATGATTCCTGGCACCAACGAGTTAATTCTCATGCATTTTCCATGACACCCAAGAGGTTAATTATTAAGCAGGCAGTGCTCATTTCATTTCCAGGAGGAGATAGACATCTCTTCAACAGTCCACAGTGACAGAAAGCAGAAGGAAGAGGATCTGATCTTCATTTCATCGTTGATGAAGTGAATATCCTGAATGGATATTCTGTAGCAGCCTAATGAGGCGGCAGAGCTCACAGCGGAAATTTGAAATATTCTGAGACACCATAGAAAAGAAGATTCAAACCTACTTTCATTTTCTTATTTCTAAGAGCTTTTATGCCACTTCTCCAACTACAACAATGCTGGTCTCAGCCTTCATTGCTCCTCTTTGACGGTGTCTGATACTCAGAGTGTGGCAGCTGGTTTCAACCATAAACAGTCACTGTAGCCCCAAACAAGCATCTGAGTTTGTCCATCAGCAGTGTCATGGCAACGCTTACACTCTTTAAACTCTTGCCACCTTGTAGAAATAACCATGGCACACCCCAAGGCACAGACAACTGGAACTGTAGCATGCTAAGTGAGTTGTTCCGTGCCTCTTGAATAATTCATTTCACTCTGAAAGGCACACTTCAACCCCCATTTAGAATCAAATGTGCAACGTGGCTATAGCAAAAATCAAGTCTGAAGCCCCAGGAAACACCGCAGTCAATATTTATTGAAATCCTTTATTGACTGGAGGCTACCTTCTTTTAGATTTAGATGAATGTCTTTCAAGTCCTATGGCCTGTAAACCTTTGCCACTATCATGAGTTATGCACTCTATGAGTAAAAAAAAAATCTCTACCCTTTAAAACTGTTATACTATTTTTTTTCTGTCAAAGGCCCTGAAAATTCCCAAAATATGCCTTAAAACACAATGTTTTTTTCTCACCTCTGTTTCTTTTACTTGCAATGCCATAGAATTGTCTTCCTATCTCAGTATCACCTGCACTTTCTATACACCTAAACCAAAATGCTGGCTCATAGATCTGGGAGGGGGGAAACTAATAACTTTCTGTTGGCTAAGCAAAACAGAACAAGATTTTCTCCTATATGTACAGGCACAGGTAGGGAAAGAAAATTAGAGCCAAAGAAAATAGACCACATATTTTTTTAATCAAGATTTTTGTTTAGAATCTGTTTTGTTTAGAGTAGTCCATACGCCTGGAGACTTTGAATTTTAACCCTAAGAAACATTAAGAAATGCTGTCCACCAACCACAGAGAACAGTTTTCTAAGGATAGCAAGTAAATATTACTTCCCGAACCTTAAGGAAATGGGGAGCAAGGGAGCATGATTCTACCAATGAGTTAGCTTTTAAAGCAGGCTGGATGAGTGCCTGGCACATGGAAGATGTGGTCCTGTGGCCTTTATCAGTCTTTGCATCTTCCTCTGAGATACCAGATATCAAAACAACTCATTGCCTAGTAGGATGGGACTTTAAATGATGAAAATTAGTTCAGAATAATACAGTGATTAATGTTCTGTCTTATTCCAACTCCCAAAGATGAACAGCATCTTCTTTCATTGTCTTTACTGCCAGAGTAACTTTTCTCTAAACCTTTGCATCTCCCTCTTCCTTCCTCTATCCACAGAGTAAGAGGGACCAACCAGGCAATGAAGAATTCTGTTATGGCTTCTTTCACCTTCGCCAAGTCTCTCTGTCATCAGTTCTTATCCCTCAGCATCTCTTTCTTCATCTGCTTTTTTTCCCTCTCTCTCCTCCAACCACTTTTTCTCTTTCTCTCTTTAGTATTTCAGTTTGGCTTTCCTTGTTTTGCAGAGAACAGTCCTGATTTTACACTTCTGGAAATGAGAGAAAACACTGGGCAAGAACTTCTCAGGGAGTGAGTCGCTATTGTTCCCAGGGGTTTTACTTGTCTTCTTTACAAGTCTCCTTACTGCCCACAAAGTGCCAAGCTCCTGATAAACGGGAGAGCAAGGTGTCACATTTTCCCCTCTAAATGCCGAGTAAACTTTCACAACCTTCCTCCAGTGCACTGAAAAATGAAACTATAAGTACATGCCAGAAGGTCCTTAAAGAGCTCCTTCCCAGGCATGGCTCCTGAGTGGCTTCAACATAGTTAAACAAGTGCTTCAGAGAAAGAATATTTATCCTTATAAAATGATTTCCCACAAGAAAACTTGGACACTTCAACTATCCTTTCCAGAATCCTAGTCCCACCATAAGCACTAGTACCTACACCTGGTATACAGTGCCTATCAAGAGAGAAAGGTCCTTCATAGTGGGAACGCAGCTCTGTGGCTCTTCCTATTCCCCAAGGCAAGCATACAATAAGCAGCAAGTGACTTCTGGTAATGACTAGAACTGAGTTTTATGACCTAACATCCTGCCAAGACTAGAACCCAAGCACATCCCTTCTCTTCCCAGAATTTCATTAACTCTGAAAATAATAGATGTACCTTTACAGTTTTCCAGAGGCCACCACTTTCAAGGAATGCCTTCCTCCACAGTTCTATTAATTCACCCTTGTAGGTTCTGTCGCTTTAAACCAGAAGCTGACAAACTATGAGCATGACTCTTATCCAGCCTACTACCTGCTTCCAGACAAGTGTTTCTGTGACACAACCACACCCATTCTTATGATGGCCTGCCTCCACATTGTCATGGCACAGTTGAGTTGGTGTCATAGAGACCCTGTGGTCCTATGCAGAAACACCTGATGATTATACCAACAGTTGGCATGGCTACTAATAGTTGGATTACATGGATTATTAATGACCACAACACCATTACAACTATGTCATTTATGTTATTACTAATACACCCTGACCGTACGGAGATAGAGACTTGGGAAGGCTGTTGCGTAGAACATGCTTTAGATTAATGACCCTGTGAAAGAGCCCTCACAGAACTCCCTTACCCTGCTGACAGGAAAGCCACAGCAAGAAAAGTGACCAGAAGCCCAACCTTCTCAATTTTCATCTTAGGTTTTCTGCCCTCTAGAAGTCTGAAAGACACATTTCTAATCCACCAATCCACCCAGTCTATGACGTGCTGTTACAGCAGCCTGATAGAACTAAGAAAATCATCATTTTATCAAGGGATCCACCCCATAATCAGCATCCAAACGCTGACACCATTGCATACACTAGCAAGATTTTATCGAAAGGACCCAGATGTAGCTGTCTCTTGTGAGACTATGCCGGGGCCTAGCAAACACAGAAGTGGATGCTCACAGTCAGCTAATGGATGGATCACAGGGCTCCCAATGGAGGAGCTAGAGAAAGTACCCAAGGAGCTAAAGGGATCTGCAACCCTATAGGTGGAACAACATTATGAACTAACCAGTACCCCGGAGCTCTTGACTCTAGCTGCATATGTATCAAAAGATGGCCTAGTCGGCCATCACTGGAAAGAGAGGCCCATTGGTCTTGCAAACTTTATATGCCCCAGTACAGGGGAACGCCAGGGCCAAAAAGGGGGAGTGGGTGGGTAGGGGAGTGGGGGTGGGTGGGTATGGGGGACTTTTGGTATAGCATTGGAAATGTAAATGAGCTAAATACCTAATAAAAATGGAAAAGGAAAAAAAGGAAAATCATCATTTTAAGAAATAAAATTATGAGTCTTGTAAGATGTACCAGAATAAACGCAGACAGTCTGGCTGGAGAGCCCATGCTGGTGACCATTCCTCCAACCTGGCTGTAGATCAGAGGAAGCTAAAATTATCTCTACAAAACAAGTAAGCATACTCAGCCCTGGAATACACAGTGGTTGTCTTTTTTGTTTAAGTTGACCAAATAAGTACTGCAAAGTAAGAATGGACCTGGCCTAATGAGAGCCAAAGCCCAAGTCTAGCCTTTAAAATATGATTCCTTGCATGAAACCTAAGGAGTGGGAAATTAGCCAGACACTGAATGAATGTTTAATAAATGAATGGATGGATGAGTGATGGGGAGTAAATGAAGAGGATGAGGGTGGGTGTAAGTAAATGAATGGGTAAGTAGATGGATAGAAATCAGTGTGTTGCATAGAGAGCATGGAATGACTCATAAAAATTGAGGCCTGGAGAGATAACTTAGCAATTAATCATGTGTGCTGCTCTTCCAGAGGACCCAGGTTCAGTTCACAGTATCCATGTCAGGAGGCTCACAACTGCCTGTAACCCTAGTTCCAGAGGACTCAATGCTCTCTTCTGACACCCACACACAGTTAGCATATACTCACACACACATACACGGAAAGAAAATTAAAGTAGTCATAATTTGGAATCGTTTGGACCAAGGTGAATCCAGAGGTCCTATTTATAAACCCCTGTCATCAACATGACGCAGATCCAAAAGGATTGTTTCTAGTGTTGTGATTTGAATCTGAAATGCCTTTCCCTGGAGGTCATGTGTTTGAACATTTGGTTCACAACTGTTTGAGAAGGTTGTGGAACCTGTAGGAGGCGGAGCTTTGCCAGAGGGAGTAGCTCACTAGAGACAGGCCCTGGGGTCCATTCTCTGCTCCCTGACTGTGGAAACATCAGGACCACTCAGCCATCCTGTTTCTGCTGTTATGCCATCCGTCCCACCAAGAGTGACTACATACCATCAAACTATAAGCCGAATAAACCCTTCTTCCCTGACGTTTCTTCCTTTTAGGTATGTCAGTGTTCTGAATTACGAGGAACAACTAAAGAAAGAGGATCACTCCAGAATGCAATCAGGCTCTGAGGCAACAGGGAGGTCCAGTCTCAATAAACTACACCTCAAACGGCTGTGCAGAAGCACATTTATTTATTGTTACACAAAGTTGCTTTCCTGGTAAAAACAAGTGCCTCATTCCAAAGCCACTAATGTAATCTGTATGTTTCCTGAAGGAAAACATCAACACCTGCAACATCAGAGCTGACTGTGCACTGTCTGCAGCACCCAATCATGCAAGGCATTCCAAGTGTCCCCAGACTGTCTTGGGATCAAAATCGTCCAAAGACGGTAAAGCTCCTTCAGAAAAACAACTCTATAGGTAATAGAAAACAATCATCATTTTCTACACTGATTTCTTCAAGGTCAATGTACTTCTAGAAAGCAGCTATTCACTCTGATATTTACCCTAGATACAATGAAAAACGGCTATTTCATTCTAATGTTTACCCTAGATACAGTGATTCTACTAGACTTTCACTACACAGCAATAGAAAAAAAAAAAAAAAAGGTAACTAATTCACTGGGTATCTCCATCAGAGACATGCTTCCAAGCCCTGAATGTACATTAGAATCCTCTAAGGATCTTCTAAGGATTACCATCTCTTAAACCTCATCTAACATCAATTGAGACTAAATCTTTGGAAGTGAAGACTTGATAGGCCTGGGACTATTCAGTGACAGAGGCTGGGAGCCATCATATAAAGTTATTGTAACTGGAATTGTATGGTAATCCTGGAAACAGCATTGTAAATCACAGAGCCAGAGCCCTCACTGGCTTTTCAGACACAGGGTCAGTAACAGCCTCATTATTCCCAAAGCTAACTTCTGTTATATCTTTTCTTACTCGCTGATTGTAGCAGGTTAACAATACAGACCTCCTAGAATAAGAGAACCCCACTAAGCTAAGTCATTGTCACAAAATGAGATCCCACTTGTTAATCATCGAATTCTGAGAGACTGCCCTCTACACTCACATCTGTGCGGAGTGTGACAGGAGACAGCAATCACAGTGAGTCTCTGTGTCCTCCTTTCTGGCCTACAGACACCAAGAAAGGCAGATCAGGAGATATTTGAACTAAGTTAATATATTAAGGATAGTGTATTTTCTTTTTCTGTCTGAATTCTTTTTTTAAAAGTTTAAATGATACAGAAACTATTGGGGCAAGTGTTTAGAGTTGGGGATCTTGCCAAGGGGAGGGACTGACCAGTAGGGGTATAGAGGAGTAAGGGTGTGGGGATTGGGTTGACATGAGCACTGCAGCAATCAACACTAGAGTGAGCAAATATGTGGTAAGGAGAAGGGAAAGATGGAGTAAGCAGTGGAAAGAAAACAAAGCTAGGGAGTTAAAAGAGGAATAATTGGGGATCTTAGGCACTGGGTTAGACTTTGGTCTCTGATATGGGAAGGTAACGAGTAATGCTTTTAGAATGTTTGTAGAGCTAAGGAGCAATCAAAGGAACTAACTCAGAATTCTCTATAGATGCAGTCATGGTTTCTGAAGCAAATCTAACTTTCTGTGTGAAGTGTCCTCAAAGAAAGGTGTACAACCTCGGTGGCTGAGGACTGGGACAGGTAGACAGAGTAATGATTTCAAAGGAATTCTGCCTGCAAAACCTGCCCAGATCCTCCTGGGCCACAGAGAGTGATTCCAAAATGGAAAAAAAAAGAGAGGGGGGGGGGGGAGAGAGACAGAGACCGAGACAGAGACAGGGAGAAAGTTAAATAATTAAGAGAATAAACCACAGCAATACCTTCTCTTTCATCACTAAGGACTTAGTTTGTTCAGAGACTCCCCAGTTCTCAAGCAGCTCTGAGGCACACAGTAAAACTGCAGCCATGTGGAGCCAGTCTCCCACTGTTTCGGCTCTGCAAAGACTCCCTAATATGACTCATCATGTCATTTGTGGAACAACTGAACAGGGAGCTGCAGGGCCCGGGAGTGGGTTTATCACCATGAGGCTATCTGGACAGCCTCTAAGATGTGAAGTAATCTAGAAAACAAAGGTGGCTTTTTTTTCCCCCAAATAGAAAGGCGAATGGCTTATGGTGGCCATGATAAGCTGAAATCTACTTTTTTGAACTCTCATATGTCAAACTAATCCAGACACTGGACCATAGAGTGTTGATGAATGTTTTGCGTGATCAGAAAATGGACATTTTTAAGTCTCAACACCAGTAACCAAATCATCAATAACAAAAAGAAAATTTCCACAGAAGGATATACTTTTAAATATGCTTCTCAGACAAGGATGTTATAATTTCCACTGTGTTACACATACCAGGAAGACAGACAAATGGCTGGCTGACTCCTTAAGTAGACAGAACTAGTAAAAGACCATCAGCAATCTGCTAAGAAACAAAGAGATGCATTTTTTTTCAAAAAAAATATTTTTTGTATTTATAACTGAGTAGACCATGCTTGAACACATTTTTTGTATAATTAGCAAGAGTATTTCTGCGGCTTGAAAGCCAGAGATAAAATTAATATATTGGTTGATACCCACAACAGTCTCTCAGGTGTCATCATTGAGAATTATTATTTTCAGCAGTTCATGGCTCATTTCTTTAAAATTAAAATTAGTGTTGTGGCACCCAAGGATAATTTTCCAGCTGTCTCTACAGAGAATAATATAAGCTTGGTGAGTTTAATGAATGATAGTTTACTGCCATTCAGAGTCAATGCAGTGGATGAGTTTGGATTTGGTAGAAACGAGAATCATAGCCTTACCACTGTATCTTCATTAATACAGCCATGTTAGCTGATAAATTATGCCCAGCATCTCAATTGCCTTATCAAAGAAGATGATTCCTAATGACCAAGGAGGGGATAAGGAAGCAAGGAGAAATCAGGGCCAAATTAGTTGAGATGAAATTGAACTGTCTGCAGACTGGCAGATCAGATCTGAACTAGTGAGCAGAAAATGTCTGGCCAAAATTAGCAGGAAGATGTGGAGGCAGTGTGGAAGAGAGAAATAAACAGGAGCTAGAATGTGAAGGTCGTGAGAGGTGGCAGAGAGAGGTGACAGGCTCTCCAACTTCCCTTAATAAGCAACCAAGACTGGTAGAAGGTTCATGAACATACAGCAGCCAGTGTGTGTATGAACCAGAAGTCCAGCAACACATAGGCTCCTTACAGAGACAGTACCACTGGGTGACACCCATGTCGGACTTCTTTGCTGGTGAAGTCTTTCCAGACAGACCATCCCCTGCAGGTTGTTTCCTGTGCTCCCTGTCTGTTACCTTCTAGCCAGATTTGGCCTAAAGAGGCACCAAAAAGAAAATGAAGAGCAATTCTCAATGTTGTCTGGAAAAACAAAAACTCCTACAAGGACAAAAATGGAGATGAGACTGAAGGCAGGAGCCTAGCCTGGCTGCACTTTGAGAGTCTCTACCAGCAACTGACTGAGATAGATGCAGATACTTACACCCAAGCATTGGACAGTGACCCCTATGATTGAATTAGGGGATTGAAGAAGCTGAAGGGGAGGGTGACTCTATAGGAAGACCAGCAGTCTCAACTAACCAGGACCTCAGAAAGCTCCCAGAGACTGAGCCGCCAACAAGGAGCATACACAGGCTGCTCCAAAGTCCCCAGCACATATATAGTAGAGGACTGCTTGGTCTGGCCTGAGTGGGAGAAGATGTACCTAATCCTTAAGAGACTTGAGGTGCCAAGAAAGGGGGGGCTTGGGGGGAGGGAAACAGGGGGAGCACCCTCTCAGAGGCAAGGAGGAGGTGGATGAGGTACTGTGGGAGGGGGGGCCAGGAGGTGAGGTGATGACTGAAATGGAAAGAGAGAGAGAGAGAGAGAGAGAGAAAGAAAGAAAGAAAGAAAGAAAGAAAGAAAGAAAGAAAGAAAGAAAGAAAGAAAAGCAAGCAAAAGGATTGCATTTCTCGCCCACCCTGTGTGTTAGGTAGCAGCTGTGGGAGAAACTGGTTCCTCCTACTCGGGGTTCAGTAATGAGTCACACCCACTTGTGGGCTCTAGTACCACCACCTTCTCTCCATTTCCCTCTCAAATGGAGCTGGCTATAGCTGCTTCCTCTTTCCAGAGCACTACTGGCCTCACTTGCCTCCTTAGTTCCTTACCCCGTAATGACTATTCCTCATAGTACTTTGTTTGCATTGAGTTGTTTTAATGGATGTGAAGAGACAACAAACAGCAGGCCAGATTCCATCTTGTCCTCTAAACTCCGTTTTAAGCTGCTGACTTGGAGAAAGCTCTGTCCTTGAAATGATATGGTCCCCACCCTTGGGCTTTGGGAAAGAGACCACCAAACATTTCCAGCAGTCCAAAATAGACAACAGCTGTAGCCAGCTTGAAACAACAGGGAAAATTGGTTACAATAATAAGATTAGTTAAGAAAGCATAGCCAGGTGTGGTGGCACATGCCTTTAATCCCAGCACTCAGGAGGCAGAGGCAGGCAGATTTCTGAGTTTGAGACCAGCCTGGTCTACAGAGTGAGTTCCAGGACAGCCAGGGCTATACAGAGAAACCCTGTCTAAAAAAAACCAAGTTAAGAAAGCATGAATCATTCCCAGGACAAGATGTCCCTTTTTAGATGTGTAGTCTCTCCCTCCCTGTGGTCTGAACAAACCATCCCAGTTTGAAGGTTAACATTCCTTTACCCATTTACCCAATCATGTAGCACCAAGACTTGAAAGCCCCGGCTTGCTTCCCAGAGCCCAGGTTTACATGTCTTCACTCCATTATTCTTCTTCAAGTAAACTTGGAAGAGGACAACTAGAGCAGTACCCTTCCCAAGCAAGGCCTAAGGAAAGAAAAGTATATGGCATCCCTGCCCTTTCTCTTTTCTGGGACACTGGAGAAAACAAGTGGCGGGTGGGAAGAACCATGGGGGTTGGGGTTAGGAGATGGACATGGGGGTGGGGTTAGGAGATGGACATGGGGGTGGGGTTAGGAGATGGACATGGGGGTGGGGTTAGGAGATGGACATGGGGGTGGGGTTAGGAGATGGACATGGGGGTGGGGTTAGGAGATGGACATGGGGGTGGGGTTAGGAGATGGACATGGGGGTGGGGGGGATGGACTTCCTAGTACCAGAAAGGTGATCAAGTAAGCAGGGCTCTCCTTCCCATTCAGTGATGTGGTATCCTCACATAAATCTAATGGAAAGGGACAAAGAGCACAGAGTAAACCCCAATACAGAGAGTCCCAAGCACTGTGTGGGCTCCTCAGCTAAGTAGCAGAAATTTCATATGATAAAATAATTCTGAAAATGGTTGATGTCTTCAAAGTTAAACAGGTGGAAAAGCCAGGACATGGAACCGAACATGGAGCTGCTTCCTACCATCTCTGCAAAAGGACCAGGAAAGTTTTCATGATAATCATAAAGCAATATCATCCATTATGGTTTTTTTCAAACATCCTTACTGTAACGTGTGTGTGTGTGTGTGTGTGTGTGTGTGTGTTCCCTCCCCTTTAAGATTGACTTTCCTTCCTCATCCCCAATTAAATACCCTCTTCCCTGCCATTTTCTCCTTCACATCACCCCCTGCACAAAAATCTCAGGGAACCTT
Source organism: Mus musculus (assembly GCF_000001635.26). NCBI lineage: Eukaryota > Metazoa > Chordata > Mammalia > Rodentia > Muridae > Mus > Mus musculus. The sequence continues at coordinate 68,837,771 of NC_000078.6, forward strand.
CCTTAAGAGACGCTGGAAAAATAATAAAAGCCAGAGGACCAGAAAGTATGCTGTGAGACTGTGTCTCCTAGAAATAACAGGACAGCCATACCCATAATACTTTAACAATATGACAGCCTAAACAAGGCCTGAACAGTGGCAACACCTATAGACATGCGCACATGCAAGGGGGAAATTTCATTGAACCCTACCCTTATCCCTTTCATAATTCCTACAAATGGAACTACAGGCAATTAATTACTGCTGAGAGGAGGAACTAGTCTTTCCTGGGGATGAGTCCCCTAATTACTTATCCAATGCCAAGGGGTCAGCCTAGAATCTTATGCACACAGGCAACACTGAACAGCCACAGTACATGGCTTCTATATATGATGTGTTTATCTATGTGTCTTAGTTAGGGTTGCAATTGCTCTAATGAAACACCATGACCAAAGCAATTCTTATAACAGAAAGCATTTAATTTTCTTATTTTTGGTTTCAGAGAGTTATTCCATGGTTATCAAGGCCAAAGGCAGATAGGCAATGATACTGGAGCAGTACCGAGAGCTGTACATCCTGATCTGAGGGCAGCAAGCAGAGAGAGAGACAGAGACAGTGAGAGACAGAGCGACAGAGACAGAGATGGAGACATAGAAACAGAGACACAGAGATAGAGACAGAGATATAGAAACAGAGACAGACAGACAGACAGACAGACTAGGACTGGCATAGGCTTTTGAAACCTCAAAGCCCACCCCCCCCCCAGGGACACACCTTCTGCAACAAGGCCACACCTCCTCCAACAAGATTGTACCTAATCCTCCAGAGTCCAAAAACTTGGAACTAAACATTCAAATAAGTCTATGGAGGCCATTCTCATTCAATCACAGTTGGTAACAATAATAGTCAGGAAAAGAGAAGCCATCCATTTGAAAGGGAATAAGGGAACACATGGGAGGATTGTAGGGAGAAACCAGAATGGGGAACATAAGGTAATTGTGTTTTAATTAATTTTTTTATTTTTTAAGAATTTCTTTATGATATGTACTCACTGATAAGTGGATATTAACCCAGAGACTTAGAATACCCAAGATATAAGATAAAATTTGGGAAACACATGAAACTCAAGAAGAACGAAGACCAAAGTGTGGACACTTTGCCCCTTCTTAGAACTGGGAACAAAACACCCATGGAAGGAGTTACAGAGACAAAGTTTGGAGCTGAGACAAAAGGATGGACCATCTAGAGACTGCCATACCCGGGGATCCATCCCATAATCAGCCTCCAAACGCTGACACCATTACATACACTAGCAAGAATTTGCTGATAGGACCCTGATATAGCTGTCTCTTGTGAGACTATGCCGGGGCCTAGCAAACACAGAAGTGGATGCTCACAGTCAGCTATTGGATGGATCACAGGGCCCCCAATGGAGGAGCTAGAGAAAGTACCCAAGGAGCTAAAGGGATCTGCAACCCTATAGGTGGAACAACATTATGAACTAACCAGTACCCTGGAGCTCTTGACTCTAGCTGCATATGTATCAAAAGATGGCCTAGTCGGCCATCACTGGAAAGAGAGGCCCATTGATCATGCAAACTTTATATGCCCCAGTACAAGGGAACGCCAGGGCCAAAAAGGGGGAGTGGGTGGGTAGGGGCGTGGGGGGGTAGGGTATGGGGGACTTTTGGTATAGCATTGGAAATGTAAATGAGGAAAATAACTAATAAAATATTTTTTAAAAAGAATTTCTTTATTTTAACTTTATCTTACATGTATGAGTGTTTTAGCTGCATGGATACCTATGCATCACTTTCATAACAGGAAGGGTTTCCTATCCCCTGGACCTGGAGTTACAGAAAGCTGTGAGCTGACATGTAGGTGATGGAAGTAGAACTAGGGTCTTCAGGAAAAAAACAGCCTGTACTCTAAATGGCTGAGCCATCTCTCCAGCTCTAAATTTACTTGTTAAAGGATCAAGGAAGAAGGCTATCAGTGAGAGATGCCTTGCAAGGCAAATGAAACCATTCCATCAAGAGCAGTACTTGGAGATCGAGGCCACACAAGCCACCAGTGGAGGAATAGAGACAAATAATAAGATTTAAATATAATCAGAAGTCCCTGACATTCATACTGAGTTCACTGCTGCCTCTCAGGGATCATTACCATATTGCTTGCCATAATCTCCTTAATGTGAAATTAAAAGTCACCCCTGCTCTTCATCTGCCTGCCTATTTATTCAATGGAATGAAATCCCCTTTCCTAATGCTGCAGATGAGCTGCAGACTTCAAAAATCCCTGAGACACTCCTGGCATTTTCTTGAAGAAAGTCCTCCTCAATCACCTTTAATTAAACCAAGGTGGCAGGAGAGGCTCTCCTTTCCACCTCCTTCAAAGAACGCCGTGGAATCTTCTGGATTTCCCATGTTAGGTTTACAGGGCCTCATGCTGGCTGCGAAGCAATTCAGTCCATGTAGAAATCACTCATGTTAACACTCAGGGAGCCTTTCCCCATAGGCATTCCAGAACATCTGCCTCTGCCTTCTATGGCCCTGAGTGACAGAGTGGGGAAGCTGTGTTTGAGCAATGGATGCTTTCCTCCCAGCATGGACTTACTCAACTCCTTTGGCAGCCTTCCTTGGGAAGCCTCCAAGGCTCAGAGCCACTTGTGTGTGCCCACATCAGCCACAGGCATCATCTGACCCAGTGGACCCTCCAAAGCCAGCCCCCAAAAGACATTTCTCTGCATCGATGACAGCTTAGCTTTGAGTGGTCTCCCACCTCAGACATTTCAAGAATCATAAAGGGAGAGGAATAGCTTCTAAAATTAAGCCATCTACAGGGAGCTAGTAAAATTCCGGACAGCTTGCATATCCACAGTCAAAGATACTAGGGTATATGAATCTAAGTGAGGTCTCCATAAGTCTCTTCCCTCCTCCAGTAGTTGTGTAGAATAGTGGGTGGCTATGAGCCACTCAGAGCTGAGGGCTCAACTTAAGTTCGGCGCTCCACTTCCAACTGGGTGAAAGTGCCAACCTCAAGGCTATTGCAAGAACCAAATAGGCTAGCCTTCATAAAATGCTTCACAAAGTAAGTGAACTTGTTTTATTAGAATTGTTTTCTAAACATCCAAGGACAGAAATCGCGGCGGTTGCAACTCAAGCATGGTGATGTAGTTGCTACTAGCATGTTTACTAGTCTCAAGACCTCCACCAGCCTGCTACTAGCACCCGTGGGAGAAGACACGCTTTGAGCACATTGACTACCATAGACAGAAAATAGAGGGAGTTGTGAAGGTTAACGTTAATTGTCAACATGATGGAATCTAGACTTAGGAGATGGCGTTTGGGAACGCCTGTGAGAGCTTGTCTTGACTGCTTTATTTTTTAAAAAGGGTTTTTAGTGGGGAAGGGGCATGTGTCCAGGTGCCAGCAGGGGCATAAAGTGAGCATCAGAGCCCTGGGGACTAAGTGTTACTACTACTTGTGAGCTGCCTAATATAAGTGCTGAAGTTGACGTCATCTAGAAGAGCAGCCAGTGTTCTTAAACTTGGAGCCACCTCTCTAGCCCATTGATTGCTTCAAAGTGAGAAGACCTGCCCACTCTGGGTGGCACCATTCCCTAGCGGGGTCCTGAACAATGAAAGGGAGTTGAGGAGCATCCACTCATGTCTCTGTGGTTCTCAGGTTGGGTACATTGTGGCCAGCTGCTTCAGACTTCTGGTGTCTTGATTTTCTCCACCATGATGAACCGTAACCATGAACTGTGAACTAAAATAAGCCCTTTCTCTCTCAATTTGTTTTGGTTTTTTTTTTTTCTCAATATTTTATCACAGCAACAGAAAAAGAAACTGAAATGGGATTTTGTTTTTCAAACTTTGGAGAACCTATGCCTTCCTCTGTAAGTAATGCCAGCACAACACCCACAGTGCTTTGTAAACCTCATTGTTCTTTTAAACATCACCTGGGGGTCTAGTCATGGATCTGGTTTGAAATATTCCTATGCATCATAAATAGGGGGCTGTATCTCCAACCCAACCCACTGACTCTGATGGCACTGACCTGTGGACTATACATTCAGTCTCAAGGCTTCAGTGCACAGCAAACCCAAATGCACTTGCACTGTCTGATACCAGCACCTGCACCTCCCCCAGGTTACACTTAGGTGCAGAAGCAGCCATGCTGCCATATACTGAGAGCCAGTGAAGATAAGAATTCATGCCCCTGGGGCACAGGTCTTAAGGCTAGGAGTGTTACATATAAATGTCTCAGTGGGGTTTCTGTCTGCCCCTAGAGCAGATCTTGTGCCATAGTGCCCTGATCCCATCCACAGCACTCCATACACAAATACCTGATGGAGAGAGCTGGTCTCCCAGGAGTGCTGACACACCTGTGAGAACAGGTAAGACAACCACTTCTGCTCTGAGGGACCCTCCAAGAGCCCTTAGGGCACAGGAGCCAAGGAGCAGTCTGGGACAGGATCAGACCTATCAGAATTACACCTGACTTCTCACCAGACACTATGAAAGCTAGAAGATCCTGGGCAGATGGAATACAGACCCTAAGAGAACACAAATTCCAGCCCAGGCTACTGAATCCAGCAAAACTCTCCATTAACGTGACAAAACCAAATTTACACAATATCTTTGCACAAATCAAGCCCTACAAAGGATAATAGATAGAAAACTCCAATGCAAGGAGGGAAAGCAAGAAAGTAATCTTCTTTCAGCAAAGCCAAAAGAATGTAGCTACACAAACATCAAAATAACATCAAAATTAACAGGAAGCAACAATCATTTTTCCTTAATATCTCTTAACATCAATGGACTCAATTCCTCAATAAAAATACATAAACTAACAGATTGGATACATAAAATGACCCAGCATTTTGCTGCATACAGGAAACACTGCACAGTGTGAAAGACAGACACTACCTCAGAGTAAAGGGTTGGAAAACCATTTTCTAAGCAAATAGTCCCAAGAAACAAGCTAGGGTAGCCATTCTATATCAGATAAAATTGGTTTTCAACCAAAAGTTTTCAAAAAGGATAAGGAAGAACACTTCATACTCATCAAAGAAAAAAATCTACCAAAAAGAACTCTCAATTCTGAACATCTATGCTCCAAATGCAAGGGCATCCACATTCATAAAAGAAACTTTACTAAATCTCAAAGCACACATTGAACCATACACAATAATAGTAGAAGACTTCAACACACTACTCTCATCAATGGACAAATCATAGAAACACAAACTAAACAGAGAAACATTAGCAGAAGTTATGGACCAAATGAATTTAACAGATGCCTATAGAACATTTCATCCTAAAACAAAAGAATATACCTTCTTCTCAGCACCTCATAGTATCTTCTCCAAAGTTGATCATATAATCAGTCACAAAACAGGCCTCAACAGATACAAGAAGATTGAAATAATCCCATGCATCCTATCAGATCACCACGGATTAAAGCTGGTCTTCAATAGCAACAAAAACAAACAAAAAAAAAAAACACCCACATACACGTGGAAATTTTCCCTGTGCCCATGTGTTCAAGGCTTTCCCACACTCTCTCCTCTGTAAGTTTCAGTGTGGAGGTCCTTGATCCACTTAGTCTGGAGCTTTGTACAAGGAGATAAAAATGGATCAATTTACATTATTCTACATGTTGACCACCAGTTGAACAGAACACGAATGGCTTATACTCTAAGATCAAGAAAAGCTTCTGTAAGGCAAAGGACACTGTCAATAGGACAAAAGGCAACCAACAAATTGGGAAAAGATCTTTTCCAATCCTACATCCAATAGAGGACTAATATCCAATATATACAAAGAACTCAAGAAATTAGACTCCAGAGAATCAAATAGCCCTATTAAAAATGGGGTACAGAGCTAAACAAAGAATTTTCAACTGAGGAATATCAAATGACCGAGAAACACGTAAAGAAATGTTTAATATTCTTAGTCATCAGAGAAATGCAAATCAAAACAACCCTGAGATTCTACCTCACACCAGTCAGAATGGCTAAGATCAAAAACAAAGATAACAGCAGATGCTGGAGAGGATGTGGAGAAAGAGGAACACTCCTCCATTGCTGGTGGAAATGCAAGCTGGTACAACCACTCTGGAAATCAGTCTGGTAGTTCCTCAGAAAACTGGACATATAACTACCTGAGGACCCAGATATACCACTCCTGGGTATATACCCAGCAGATGCTCCAACACATATTAAGGACACATGCTCCACTATGTTCATAGCAGCCATATTTATAATAGCCAGAATCTGGAAAAAAAACCCAGATGTCCCTCAACAGAGGAATGGATACAGAAAATGTGGTACATTTACACAATGGAATATTACTCAGCTATTAAAAACAATGACTTCATGAAATTCACAGACAATTTGGAATAGAACTTGAAAATATTATCCTGAGTGAGGTAACTCAGTCACAAAAGAACACACACCGTATGCCCTCACTGATAAGTGGATATTAGCCCAAAAGTTCTGAATACCCAGACCAATTCAATCAATTGAATCAGAAAGATTCAATTCATAGACCATATGAAGCCCCCCAAAAAAGAAAGACCAAAATCTGAATGCTTCAGTGCACCTTAGAAGGGGGAACAAAATATGCACAGGAGGAAATATGGAGACAAGGTGTGGAGCAGAGAATGAAGGAAAGGCCATCCAAAGACTGCCCCACCTGGAGATCATCCCATATACAGTCACCAAACCTGGACCATATATGGTGGGTGCCAGGAAGTGCTTGCTGATAGAAGCATGATATAGCTGCCTTCTGAGAGACTCTGCCAGAGCCTGAAAAATACAGAGGCAGATGCTCGCAGCCAACCATTGGACTGAGCGCAGGATCCTCGATGGAGGATCCATCGATGAGGGGGGTTGCAGCCCCATCGAGGGAGCAACAGTGTCAACCAGCCAGACCCCCCCCCCCGGAACTCCCAGGTACTGGACCACCAACCAAAGAATACACATGGAGGGACCCATGGCACTGGCCGCATATGTGACAGAGGATGGCCTTGTTGGACATCTGTGGGAGAAGAGGCCCTTGTGCCTGAGGGTGTTCAATACCCCAGTGTAGGGGAATGCCAGGGCAAGAAGACAGGAGTGGGTAGATGGGTAGGGGAGCACCATCATAGAGTTAGGTGAAGGGGAGATGGGATGGGAGTTTCTGAAGGGGAGACCTGGAAAGGGGAAAACATTTCAAATGTAAATAAAGAAAATATCCAATAAATAAATAAATATATGTCTCAGTGACCCCCACATGACTCTGGTAACTATGAAGTATGGTCCCGTGTTTTCAGTGCTCCTTTAAGGGACTGAGCCAGAGTTAGCTGCAGTGGGACCCGCATGCTTTCCCTTCAACATTCAGCTTTTCTACTACCCCAGCTTTATTTTGTTTACAAGAACTCATCTTAATAAATGCCAGTAAATCCATTCATTCAACCAACATTAACTACTCACTCTGACTCCTGTATGTACCTGACAATAATCCAGACAACTATAGATATATAGTTATAATATAGATAGATAGATAGATAGATAGATAGATAGATAGATAGATAGATAGATAGATAGATAGATAGATAATCTCTTGGGCCCTCTCTTGATATTCCTATAGCCTCAAAGATCAAAGTCCACAAAAGTTAGTCCTTGATAACAGAAGCCCAAGTGGTAGCTCTCACACAACTACCACCACGCTCCTGAGGGACATGTGTGCACAGCATAGTGGTCAATCTCATTTGTTATCTTAACTGGATTGATCAGGAATCAACTAAGAGGCAAGCCACTGGATGCTGCTGTGAGATGAGCCAACCCAACACAATGTGCACCTTCCAGTGGCAGCCAAGAAAAAAAAAAAAAAGAATGGAAAGGAACCTTAGCTCTTGCTTGCCTACCTTCACTTGGACTGAAAAGTCCATCTGCTCTGCTGTTGCAGTCCTTCACTGATATCAGGGCCCAGCATTGAGTTTCCAGCGTGGACTGAAGATCAGCAACTCTCCAGAGGTCCGCCAACCTTTGGCATTAGATTGGGGTTTCTAAGGCGTCCAGGTTCATGGGCTGAGCAACCATCATGTTCTCTGCTTCTCCAATATAAGACAGACACTGTTGGACTACCCAGACCTTACACTATAAACTAATAAATCTTCTTAAATATGTGTTCATTCTCTCAGTTCTATCACTCTAGAGAACCCTGACTAATCCATCTTCTAAACATATTCACCACTAATAACCTTTCCTAGAGGAATGACAAGACCAGAATCAGTTAGACATCAGTTGTTGTCTCTCCTGCTCCTTCTCTCTCCAGGGAGCTCTGATGACAAGACAGCAGTGGCAGAGGAAAGACCACAGATGCCTACAGCCTAGTAGATCTGGAGGCCAGGTTGGTGAGACCAGCCTGCCTGTGCCACCAAACTGTCGGCCTCAGCACATCAAGAGCTGCAGAGGTGAGCTGGCTGCCTCTGGCTCTTGCCAAAAACAGAAAAAGCATTGTGGGGGCAAAGCAGATGTAGGGAAAAATCACAACCACTCACAGGATGATACATGCCAACAGAAATCTTCACTCAACCTCCTCTGCACTTCCAGGGCAATGACAGGTGTGGAATGAAGCTATCTTTCATTGGAAGCCACTGAGAGCCTCTGTCAAATAGGAGCTGCCAACAACAAAATGACTTCTCTCCCCAGGATCTAACTAAGGGACACCACACATCAAGAGACCTGAAACCTGCATTTAGCTAAAAAATAAATCTACCAAAAACAAATCACATGTAAGGAGCCCTAGTCTCCATTTTTAACCAACCATCTCAAGACATAAACAAATTAAAAAGAAAGAAACCTTCGAAGAATTATCAAAGAAAGACAAAGAAATCTCTCCGGTATACTTCACATTAATCAACAGATCGCAGTCCAGAATCTTGGAGTAACCATCAGGCTAACCTGCAAACCTGGGTCAGCACTCGTCCTCCAAACTGCCTTAGCTATGTGACTTCCAGATGTTAACCTTTTTATTATCCAGCTACCCCATGTATTTAAAAGGGTGGCCTGAGACAGTATGCTTAATTGCTTCATGTGGTGCTCATACACAGAGTCTCCCCTGAGTCCTAGACTTACACTGAGAGAGAGAGAAAGAGAGAGAGAGAGAGAGAGAGAGAGAGAGAGAGAGAGAGAGAGAGAGAGAGAGAATCTGTTTCAACCTGTCGTTATAATTAATTTTGGCTGCTATGATGACCTCTAACATATATAGCAGTCACATTCTGCTTGACCTCATCATATCCCAGCTTTCATGCCTTTGTGAGCCCATTTCTAGGGACCATTAGGTGCAGCTTCTGCCTGACCCTGAGAAGAAAGCATCACCAGAGATTCTTATTCAGAAGCAGCCTCAGTAATTCTCAATGAAACCCTAAACACTCTTCTTTCACTCATCACTTCTCTTCAGCTTGGCATAGCTTCCTAGGATTTAATGTCAGGTCATTTAAAAAGAAAAGAAACAAAAAGTACTTCACAATTGTTCCATCGCAGTTTAATAATACAATAGTATTTCTGAGGACGAGTTGCTTTAATATAAACATCTTTGGGGGTTGTGTACTTAAAACATGATCACATGATAAATATTTCATTCGCATTCATCAGATAATCAGGAACAAAACTTACAATCCCAGGAAAGACATTTAGCACTTCTAAAATGCTGAACATTTAAAAATGGTGTTGAGGGACTGAAATAGGGCTGAAGTGTACCCAAGAGGAAAACTCGGAGGCTTCAAAACATCTTGTTGGAAAAATAAATAAATAATAAAATAGTAGAGAGCATCACAGCTTATAAGACAGAGGACAGAGCAAAGATTTTAAAAATTAATGAACTGAGATCTTTTCTCCAGAAATGCAATTTCTGTATCATTTAATCAGACTTGAGGGTTTTTAAATTGCCTTTGAAACAAGTTAATAAACAATATGTGCCTGCCCGATTATGGAATTTTTTTAAACAAGTAAAACGTTCTCTGAAATTTGTCCTTCAATGAGAGAGCACAAGTGGTCCCTGCAGGCCTCGTCTGAGGTCAACAATGAAGAATACACAGAGGCAAAGCTCCTTCTCAGAAGTACCAAAAGAGCATCATCTACCCTCTGCTGTGCATCTGAACTATCTACAACTGGGCTCAAAGCTCACTCATAAGCACTAAGGTCTTGCCTAGAAAGACTTTAAAAATAAACCTACGGGGACTAGAAATACGGTCAATGGTAAAGCTCTTGCCTAGTATGTGCAATACTGAAAATATAAACAGGTAATTTAGAAAAATAAACATGACTTTTGGGCTGGTCCAGGCTGGAACTCAACCCATTCATTAGTTCATCGAGGAGCAAAGTCCCAGATGATTAAAGAACTGACTGAGCCAACCAGGCAGAGAAACTGGGGAGGCTGCCTTGCAAAATAAGAGTCTACTTTGCAGTAGTGGTGACTTGGTTGAAGGAACCATGAAGGGGATTACGGAGAAAGGAAAGATTCCTCGAGAGCAACCTCAGTCCTTTCAGTGTTACCAAAAGTGATGGTAACCCAACTGGGGACCAGGGTGTGCTGTAACATAACAGATGGGGAAAAGCTAACAATGTCAACTATCTTTTTTTAATTTACAGATCTATGTCTGAAAGGCCACTCTACTTTCAGTGTTTGAGTACATGGAAATCTATCCCCCATACAGTATAGATCTGCACTTTAAAATCATTGGGGGAAAAAATTAACACTGAAATCAATATTTCATAGTGTAAGACAAGCAAACCCTACATACAGCCAAGCTTTGACTCCTTGGTGCACTGTAAACACCAATTACTGATGTTCAACATGCCTTAAAATGAAAGCCCCATTTTTCTGGGAAATAGACAATTATTCAGTAGTTTAGATAAAGCAATGGTGACCTTTTATGTTTCTGGAAGAAATAATAAGAAAGAACTAAGGTATAAAACACATAGACTACATCCCAGCAGAGTTTGTGACAGCTCAAAACCTAGTTAAATTCTGGCTAGAGATTGAGGAAAGCTAAAAATAGGAATGGCATCCTTCTCATGTGGAGACCACACTGATTGGTTTCCCAGTGCCAAACAGTCAACCCTGTAACCATATGCACAAGTAGCATTACATGGACTGAACAGGTTATGAACATATATGTGCAATTATAATTAGTAAAAAAAGGGGGGCATGAATCTGATGGAAAATAGGAACAGATATTTGGGATTTGGAGAAAGAAAAAGTAAAAGAGAAAGGTTACAATTCTACTATAATCTCAAATGAAACATTATATATACATATATGTGTGTATGTGTGTGTATATATGTGTGTGTGTATATATACATATATATGTGTATGTGTGTGTGAATATACATATATATGTGTGTGTATATATATATATATATATACATGTACGTGTGTATACATGTATATATATACATATATATGCTAGAAATATACACAAAACAACCAAGCAAGGTAGAAGGCAGTAGGTAGAGAGTTCCTAAAACCTGACTGCTCCTCGTTGGAGATTTCCGCTCAGATACAAAACCCTTGATTGAAATTTCATTGCCCAGCAATTTCAGATTCTTCTATATTAAGCAGGCACCAATCCATTCCAAACCAAGTGCTAAGATATGTAAAAATGGCTAACAATTTTAAATTGCTGTCCTCCACTCATGAATTGACTCCAAATCAACCTCACATTCCAGAGAACACGAAGACGGCAGGATTTTTGTGAATATTAAATCACTGTGAACCATGCATGGTAATTTAAAATTATCACAGACTAATGTTTGGTTGAGAACAGTATTCTAATTGGAAACATGATAGAAAAGTTAGTCTAGTACAATGCTCCAGGACATATTGGAAGAAATGGGGCCTGCAAAGCACTACATTACATTACAAACAGTCTTGCCTCTGCACCTACCTCCTTTCTGAGAGAGGGGGACTCACCCTTGGCCACTGGGACATGAGCCAATCCCGAAAGGACATTACATGGGGTCAGCTGGGCTGAAAGGAACCTTCCTGGAAGCAGGGATCAGCTGCCTCGGTGACTAGACACTGAATACAAAGGAAAATGGAGCATGCCAGACTTACAAAGCAGTTCTAAACCTAAAGAAACAGAGGCAAGGACGTAGCCTGGCAGATGAGTAACTGAGCAAAAGCCAGCAGCAACGGCTGCAAGCCAACATGAGTAATTCCGGGATGAATGGTTTTAAATAAAGCTCAGGAGTGCGCACGTGCTACTGTCCTACTGGCTGCCTGTGTGAGCTGGAGGACCCACGGAAACTCTGTAAATTGGATATCACTCCAGAGACTCAGACCAAGGGGTACGGCTCAGGGCTGACCTGGAGTTGTTCTCTAAAATTGTTTGTGTACCTGCTATGTTAACGAATGCATAAAACCCCAATAAACATGACACAAAAAGTTCTGATTGTCACAGGTCAGTAACAATTTACTGGTTTTAAAACAACCTAGGATCGCCTGTAAGGTATGACTTAAAGTTCCCATTAAATTCTCCTAAAGTAAGAAGGTTTTGGTTCTGAGGGTCTTATGTTTTGTTTGGTCTTGGATTGTTTGTTTGTTTGTATGTTTTTGTTTTAATGGTGGTACCACCAAAGGACAAGTACTCACAGGATATGCCCTGAAATTCATAGGGAAAACAATAACCCCCTTTATCAAAAAGAGCAACCACAGAAAGGCCGTGTGTGGGATCACAATGGAAGCCATGAGGGTCACCTCCTCTCAGAAGAGAAAGACTCAAGTAAACAACCCCTGTGGTCTCTTTCCCACCCGTGACAGATGCATGTGCCTCTACTGGTTGAATTTTTTTTCCTTTTGTTAAAAAACTGTTTTGTTCCTCATATATTGTAACCTGATTACAGTTTCCCCTCTCTCTACTCCTCCCGGTTCCTTCTGACCTCCCTTCCCATCTGGATCCACCCCTTTCTGTCTCTCATTCGAAAGCATATAGGCTTTTAAGGGATAACACTAAACTATTAGATAATAAGATAAAACAAAACAAGCACATCAGACTATGACAAAAGCAACAGAAGGAGAGAGCACATGCAAAGCCACGTGAATCAAGTGTGAAGACCCAGTCAGTCACACTTTTAGAAATCCTATAAAAAAAACACTAAACTGGAAGCCATAATATATGGCCAAATGACCTATAGGTTAAAAGAGAGAAAAGGATTTTTTAAAAACCATTAAATAAAAATAAGATAAAGTTAAATTCCTGGCATAACATTATGATACAAGGAATACCCAAAGATGTCTGTGACTTTATTCTCTGTTGACCAGTGTGAAGTGCTCTCTTTATCTCTTTTGATGACTTTTGGTTGAAAGTTGATTTTATTAGATATTAGAATGGTTACTCCAGCTTTTTTCATGGGACCATTTGCCTGGAAAATTGTTTTCCAGCTCTTTGCTCTGAGGTAGTGTCTATCTTTGACACTGAAGTGCATTTCCTGTATGGAGCAAAATGCTGGGTCCTGTTTATATATCCAGTCTGTAATTCTATGTCTTTTTATTAGGGAATTAAGTCCATTGATGTTAAGAGATATTAAAGAAAAGTGATTACTGCTTCCTGTTATTTTTGTTGTTAGAGATATAATTATGTTTGTGTAGCTATCTTATTTTAGGTTTGTTGAAAGATTACTTTCTTGCTTTTTCTAGGGTGTAGTGTCCCTCCTCGTGTTTGAGTTTTCCATTTATTATCCTTTGTAGGTCTGGATTTGTGGAAAGACATTGTATAAATTTAGTTTTGTCGTGGAATATCTTGATTTCTCCATGTGTGGTAATGGAGAGTTTTGCTGGGTATAGTAGCCAGGGCTGGCATTTGTGTTCTCTTAGGGTCTGTATGACATCTGCCCAGGATCTTCTAGCTTTCATAGTATCTGGTGAGAAGTCAGGTGTAATTCTGATAGGTCTGCTTTTATATGTTACTTGACCTTTTTCCATTACTGCTTTTAATATTCTTTCTTTGTTTTGTGCATTTGGTGTTTTGACTATTTCATAACAGGGGGAATTTTTTCTTGTCCAATCTATTTGGAGTTCTGTAGGCTTCTTTTATGTTTATGGGCATTTCTTTCTTTAGGCTAGGGAAGTTTTCTTCTATAATTTTGTTAAAGATATTTACTGGCCCTTTAAGTTGGGAATCTTCACTCTCTTCTATACCTAGTATCCTTTGGTTTGGTCTTCTCATTGTGTCCTGGATTTCTTGGATGTTTTGGGTTAGGAGCTTTTTGCATTTTGCATTTTCTTTTATTGTGTCAATGTTTTCTATGGTATCTTCTGCCCCTGAGAGTCTCTCTTCTATCTCTTATATTCTGTTGGTGATGTTTGCATCTATGACTCCTGATCTCTTTCCTAGGTTTTCTATCTCCAGGGTTGTATCCTTTTGTGATTTCTTGATTGTTTCTATTTCCATTTTTAGATTCTAGATGGTTTTGTCCAATTCCTTCACCTGTTTGGTTGTGTTTTCCTGTAATTCTTTAAGGGATTTTGTGTTTCCTCTTAAAGGACTTCTAGCTATTTACCTGTGTTCTCCTGTGTTTCCTTAAGGGAGTTATTTATGTCCTTCTTAAAGTCCTCTATCATCATCATGAAATGTGATTTTGAATCAGAGTCTTTTTTTGGGGGGGGATTGGTGTATCCAGGTCTAACTGTGGTGGAAGAACTGGGTTCTGATGATGCCAAGTAGCCTTGGTTTCAGTTGCTTATGTTCTTGTCCTTGCCTCTTGACATCCAATTATCTCTGGTGTTAGCTGATCTTGCTGTCTCTGACTGTTACTTGTCCCTCTTGCAAGCCTGTGTGTCAGTATTCCTCAAAGACCAGTTCTCTCTGAGGAGTAATTTGGATATGGAGAACTGTGGCTCAGGGTCAGCTCTGGGGTGCAGATGGAAATTAGAAGGATCCTGTCCCTGGCTGTTCCTTGGTTCCTGTGTCCTGATGGCTCTGGGCGGGTACCTCTTGGGTCAGGAATTTGAGCAAACATGATGGTCTTACCTGTGCTCACAAGTATGTCCCCACTCCTGGGAGACCAGCTCTCTCCCAGCAGTTTTTTAATATGGAGTGCTGTGGCACAGGATCAACTCCTGGCATAGGTAGAAACCTGAAGGCACCTGTCCCAGGCTACCCCTTGGTTCCTGTGTTCTGAGGGTTTCAGTTGGGTCCCTCTGAGTAGAAATGGTAGTCTTACCTGTTCTTACAGGTGTGTCTGTACTGGGAGATCAGCTCTCTCCCGGCAGTATTTGGGTATGGAGCACAGGACCAACATGAGATGCAAAGCATGGCCTTTAATTTTAACCATCTCCCTGTATTCCCTCCCTCGTCCCCCTCTTCCTTCTCCCTGCCTACTTGATCCTCCAGTTTCATCAACCCCCCCCTTCAATCCATAGCTATCTATTTCCCTTTCCCAACAAGATCTATTTGTCTATTCCCTTTCCCCAGTCCATTACTCTGTACTTAACCTCTAT
The DNA here is from genome assembly GCF_000001635.26 of Mus musculus. NCBI lineage: Eukaryota > Metazoa > Chordata > Mammalia > Rodentia > Muridae > Mus > Mus musculus. The sequence goes on from NC_000078.6 coordinate 68,853,246, forward strand.
GGTTCTATAAATTGTAGCTCGGTGGTACAACCACCCTGGAAATCAGTCTGGTGGTTACTCATAAAATTGGACATAGTACCACCTGAGGACCCAGCAATACCACTCATGGGCATATAGTCAGAAGTTTCTCCAACATGTAATAAGGACACATGCTCCACTATGCTCATAGCAACCTTATTTATAGTAGGCAGAAGCTGGAAAGAACCCTGATGTTCCTCAACAAAGGAATGGATACAGAAAATGTGGTACATTTACACAATGGAGTACTACTCAGCTATTAAAAACCAATGAGTTTATGAAATTCTTAGGCAAACGGATGGAACTAGAAAATATCATCCTGAGTGAGGTAACCCAATCACAAAAGAACACACATGGTATTCACTCACTGATAATTGGATATTAGCCCAGAAGCTCAGAATACCCAAGATACATTTCACAGACCACATGAAGCTCAAGAAGAATGAAGACCAACGTGTGGATACGTTGGTCCTTCTTAGAAGGGGGAAGAAAATACCCATGGGAGGAGATACAGAGACAAAGTTTGGAGCAGAGACTGAAGGAAAGGCCATACAGAAACTGCTCCACCTGGGGAATCTATCCCATATACAGTCATCAAACCCAGACACTATTGTGGATGCCGACAAGTGCTTGCTGACAGGAGTCTGATATAGCTGTCTCCTGAGAGGCTGTACCAGAGCCTGACAAATACAGAGGTGGATGCTCACAGCTAACCATTGAACTGAGCACAGGGTCCCCAATGGAGGAACTAGAGAAAGGACCCAAAGAGCTGAAGGGGTTTGCCGCCCCATAGGAGGAGGAACAATATGAGCCAACCAGAACCCCCAGAGCTCCCAGAGACTAACTACCAACCAATGAGTGCACATGGAGAGACCCATGGCTCCAGCTGCATATGTAGCAGAGGATGGCCTTGTCAGTCATCAGTGAGAGGAGAGGCCCTTGGTCCTGTGAAGGCTCTATGCCCCAGTGTAAGGGAATGCCAGGGTCAGGAAGCAGGAGTGGGTGGGTTGGTGAGCAGGGGGAGGGGGAGAGAGAGAGAATAGGGGGTTTTCAGAGGGGAAACCAGGAGAGGGGATAACATTTGAAATGTAAATAAAGAAAATATCTAATAAATTTTTCAAGAAAAAAAAAGAATTGTAACTTGGTTATCATTGACTTAACAGCTAATATCCACATATAAGCAAATGCATACTATATTCGTCTTTCTGAATCTGATTCACCTCACTCAAGATGACTTTTTTCTAGTTTCACCCATTTACCTACAAATGTCATGATTTTATTGTTTTCAACAGCTGAATCATATTCCATTCTGTAAGTGTACCACATTTTCTTTATCCATTCTTCTGTTGAAGGACATCTAGGTTGTTTTCAACTCTGACTATTATTAATAGGACACTAATGAACATGGCTGAGCATGTGTCCTTTGGGTATATGCACAAGAGTGGTATCTCTGGACCTTGAGATAGATCAATTTCCATATTCCTGAGGAACCACCACATTGATTTCCCCAGTGGCTGTGCCAGTTTGCACTCCCACGAGCAATGGATGATTGTTCCACTTACTCCACATCCTAGCCAGCATGAGCTGTCATGTTTTATTGATCTTAGCCATTCTGACAAGTGTAAGATGAAATTTCAAAGTAGTTTTGATTTACATTTCCCTGATGACTAAGGGTGTTGGACATTTCTTTGTGTGTTTCTCAGCCACTTATATCCTCTTTTGAGAATCCTATTTAGATCGGTACCCTATTTTTTAATTGGGTTATTTGCTTTCTTGTTACCTAGTTTTTCCATTGTTTATATGTTTTATGAATTTGTTCTCTATTAGACATGTATTTGGTAAAAAATTTCCCCGTTGTGTAGGCTGCTGCTCTGTTCAATTGGTGGTGGCATTTGCAATGCAGAAGATTTTCAGTTTCATATACTTTTATTTATTAATTGTTTATCTTAGTGCTTGTACTAGCAATGTTCTGCTAAGAAAGCCTTTTCTTGTGCCAATGAGTCCAAGGCTATTCTCAGTTTCTCTTCTACCAGATTTAGTGTATCTGAATTCACTAAATTGGGGTAAATTGAGGTCTTTGATCAGTTGGGAGTTGAATTTGTGGAGAGTGATACATATGGATCTATTTGCATACTTCTACATGCATCCATTCAATTTGACTAGCATCTTTTGTTGGAGGTACAGTCTTTCTTCCAATGTGTACTTCAGGCTTCTTTACCAAAAAATTGGGTGTCCGTAGATGTATGGTTTTCTGTCTGGGTTTTCAGGACAATTCCATTGAACAACCTGTCTGTCTTGTGCCAATGCTGTGTTTTTATTACTATAGCTCTGTAGTAAAATTTGAGGTCAGTGATTGTAATAACTCTAGCATTTCTTTTACTATTCAAGATTGTTTTAGCTATTATAGTTGGTTGCTTGGTTGGTTGGTTGGTTGGTTGGTTGGTTGGTGGGTTGGTGGGTTGGTGGGTTGGTGGGTTGGTTGGTTGGTGGGTTGGTGGGTTGGTTGGTTGGTTGACTGGTTGGTTTGTAAGTTGACATGAAAATTGTCCTTTCATGATCTGTCAAGAATTGTGTTAAAATTTTGACGGATATTGTATTGAAGCTGTAGATTACTTATAGAAGAATGGCCAGTTTTACTATGTTAGTCATACCAATGCATGAGCATAGGAAAATCTTTCCATCTTCTGATAGCTTCTTCAATTTCTTTCTTTAGTGCCTTAAAGTTCTTATCATACAAGTCTTTCACTTTCTTAGTTAGAGTTATCCCAAGATATCTTATATTATTTTAAACTGTTGTGAAAGATATTGTTTCCTTGATTTCTTTTTCAATCATTTGTATGTAGGAAGGCTACTGGCCTTTCTGAGTTCATTTTATATCCAGCTACTTTGCTCAAAGTGTTTATCAGTTGTAGGAGTTTCCCAGTGGAATTTTTCAGGTGACCCATGTATACTATCATATCATCTGCAAATAAAAGGTATTTTGACTTCTTTATTCCCAGTTTGAATCCCCTTAGTCTCCTTTTAATGTCTTATTGCTTTAGCTAGAATGTCAAGTATTATATTGAATAGGCATGGAAAGAGTAGACAACCTTATCTTGTTATTGACTTTAGTGGAATTGCTTTGAGTTTCTTTCCATTTAAGTTGACATTGGCTATGCACTTGCTATAAATTGCCCTTATTATGTTTAGGTATATTCCTCAGATCGCAAGTCTCCAGGAGATTTTTATCATGAATGGGTGTCGGATCTTGCCAAAGACGTTTTCAGCATGTAATGAGGTGATCATGGTTTTGTTTCCTTTCAGTTTGTTTATATGGTGATTTATATTAACTGACTTACATATGCTGAATCATCCTTGCATCACTGAAATGATGATCATGGCCTACTTGGTCATGGTGGATGACCTTTTTGATGTGTTCTTAGATTATTTGCAAGTATTTTATTGAGAACTTTTGCTTCTATCTTTATAAGGAAAATTGGTCTGTAATTCTCTTTCTTTGTTGGGTGTCTTAGAGTTACTATTGCTATGATGAAACCCATGACCAAAAACAACTTAGGTAGAAAAGGTTTTTTTTGCTCACAGTTTCATATAACAATTCATCATCAATATTCAGGGAGGGCAGAAATGCATGCAGGCAAGAATTTATGCAAAGACCATAGGTAGGTGCTGCTTACTGGATTGTTCCCTTACATTGTATATCTGCATAAGAGTAGTCCATAATAATCACATAACACATTCAATACTATGCCATTTTTAAATCTCTTCCACCATGCCATTAATCCAACTCTTCAATGTAACCTCAAGCATATCTTTTGGACAAGGCAAAAAAAGCAGCAATATTCTTTGCCAAAATATCACAAGAATGGTGGCTAGATCACATACTACTGTTTGTTCCCTCTGAAGCTTTTTGAACTGTATCCTCACAGTTCAACTTGCCCCCAACACCAGATGTCTTTCCAGCTCCTAATATGTCTCATTAAGCCCCGCTTAATACATTCAATTGCTTTTCTAATCCAAAGTCCACATTCAGCCTACAAGGAGCATGGTCATGCCTGTCACAGCAGCATTGTACGCCTGGTACCAACTTCTGCTTACTCAGTGTTCTGTTGCTGTGAAGAGACACCATAACCATAGCAACTTTTATAAAAGAAAGCCTTTAATTGGGGCCAGCTTACAGTTTCAGAGATTTAGTCCATTATTGTCATGACAAGGATCATGGTGGCACAGGCAGACATGGTGCTGGAGAATTTGAGAGTTCTACATCTGGATCCTCATCCAGCAGCAAGAGAGAGAGAGCACTGGTCCTGGCTTAAGCTTTTGAAACACCAAAGCCCAACTCCAGTGACACACTTCCTCCAACAAGGCCACACCTACTCCAACAAAGCCACTAGTCCCTCTCAAATAACTCCTCTACCTAATGACCAAGTATTCAAATATATGACCTATGGGACAATTCCAATTCAAACTACCACAGAAGTTTTAGGTATCACAGTAACTGTGACTTCATAAAACAAGTTGGGAAGTTTTTTCTGTTTCTACTTTATGAAATAATTTCAAGAGTATTGGCATCAATTTTTATTTGAATGTCTGGTATAATTCTGTGATAAAAAAAGAAAACAACAACAACAACATCTGAACCTGGGGGGTTTTGGTTGGTTGGTTGGTTGGTTAATTGGCTTGGCTTGGTTTGGTTTGGTTTGGTTTGGTTTGGGATGGAGACATGGCTCACCCATTGTACTTGATGGTTCTCTAAAAGATGACTTAAAAGGTTGCTTCCCCTCCCCACCAATAGTTCCAACTTTAATTGCCTATAGGAGCTGAATAGGGGCTTTGCCTCAAAGCAAATAACATTCATTCTACAACATTACACACAGTTCCCTGTTCTTCTGAAATTTACAAAATATAATTACATAGAGATCAACAGCTAGCACTATGTGGACCTGCCAATTTCTACTTTGTGAAACTTCATGACCTTACACAGTTCTATAGTTAAATAGCTCTTGGCTCAGAATGATTACATTTATGAGCAGTTACCTGTTATTTACTAAACTGGCCCTGGATATGCTGTATGAGGAAATAATGCATGAAAGTTAATTTAGTCAATTAAACTGAAATTTTAGAAATGATGCTTCCAGAATACATGCATTGCTAAAATGTCAGTACCAGGCATGGAGTACCTCCCCATAATCTGCTTGTTAGGTAGGCCCCCGAGGCACTGTAAACAACATAGGCTATCGATACTGCTCTTGGTTGTCCATCATAACTGCATTGTAAGACCCCAATTCTGAAGGCAGCACATACTTTGATCTCAGGACACAGAAAAACCAATCTTGAACTGATTAGGAAACTCTCCTTACTAGTTTTTATCCTGCCAAAAAGTGCTATGTGATATTGAGGGAGGAAAAGGCATCAATAGTTTGTTTTCAGCACTAGGCTCTACATGCTACAATATGGACCTGCCAGGCAAACTATGCCTACAGACTCAATAATGAAATATTTATGGGTGTAACCAAGTGTTTTCAGATTGGATTTGACTCATGCTCCACAAAAGGTATGTAATGCTTCATGCTGTGGTCCAAAGTCCATGTCTGTGGAGGCCATAAGAGCTAGAGGGAGAACCTACTATTGTTGTATGACTAAACAATCCTGCTGTGAAAGTACCTTCTAAATATTTGTTTCTATCCATGGATTAATTCTTCTTTCAACCTTGGTCAGAGAAGCTTCTTTTTGAGTGTAACCATACGAGAATGCAGAGATGCTGAGGTGGTCCAACTGCTGAGAATAAATTACCCTGAGCACTCAGCTGTAGATGAGTCATCTCGATCAACTTTTCTCACCCTCGGCTCGGGAGCATCATGAAAGTGAATGTACAAACAATGTGAGTACCAGTGGGTTTGGGAAATGAGCTGTTAAACGTTGTCACCTGGACATAACGTGGCCATTGAATTCATGAGCTCACAGCCACTGTGGCAACTTGTGTGAGATCACCAAGATTCCAGCATGGCTGGGTGGCATGCTCCCAAGGTTCTACCTCAGATAAGGAACAATTAGCAGTTGATGTCTACTGATAGCGGAAGAGTCTCTTTTCTTGCGGAGGGTAGTCTTGTAGGTCCACCATGCTCCAGTGGAATGTGTCACACCTGTGCACATATGATCAACATGAACTGAACTCAGTGAATTATTAATTACAATTTTAAAAGAGCACAAAAATTGGGAGAGAAGCCTGCTGGGAAGTCCTGCTTGATGGAGGCAGTGAGAGGGTAGACTTCATTAAAATATACTGTATGCATGCACTAAATTTTCAAAATTATTATTATAAAAAGAAGTCTCTTTCCCAGGAAAGGACAGGGATATGAAGAATTGAGACTAATACAAATGCTTCCAACAAAGTCCTTGGAAGGACTGTTGTCCCCAAGACATTAAGATGAGATACAAGCCAGAGGAGAGAGTCAATGATGTTAGAAGAGAAAATCAGTTTCTATCCTTCTTCTTTAAATCAATGAGAGCAAACATCTCAGAAGTCACATACCAAAAATCAAGAAACCTCCCCTCCCTGGTTCCCTTTAATAAACCCAAGAACCTTGAGGAAGATTAGTTCTACATACATAATTCCTGATTCAAAGAAATATGTGATTTCCAAAGCTGCTTTCAGGTTTCATGACCTGTTCAGGGAGCATTATGAAGAGGATCATTATCACAGGCACTACCTAGAGGAAATTGCACACATTTCATACTGACTTGTAAAGAGCACCTGAGCTGAATTTCAACCAAGAATATCTGAAGACCTGTGCCCTCACCCAGAAGCCCACAGCTACTAGAAGAGTTCAGAGTAGACCTGTGTCCTAGGCTTACTTCCACTGTGGACCTGCCCTAAAAAACTAACCCCATAGGAAAAACAATACCAACCAAGCAGAACCCCCAGAGCTCCCAGGAACTAAACCACCAACCAAAGAGTACACATGGCGGGACCCATGGCTCCAGCTGCATGTGTAGCAGAGGATGACCTTGTTGGGCATCAAAGGAAGGAGAGGCCCTTGGTCCTGTGAAGGCTTGATAGATGCCCCAGTGTAGGGGAATGCGAGGGCAGGGAGGGGGAGTGGGTGAGTGGGTGAGGGAACACCCTCATAGAAGCAGGGGAAGTGGGGATAGGATAGGGAGGTTCCAGGGGGGGAAACAAGGAAAGGGCATAACATTTGACATGTAAATAAAGAAAAGTAGCCAACTTAAAAACAAACAAACAAAAAAAAAAAACCTCTATAGGAAGGCTGCTGTCCTTCACTCATGGTGCTGAAGTATGCAGGTTGCTCAGGATGATGTTGAAGAAAGACACTGAGAAAATCTACTAGCATATTCCACAGCGATTTCCAATAGAGGCTATGATTAAAAGAGGCCATCACCCTCACACCTTTCAGATGCAGCAGCTGTGAACAAGACCCAGAGAAGCAACAAGCAGGGTTCTCAGCTGGGAACTCCATTGTGGAGGATAGTCTCTGGAAACAGTTTCAGGCTAAACAGGCAAACCTGTTCCTGATGTGTTTTGCAGCCCTCACTCCATACTAATTCAGTGACATTCTTACAATACCCAGAGCAATGGAGGTACTTAGTCTTCTACGTGTATTAAAGGTTTTTCTGATTAATTCTTAGTAGGTGGTTGTCTTTCTTCTTTCTCTTTCTTTCTTTCTTTCTTTCTTTCTTTCTTTCTTTCTTCCTTTCTTTCTCTTGAGACGCAATCATTTTATGCAGTTCTTTCTATCCTGGAGGTCACTATGTAGACCATGCTACTGCTGAACTTGCAATGAATCTTCAGTCCCTGTCCCTGAGGGCTAGGATCACAGGCATGTGATATTGCACCTAACTGGTAATTTTGCACTAGCTAAGTTCAATGAGATTCAAAACTGAAAAACTTTATTCAGACCCTACTGTATCTTAGGGCCCTTAATTCAAATCTTTGACTCCCTAGGTCCCAGTATGTGACACTGAGAAAGAGCATTGCAGACAACGAGATATGATAAATGGACTCTGCTCCTCTAGATGCTCCAAACTGCTCCTATAAACTACTCTATGAAGATAGGAGAATTGATTCTTTTACTTTTTGTTCATATTTAACTCTTTGACAATTTCATACATATATGTAAATGAATTTCATCCTTTAAGCCCCTATTACACTCACCTATCCCCCACCCTTCAAAATAAGATTATTTTGAATATGTTTTTTAAATCTCTGGTATGTTAGAAGATGCTTATTAAGTAGGTAAGTGCATATGAGGGAGTCAAATGTAAGGGAATAAGCATTTTGCATTTTGCATACACTTTTAACACTTTATAAAGACTGTGTTGTTGTTATCCCTTGACCTGCTCCTAGCATTATTTGTTAAGTGCTTAACAACTACTTGTAGAATTAATTATATTTGCATCTCCTACTACAGGGCATGAAGCGTGATGAACTGATTCTACTCACTTACTGTCAGGGCAGCCCCTAGTCATCCTAATACAGAAAATACCTATGGAGTGTAACAGCATGCTCTCCTCACTGTTAAGCTTCGCTTTGATATTAGTAGGAACCTGCACATCCATGTTCCTCTAGACACTGATACCATTCCTGCCTGCAGCATGCTCCAAGGCTAATAGCAGAAAAACACTGCATTCTGTGCGTGAGTTTTCTGTATGGTCCACAAGTCAAACAGCAGCAAGGGGTTGGAAGATAACAAAAAGGGAGAAATGGAAAAAAAAAGTGTATTGTTTTCCTGTGTTCACACCTGTGAGCACAGCTGCTCAGCACTCCAGCTTACAATATGTTTTCCTTCCTGCACAAAAATGAAGAGTCGCTGAAGGAATTATATCATAGCTCTTCAGTGAGTTTCCATATGCAGGATTTGAGGAGTTCTAATGTGTATTAATGAATCTGTCTAAACTAATGACTGGAGGACATTATATACAGCCAATGTATTACTAACTTTTCCATAAACTTAGAATGCAATTTTATAATTCAGCCTCTGCTGTAAGCATCTCTACATACTTCTCCTTTTTACTTCTGTTTCACCCTGAAGAATTCCAGGTTGACAGAAAAGCCTATGGATAAAGCATTTCATGTATTTTTCCATACCAGTAAGTCTCTTTTGATATCTGCCCATTTATAATCAAATGCATTTGCAGTTTCCAAACCCCACACTTAAACGTATTAGTATCTAGGAGATGTGCAGTAATATAGACCATCGAACACAAGAGCCAAGAGCTAGGTTACACAGTGTAGATTACTAGAACTGAGGTCAAAAGACCCAGCGTTTGATCTTGGATTTGAACATAACTTTGTAATAAAATGTAGGTACTGGGGACTTGGATACTGGTAATGAAAAGTGACTGGATAACTTTTAGCATTTGATCAGATCACAATGGCTGTCCCATTAATCTCTGGGGACATATTTTACAGAAACATGTAGCCAACATTTGATGCTAATTTAAGATGCCGTTGGAAATATCTGTAGCTATGAGTAAGCTATTGTAGAAAAAAGGTGAAAAAGGAGAGCACCCAGGTTAGTCAAAGCAGAACAAACATTGAGAAAGAGCTCCACCTACTGGCATCTGTTCCCTTACAGCTAACGGAAAGACATTCATAACCCACACTGAAGAAGCAGAAAGGTGACCTCAGACTTCACTGAAGGAAAACTTCACTGGGGGCTTAGGTTAAGCCATAGGCAATGTTCACCAAAGCTGGCTGAACTTCTGATTTCAGCTCACACTGGGAGACAGAGGTGTTTTTTTTACAGGAAGTCAAGACGGTTTGGGGAGGTTGGTTTTTTGTTTTTGTTTTTGCTTTTTTATTAATTGGCTCTGGCAATCACTGGTACATAGAGCTGAGTGGCAGCAACTAAACTCTGTGTTCTATAGAAACACAATGGATTCCTTACTGCATATGCAGATACGGCTTATAATGAATAACATTGCTGTAAGTCTTTAGTTCACAAAACCCTGTATATATTATCACTCAGCTCAATAGACATGGAGAATTTCCTTAAACGTGTCTGATGTGATACACACAATTTCAAAAAAATAAAAGAAAAAGAAAAAAATGAGGTTTCTTTTTTAAGGTCAACCAAAATTAGAGGCATAACAAAATGGGAGAAATTTTTTATAATGCCTCACCCAATCCAGACATTAATCTAAACAACTTACATTCAATCTCAACGGAAACTTAGGGAAAAGGTTAACAAACACAGGATACAGGGAAGAAACTTCTAGAAGACTGATATGCATGTGAACAGGCATTCAGATTCTAAGTAGAGAGGTGAAAGTTAAGGCAACCGTGAAATACAACCACACAGCTGTGAACACTCACGTTGTATGCACACCTAAATCTCCCTTCATCTTTTCTACCATACCACCAAGGGCTCCACCTGCCCCAGACAGGAGAAATGAGCTTTTAGAAATAAATTGCTTTTGAAGTCACTGAATGAGTTAGCGGTAAAACCAATTCCTTTGTTTAGAACAGCTTCCTAATGGTCTTTTCCAGATCGGTAAGGGTAGTGTTAGTGACACATTGGAGGCAAGGACATTTGCACTCCATAGAGGCTGCTACAGTGCTGCTGGGTACTGGTGCCTCCTGCCCTTCAGAGAGTTTTTCCTGCAACACAGCCAGCCTTCTGTGGTGTTTCTAACCTATCACCCATCTTGCAGTAGACTCCCTACTGGGCAGCAGCAGCAAACAGGACAGCTAACATCTTATGGATGCTTGCTATTTGGTCTATTGTCTACACTGGGCACTAAACCAAGCAAGACCATAGCACCTATTTTGTACATACAACCAATATATATATATATATATATATTTTAACTTATGATCTCATTTGTCTGTTGTTAAAGCCCTGCCCAAGATTCTTCCAGCCTCCTGCTCTGGCTGGAGCTAGCTAGATGCATTGTGTACATCTGTTGCAGTGTGGTGCCCATTATGAGACATTAAGAAGGTAGAAACAATGTACACATGATGCTCAGAGGCAGGGCCTTGGAGCATGATTAGTATTAGATGATGTCATGGAATGGAGCCCCCACTGTGAGATTCAGGCAGCTTTAAATCCGCATACTTCCTGGGAGGCGTTGTTCCACTTTTGAAATACAACAGCAAGAGCACCATCATCAGGCAAGGCCTGCAGATAACTATGAGCAGCAGCAAATCTTATTAAACGCCCATCCTAAGGCTTCATTATAGTGATAAAACGGTTATGAAATACTAGAACATAACTACTCCGCCTTAGTTAGTATTGCTTTGTTTACTTGTGACTTTTCTTACCATGCTTCATGGCAGAGTATAGAAGAGATGACAGCCATCTCTATACAGAGGATTTGTGCATTCAAAGAACATCCCGGTGCGTTTAAATACCTTGGCCTAAAAGGGGGTTAGGCAGCGAGGAAAGCTCGTCTGAACAGGTGATGCCTGAACCCAACAAGAAAAGCGTATTAGTAGTTATTAGATGGAGAAAAGGAAGCAGAGCCTCCAGACAGAGGTGGGCAGAGAAAGAAGCCCATGCACGGCAGAGGTAAAGGCAATATGGGACGACTCTCCAGGTCTCGCTGGGACTCGGACTGCCCAGGGAACCGAGCAATATGTATGATAAATAAAAGTGCTAGCATCCGTGGTGTTTCTAACCTACCACCCCTTTCCCAGGACTCCCTACTGGGCAGCAGCAGCAGCAAACAGGGCAGCTAAAGCCTTATGGATGCTTGCTATTCAGGCTATTTCCTACACTGGGCACTAAACCAAGCAAGACCATAGCACCTATTTTGTACATACAACCAATATATATATTTTTTTACCTTTGATCTCATTTGTCTGTTCAAGCCTTGCCCAAGATTCTTCCAGCCTCCTGCCCTGGCTGGTCCTAGCTAGGTGCTTGGTGTATCTGTTGCAGTGTAACGCCCTTTGTGAGGTACTAAGAAAGTGGAAACAATGTAAACGTGATGCTTTGTTTATCTTGACACTGCTGGAAACAATGTCTGAGGAAGGGATTTTTTTTCCAATTTTTAAACATTTGGTATAAGAATACAAAGATTTTAAATCAAATCGCATCATATTTAAAGATTAGTTTCTAAACATAAGATTTTCTTTGAGAATATCCTAGAAGATACATTATTTAAATGACTGTAATTTTTGGAAACTCTATATACAAGATATCTATATACAATTTTAAGAGAACATAGGAGAAAAACTTCACCTATAAAATGTAAACTATTATCTAGCAGAAATCCAAGAGTCAGACCATGGCATTGAAAGCATCAGAAGTCTGTGAGGTGGCTACTGAATGACGCCAAGGAGACCCGCTGAAGAATATCAAGTGGGCCTCACTAGTTGGAGCTTCCAGTGTCACAGGAATGACACAAAGAACAAAGAAGACACTGTTGTCTCCGAAAACCTGTGTTCTCAGTCATCACATTCATATGGATAAATGGGAACTCAAGGGGGATTGATCCAACTGCACAAACTAGATCCTGCAGGACCCTGCATCTACATGGATTCTCCAAGGATGGTTTCAACCTGTGTTCCTCAAACCCCATCACCAACCATCATCTCAGTCCTCGTTCCTCATAAAGCCAGATTCACTTTTCAGCTGTGTATCCTCAATTGGATGTTTTTGCTAACTCCTATATGCATGAACTCTGTCCCCTGCATGCAAGTACACATGCATAGATGCACACATGTGCTCACGCACATGAACATGCGCACACCGGCAACACTATCTATCTATCTATCTGCCTCTTTCAAGCATGCTATCACTACCTCCACATTTCCAAGTTCCTCTGATACACTTGGCTCTCATCATCATAATCAATCAAGAACCTCATGCTGGTGAATTATTTTTAATGGCAAACCAACTTACAACCTTTCAGTGGTATCGGGTCAAATACAAGTCCAGATGTCAAAACCAGAGATGTAAAGAACATTACCATGGCATCCATCATGGCTTATCTGGATACATCCAATATCCATTTCCTAAAATTAATGCTTCCACATTCTCTAACCACATCTTTATCTTAACAATAGGAAAGCAAACAAATGATTTCTAGCTATAGCAAATAAATCAAATGAGAGAGATTAAGTCAAATGATAAGTTCCCCCTCAAGTTGATCTGAGAGCAGGTTTCAGGCTCCAATACTACTGGGTTTGGGAGGCAGAGCTACAGCCCTCCAAAGATAGAATAAAATCAAAATAAAGACAATTTTCTGAATCAGGGTACTAGATTGGTACATAAGGCAAGAATTCATATGCAAGGAAGTAAACAAAAGATAGGAAATGAGACCTGTGGTATCAGGGCACAGCCAGACCATCACTGAGCCTGACATCATGCTAAAGCTCCAAACCTGTCTGAATACCCAGTCTATGATGCTAGAATCGGTGTGTCCGCTCTTCCATAAGGGAAGGTCATGCGCCCCAGTTCTGAGGATCAGTGACTTCAGGAGCAGACTCAGGCTCACACAAACCACACAACCTCACATACATTTTAGGCTTAGGAAAATTAGATCCCATGCTATGACACGTTTTCAGTTATCATTATTGAACACCATCACAACACTGAAAGGTCTACAATGTCTTCTTTTTATCAGAAAATATGGATAAGTGCTGTGCATTTCAGAGTGTATAGGGGTGAGTTCCTGTCTCCAACATACTTGTGAATCAAACTGTGAGTGCTAATCTCCAGCATTATTTTAGAATGCATTCCTTAACAGGTGATTATAAACACAGATATGCTGTTCATAGAAGTCTCCCTACATTCACTAAAAATAAGTCATGGACATCTCACCTTGCCCTTCCTCTGTAGCTACTAAACTGATAGTGATACAGAGATAATCAGCAGTGGATCTTATTTCTACAATGCAATTGTCAAAATCTCCCATAAAGTTGCAGAAAGGATGGAGAACTATATGTCGACTTAATGCTGATAACTGGACTAAAACAACCTGGACAGACAGACAGACCGTCTTTGTAGTACACAGTAGTTGTACCCTCTAGCCTCTTTCTGCAAAAAATACTGTTGACAAGCTCAGATTCACTATGGCAGCAACATGCCCCAAGCAGGTGGTCCCTGGGGGCCTTTCTTCTCCTTTAATTAGAACTTGTCTGAGGCAAATAGAAAGAAGCCTCTGGTCCACACACAAGTGCAGCCTGGAAGGGAAGACATCTCGGTGCTCTGGAGAAGACACATAACCAACAGCACATAGATACCTGTGGACCAATGCTATGCATCTCCATCTTTCTGTGAAGCTCTATGAGACATTCCAGGTTCTTCACAGAAGATACCAGTCAAGAGCCCTTGATGCTCATAGCCTTCTTGCGATGCTCTGTCTATTGCCCACTCCTTGCCTAGCTCCCTCAGCTAGCTCCCTCAGCTCCCTCAGCCTTGGTTCCTGCTTTTATGTTCCTGACATAAAAAAAGAAAACTGGGTAGGTTTGTGTGTGATAATAAATAGAATGAAATTCATGAGATTTAAAAATGGTAATGAATCAAAACTATACCAATAGATTGGAAAGATGGACTGAAACTAAAATCATAAAATGTTAGTAAGTTATTATCCTAAACACAAATGTAAAATATCACCTGCACACTATCAACCAAAGGAGCCTGGCTTGAAATTTGTATCAAGAAATATCCTTCCTACAGGGATCTGTATCCAAGAAGTAAAACTGTTCAACATTTTCTGGATTTGTACATATTCTGATATGAAATTCCTACCAGGTATTTTAAATAAATGTATAAATTAGCATACAAAATATTTATAACGGCAATTGGAAGTGTCATAGCTATACATTTGATAGGATTATAGTATTTGATAATTTCATTAATAGTTAAGATAATTTCATTGCTTAGGACTTTTCACACATACTTTATCACTCACAACACCAGTCAGACCACACTTAGACTTTTCCTTTCAGCCTGGGTCCCAAACATGGAGAGTGATGTCAGTAACCTAGGTCCCACAGATACATGCTCAAGGGGACTGAAACACCAAGAAACCAGTCACTGGGAAATAGATGAGGAAAGTGGGCAATCGGAGGGTAGTGTGGGGGCTGTTGTCAATGACAAAAAGGATTCACGTATGGAAGAGAGATCCGGATTGTTTTATGTAGCTTTAGAAAATCCAAGAGTAAAAGCCAAGATCTTAACTTACAACAAAAAGGATATGGGAAGGAAGAAGTTTGGAGGGAAGGAAAGGAGAAAAATAAATTTGAAGTGTTTGAAACTTGAATAGAGCAGAGTGATTTATCAGCACACAGTTGAAACTGAGCAAGATGCACATTTAAGTCCATCTGTCAGAGACAGTGCAGAATGGGTTGGTCTGTCAGAGACAACGCAAAACGGCTTCCTGTGCTGGGATAATCCTTGCTGTGCTTCTCGGCTCAGGTGTTAGGAAAATTCACTCCCCCTCTAACATCCTCCAATGTGCATCTTACAAAACAGATGACAGGAAATAAATCAAATGGTTGGGTTCAATAGCCCATAATAATAAGTATAACTTAATCCCCTTGAGTGCTACATCACTGAGTCGGAGCATCCATATTTCAGCACTTCTTTTCTGTGTAGTTTGGAGAAATCGTTATGAAAATGTTAAGTGCATGACAGGTGTCTCCTGAAGTTAGAATCACCTCCTGCTTCTTGTCTGGGTTCCAGGCTGGTTTATCAAACTGAAAGTTGTTTGGACATTTGAGTAACTATATGGACTTTCCGATGAAAAGCTCCACGCTTGCAATCCCTTTATAAGAGGTTTTTCACACAGGAAATTATCTCCCTACTATGGATCTATTTTATCTGTTAAAATTAGTGTAATGCTTACCTGGATCAAATGCAAATATGAATAATGCCAGCAAATTACATGATTTTTCTGAAATATGTATGAACTACACTAAAGTGCATTTAGTTAGCATAAAATATAACATTACAAAATTGGAAATAGCATAAAATAAGGCCCATCCCTCCACAGGAGTAACACATCAGACCTGTTGTTGCCTCTGAATGTGTGGTTTGCTGTATCAGCACCTATGACAGTCAATCATCACATCTAACATCCCTGAGACAAATAGGGAAAAGTTCACCAGATCATGGTATTCTTCTGAACAGGACTAGGAAGACAAACATGGGGACAAGTTCAGGGCCAGAGGATCAAGGTCCAATGAAATGGAAGCAACTTTGTGTGTTTAGTGAAGGAGACAGAGCACAGTCATTTACTGAAAGGATGACAAAAGAAAACATCAGGGCTGGGACCACAGCTGGATGGCAGAATGCTCTCTTGGCATACATGACAGAGGTCCGGTCCCCAGAAGATCAAGATACAGAACTGGACATCTTAAGAGCACCTTACTAGAACAAAGACAGCTCTTCAGTCATGATATCCAAAGCCATAGCTCAGACTCACCTATGGAAGCAGCATGACCTCTCTGTCTCCTCACATAATTTGTGTTTACCAAGCATATAACTTAGTGGACTCCATGAAAGGCTCTATATATTTACATATTCATTAAGTCCTCACAATAACTTCATCTAGTGGAAACTACTACTACCCTGTTTTGCAAATGAAATGGAAGGAATTTCAGTAAATTTTTTCAAGGCCATGATGTCAACTCAAGTCTTCATAACAACAAATTCTATAAATATTTTATCACAAAAACTGAATTGGACATGGATTTAATGATCTTTCTGTTTCAGAGCTGGATAGACTTGGGAATTTTGATATTAAATGGTTGCAAACTTCCCTTATTGTTTTGTCAGAATCCCCAAGGTCATCTAGCTCTCTGAAGGCTTCCCTTTATATGCTATTGTTCTATTTACAAAGTTGATACAGTTACAAACATAAATGGAGACACTCCTGATCATGAGATGCTATGTATGCTTCCAGAATGGCTAGATCAGAGCCAGTCAAGAGCCACACCCTGCCTAAAGATGTGCGTTGAAGCTTCCTAAGGATAGTAAGACATATAAAAACAACCAAATAAAGATGGAGACAATTACATAAAACTACAACTAATTAAAATAGAGCTGTTGGGCCATCTAGCTGGTACGTCTACAATATGACTTCTGCACCTAAGACTCAGGGAAAATTGCAGAAGATGGGTGGAAAGATGTAAGAGGCAGAGGATTGTTGAATTTGCTTGTAAGATTGTGTCTCCTAGAAACATCTGAAGCTGCACCCATGAAGTCTCACTGACATCATTACCCAAACATGAGCTGAACAAGGATAACTCCAAGAGATGAGCTAGCATGGAAGGGAGAGAAAGTATGAGACCTCAACCCCAGACAAAGAACTACATGCAACTAAAGAATACTGATTGGGGAAAATAGCCTTCCCCAGGGAAGGGCACATCAACTGGTTATCCAATATAAAATGATCATCCCTGAAAACATATATCTTTGTGTGTGTGTGTGTGTGTGTGTGTGTGTGTGTGTGTGTGTGTGTGTGTGTGAATATGTACACACATACACACACTTTTATGTAATAACAATTTTAAAAAGATGCCATGAATTTTAAATAAAGCAAGGTGGCATGTACATGGAAAAATCTGGATGGAGAAATGGGGATATGGGAAACTATATAATTGTATTATAAACTCAAAAAAATAAAAATACATTTTAACACGTAACCAAATTAAAACAAAAAGATATAAAGATATTATATCCAAAAGAGAAGCTGGAAAAAAGCAAGACTGTCTTCAAATCCAGGGATAAAGAAATGAAAAAAATAAAACAAACAAAAAAAGCATAAAGAAAAGGCAAGAAAAATAACATGATCTGAGATATATTTTAAAATTAAACATTTTGGATAAATGGAATGTATGTGAAGAGGGGACGTGATACATACATTTGCACTAAATACATATGTTTGGGTCATTGCTATATCTTCCTATTGCTCAATAACATTAATAACATGAAAAGTGCCATTTCTATCATTATACATATACTTGAAGGGTTCCTAAAAAAAAATCACAGTGAATAAAGAAAAAGGTAAAATTAAATAAAGAACTCAGATTGGAAAAGGAAGGAAGGCGTCTGGTGATTTAGCATTGTTCCCTGGACTATGACGAAAGAACTGAGCATTGTGTTGTGCAATGAGGACCTCACCTTTGCTTCACCAACCACATCTTGTTTCAGTTACTTTTTAAAAGATATATTTTTATTTTAAGCACATGGGTATTTGACTATACACACATTCAGACATACAAACATGGCAGGGAAAGAGGAAGAGAGAGTTAGATATCCTGAAACTGGAGTGCCGGCAACTGAACCTTACTCCACAGCAAGAGCAGAAAGTACCCATTACTGTTGAGCGATCTCCTCAGCTATACTCCAGCAGCTGAAGGAAGAAATTATTTATCTGATTCATAGTCTCATGGGTACAGTCTATAATGATGAGGGGCTTGATCTGGGCTGCAGGAGTTTGTGGTAAAGCGTGCTCACTTCTTATCATAACAGAATGCAGAGAGAGGACAGGACCAGAAGAAGCAGGGCTGGGGTATGGCCCTTAAGCTCAGCCTTACTGGCTTATACCCACCAAGCAGCTCCCAGACTACAAAGGTCTCATGAACTTCCAATACTGCACCACCACCAATTGGGGACCAAGTTTTCAAGTATGTGTGAGCCTGAAGAGGACATTTCAGAGTCAGACCATAACACCGTGTGTGTTAGTTATCTTAAAATAATGAGGAACATGTTGGCTAAATGGCCTAAGATTTCATTTAGGTGAGAGAAGCAAATTTCAGAGACCCAGTGTACAGTATGATGACTATAGTTAATAATAACATACTAACTCTTGATCATTTCTGGGAGATTTTAATTTAATTTTATCTGTCTGTATTCATTTGTTTGATTTAATAATTTCATGAAGAATACAAACATCAAAACATCACGTTGTATGCCATAAACATATGATATCAGAGGGCTGGAAAGATGACTCAGTAGTTAAGAGCACTTCTAGAGGTACTGAGTGCAATTCCCAGGACCCAAATGGTGGCTCACAACCATCTATAATGAGATCTGATGCCCTCTTTTGGTGTGCAGGCATACATGCAGGCAGAACACTGTACATGTAATAAATATTTTTAAATATATATATGTCAGTTATATACTTTAGTAAAGCAAGAAGGAAAGAAATAAATGAAATAAAATAAAATGAAAACAATGGCCCCCAAAGCAAAGTAATAAGCTTTCTTCAAATTCACTAAAGTAACCTGTGATATGGTTCCTCCCTATTGAATCCTAAAGGAATTAATTTCTGACTTTTTCTTTGACTTGTATTTTTATTCTTAGCAAACACTGTCTTAGGTAATAAATGTGTAAATATCAAATATAAAGGTTCTGTTGACAGAGTAAAATAATTTCAAGAAAATACTTTCGAAGCACTGATAAACAAAATATAAACACATGGTTAAAAAAAAAAGTCAATACCCACAGAAGAGATGTGGATAATACTATGCCTCTGCGATCAACCAAATCATATATTTCTAAGTAGTTCAATATAGTAGCCAGCTACCACAAAGAGCACAAAATCTCAATTAAATGAGAGAAGTTGGCTTTAGGGAGCGGGGAAGTAGTTATCAGCTTGACACAACTGTGATGCTTTAGGAAGGCAGCCTTGTTTGGGTTTTGCTGTTGTTTTCTGAGGCAACTCCTTTGACAGTAGAATCACCAACATTAGGAACATGCAGTTTTGCAGCTGATCTGCATGCACAGAAAAACAAAGGGTCCGTGCAAGCTCATTGCCATTAGGTTCTCAGTGTAGGTAAGTTCAACATAGGAGCCTTGAAGACAGCATTCCAGGCTCAACCAGAGCCAGTATGATAATGAGATGTATCTAGACAGGTCTTTGCAAATGGTAGAGTCATATCCAGTTGCCTTAACATAATTGTTCAGCTGACCCAGGAATTGATTTCACCGCATGAGATAAGCAGCATTTATGTATGCAGCGCCCACTCACTGGGGTTTCTCCTGAGTTTCTGGGGTTTAACAAGTACAAATGCTAATCCAGGGATCAGTCAACTGAACAATGAAATTAATTTATTCATTATTTATTCAGACAGCTTGGTAAGCACATACCATGCCAAGCATATAAATGTAAGGATAAGTAAGGACGAAAGGAGAAGAGGGGGAAAAGTTCCTAACCTAGCGGAGGAAGTGACATTGCGTGTCTATCCATAGTTTGTAAGCTAAAACCTTAGTGTAGTTGGGGAGATGCATGGAGAAAGAACGAGAGAGAAGAGAGGAGAGAAGGAAGGAGAACAGAATGTACAATATGGTAGCGTCCGAGCCTCCGGACACTTCCAGTCTAGGTAGAGACAAAATACATAAAATTGAAAGTGAAAAGATTATAAACTTGGAATTAAAATGTTAGCTTTACAGAAGGGAAGACTGTTCAGAAGAAGAAGGGGGGCCAGCAAGAAGGGAGTGTGGGGAAAGGAGGAGTGTGGAAAAGAACAGAGTATAATGAGATGTTCTGCAAAAATGACATAAGCCATCACTTTAGATGTTAACTTAAAAATTAACTTTAAAACCTATTTTATTTTTTAAAAATCTATTTAAAGGATACCAATCAGATATCTCTCTCTCCCTCCCTCTCTCTCTCTCTCTCTCTCTCTCTCTCTCTCACACACACACACACACACACACACACACACACACACACACATACCATGCACATACACCGTTGAACTTCAATGTCATCTCAGGAATGCATTGGCAATTTTCTCTGTCACTGAAGGAATTTGTCTGAAGAAGTCCTAATTAACAAGTTATCCTCTGAAATCCAAGCTGAGAGGCTGGAAGGGCTCTCCATGCTGGCACAAGGCAATCTGTACACATCTGAAAAATGAATCTGGAAGAAAAGATTCAAGAATGTCGTCACATCCAGAGTACACCCACTAGGGAGCCAAGTGCTGGGCGTTATTAGATGATACATCAGCAGCCAATTACACTTGAATGTGTAATTACTGTATTTATGTTCTTATACTCTGCCAAAGTTCTACATGAAAAAAAAATATTTTCCCATATGGTTTTGCACCAAGGTCTATTGGCTTTTTTAGTGTCATAACGACTTTAAGATGGTAATTGTGGCGCATAAAGCCAAGGTGTCCCCTGGTGTAGAGACAGAAGAGGCACTCATGTCTTTGTAAAGCTCCTAAAACTGCATAAACCCAACATGAGCTACTGTAAATGTGTATCGTAAGTCAAGCATACTGGGGCTTATCAAGTGGAGGGAGGCTGTGTCTTGGAGAAAACATCACAGTTGTACCAAAGCAGATATTTTGGGTTTCTTTTTTGTTCATTGTTTGAATGGGTGATTGATTGATTGATTGATTGATTGATGGCTAGATGGTTGGTTGGTTGGTTGGTTGGTTGGTTGGTTGGTTGGTTGGTTGATAATTTGGTGTAGGTTTTGTTCTAGTTTGCCTTTTCACTTGTTTGTTGTTACAGTTTTTTGATATGCAGAATTTCAATTCTTGTACTTTAAAATAAATTATATAAAACCAAGATCACCTTCTGTCCCTATCAGTGGGACAGTCAACACCACTCATCTTGCCCCACATTCCTAATACTTGAAGTCTTGTACAGACCTTGAGGTTTTTTAAGAAAAAGCATCTTCCTCTGCCTGGATGCTAGAATCCCCTCTGCTCACAGCCTAGGAGTGAGCCAGCCGGTTAGCTCAACAGTCAGCAGTCACTCTGCCTCCATGCTTGGTTGTGGGAGGCTGGCATCCCAGCCTGGATCAGATTCCCTGGTATTCCACAGCATCTTCCCCCTGAGGTCTCACCACATACAGCTGGGAGCAGCTGAGAGCAGAGAGCCTGGATGCCCTCAGCTCCATCTTTCTTTCCTCTCTCCCCTGATTCCTAACTAACATACACCCACTTAAGGTGCCAGACTGCGGGGCAATGGAGTCCAGAGAGACAAACAGCTCTTTTATGCTTCCAAACATCAATAATTCTCCTCCATGGAAAGTGGGCACAAAGAATAGTTAGTTGGAAGGAACAGGAAAGGAAAAAAAATAAAGTAAGAACAAAAGCACACTCAATATCTCGATATATTATTCTGCCACCAAAATAAAATAAAAAATAAAATAACAGAAGAAAAAAAATCATTCTACTCTGAGAGAGCCAGAGATGAAGTAGCTCCAGTTCGGTACTCAAGAAATTGCTCTCAGATTTCTCCTGTAGTCAACGCAAAGTGGGGTGAAGCAAGTAGTAAGGGTGAGAACAGAGCCTGCTTTCTCATGAGCACAAGAGATGGAACAGACAACAAAAGTCTAAGTCTTGCATCAGTCACACAGAAACCTGTTACAACCCATACACATGAGGGCAGGCCTGTCGCAGGCCTTTCTATTCCTCAGCCAAGTAAATAGACTGTTCACATTTTGTCAGAATTTCTATGCATGCTATTAATGAGCCACATTGCCTCTGTAACAGCCCCCAAATCTACTACAAGTCATAGGATACTTACAATTTCACCCTACAGATGAAAACCTTTGAGACAGAAGTGACTGAAATAGAGCTAACACTTCCAAACTCAGAGATGCTTCTCTCCTGGGACCACAAGAAATAGCTAACTAGAGATAAGGGGCTTTGAATCCACTGTATGGATGGAGTACAAAAATGGTCCAGGCTCTATCCCAGAGGACTCCAATATGAAAGCATTAACCAGACCAGAGAATAGGAAGAAGGACAGCAGGAGAAGGCGGCCATGTCATGAAAACCAAAGGTAAAGGATGCTCAAAAAAAGGAGAAAAGAACGAGGTTGGGATCCAGGTAGAGGAAGCTGCAATACTGGATTGAGCAAGAACAAGGCACTCCTGGATATCCCAAGCAGTGGTAACAGAAACCAGACTGGAATACTAAACTCCAAAGAACAAGAGAAAAATTGCCACAGACTACTCTTGCAGTAAGTATGCCTTCATTGCTTCCATAAATACACCTCTTGTGCCCTGGAGGAAGACCAAAACATTTCATACTTGCCACAAAAAATAACAAAGAAAAATGGTTTCCCCTAATAAAAGGAATAAGGTAGATAGATAGATAGATAGATAGATAGATAGATAGATAGATAGATAGATAGATAGATGGACAGATATCTAGATGTACATAAGAAAAGAGGAAATTAACAAACCACATACGTCTGGGGAAATGACTTGAAAAAGGGGGCAAAGAAAAGAAACATACACTAAAAATGTTGTTGAACTGACACATGCCAATGAGTTAGAGACACAGAGCAGAGCAGACAGATCTTGGCGATTAATTCAGAACGTGATATTGTGAAGCATTCTCTTCTCCTATCCTTTGTATAATACAAATTTCACTGGTGAGAACTCTTTTTATAATTTAAAAAAAAAAGTTATTTCATATTTCAAGTGAATACAATGATTATGCAAAGTACAGTATGGGGGGGGGAAGTACTCTTAACTTAATTGTGACCAAATTTCAAATTGTTCTGTAATATATATCCTAAAAGAGCTCCCAACAGCTCCCAGGAAAGATGTTTCAACTTTGCCAGACAATAGGAGCTCATAATAAATTATCCTCTGAGGGGCAGCTTCCAAAAGTCAGAAATTAACTCCAAACTGCACAACAAAGAAATATTCTTCTGGGAAAATTAGATCTGGATGTGGTAAAAGCCACAGATGGAAGCCTGTCTTCAAAGGGAAGTTTACATTATTTTCCTTCTGAATCTGCCTCTGTGGTGAGCATTTGATTAGTTTCCTCTTTCAGTTCTGATCAATTGCCAGTGAGTGGGCTGGGGATACAGCTCAGAACATTTGCTTAGCGTGGATGAAGTTCTAAGTTCAATTTCCAGCCCCACAAAAAAAAATTAATAATAAGCAGACAACTATTAATTACAGAAAGACAATGTTTTCCGAGCAGTGCCAGACAATCTGGAGTACTCTACAACTAGCAAATCAAAAGCTAGGAAACCACTGTGCCGCAGAATTGGTGTCAGCAGTGTTTATGCACCTGATGACAGCGGGCTCCCAGAGAGGGGGTTTCAACATTCTATGGTGTGAGTTCAACTATGGATCCTGCTTCCCTTGTAAACCTGGCATTCTGGGTCTGGATTCTATATTTGTGGCTGAAAGACAGGGCAGTGGGTCTGTGGCCTGGAAGCCCAGGAGGAACATAGCTTCTCTGAGGTGGTTCTGACTCATCAGCCTGTCACAGCCAGTGATGGACTGAGCCAGAGTAGGGACACAGCAGGGAGAGGAAGGCTATCAATTAGCTCTGTGCCCTACACACTCTTAAACTCTCAGCCAGGTCTCCATCCAATTCATATCTATTTCTAGACACATTTTTTTCATCTGTTCCAGAATGCATTGTCTATTTCATTTTACAGCCCAAAATAGAAATGGCTGGGGACTTGACCACATTATGAAATGTCTCTGGTGCACTGCTGCACAGTTATATCTTTCTCCTATCTACCAAACAGCTGGCTGTATACTTTATGTTTTTTCTGTCATTTTATTCTAACATTTGTATTATTTTCTTTCACTCTCAGTAAACAAGCAACAGAAGTCTTTTGGGTGTTATTCATTCAATCATTCACATGCAAGGCTACTATGACTCACTCTGGGTGGAACTAAGATACAATTTTATTTGTAATTAGAGAATACTTAGATTTTAAAAAGTGCTATCCCCTAATTCTACAAGTAAGAAAACAGCTAGCCTAATCATACTTTGTGACATAAGGCATACTAGAAATGACCCAGCTCTAGGGTTGCCATGGGAAGCACTAGGAGGCTATATTTATATACATAGGTCAGTAGCAGCAAATATAAAAAAAAGGCTGTGTGTTTTAATTGTTTGGAAATATTTGTCTGCCCCAGTAGATAGCACTCTCGAGCCTATGCTGTGTTCATTTAAGCTAGAGAGTCTCATCTTTTATGCAGCAATGCTTATGAGGGACGGACTGGGAAAGGGGGGAGTTTCATCAGATTACAAGGGGAACAAAAGAGAATAATTTGGGGTGAATATAATCAAAGTGCATTATGTAAGTGTATGAAAGTGTCAAAATGAACCCCATCATTATGTATAGTTAATACATGTTAATAAGAACTTTTTAAATTTTTTTCCCATCCTCAGTTTGTCTTCTGGCTCAGTGGTTGGATTGACCTCATGGAAACAGTGACAGAGTAACTAGTGTCACTTACAAAGGCAACACAACACAACAAAGGCAGCATAGGTCCGTGACCAAACAGTTTCCTTGCACAATGAAGAACCCAAGTTCAGGTTCCACCTCTACAGAATAACTTAAAAATAAAAGAACTGTTTCTTCAAGGTTACTTGCATGCCTCCAGACCAAACACTGGGAAATACATTTTTGTTAAAATACTTTTGTTTAGTGAACTAAGGCTCTTTCTTCTATTGTCCATTTCTTCCTTAAAATTGTCAGTTTGCCTTACATTTTTATAATCATGTGAGTCTTATTGCGTGTGCATGTGCAGGTTACATCTGTGTGTGCGTGTGGTATGTGCCTGTGCTTGCAAGTGTACTTATTCATGTGTGTCTTCCTTGACCACTCTCTCCACCATAGCTTTCTGAGACAGTCCCTCACTGGATCTGGGGCTTATTGATTTAACTACTCTAGCCATCCAATGAGCTCCAAGGACTCACCTGTCTCCACCCACCCTGTCCCCACCTCGGGGCTGACATTACAGACCCGCCTGGGATCCAAACTCAGGTCCTCTCAAAGCAGGCACTGTACCAGCTAAGCCATCTCCCCAGCACTAAATCACGTGAATTTAAATATTCACATATGTAGCCCACGAACATTTGAGGAACTAAGGCAGCATCTCCGTGTCTTGAACCCTGAGAGCAAGCACCCAATGAGAACAAATTAAAGGTTGCCACAATGAGCAGGGACAAGGGGAAGGATGACAATGTTTGAGAGAGGTCCGATCCTCTTTCTGTCCCTACTGTAGGCTCCTTAGAAACTGACTTCCAAAAGAGAGTGGTGACACCAAGCCAGACACCCCAGGAACTTGTACACATGACTGAGTGCTCTACTGAGAAGGTCAGGACCCTGATGCAGCAGTTCAAGCCATCAGACCACACCTGTTGGGATATTGAGGGAGGGCAAACCAGCAAAAGAGGAGTCTGGAATAATGAGATTTTACAGCACTCTCTGGGGTAGAAGGTCATAATATTTGTTTTTTGTTGTTGTTTTTTTTTTGTTTGTTTGTTTAACTTTCTCTACTGGGTTGTAACCAGACAACTTGTAACTTTACAATTGTTATATGTTCTGGTCTCTGCTTTGGTTATAGTGATACATTCAGTATAATCCCTCTCTGCTTTGAGATGCAATACTAAAGAATTCTGCAGTCCAGCTGTGTCCAGCTGTGTCCCTATGTAGCCTGTAGACCCATTATTCATCCCTGCCTCTCCTCTAAGTGGATCTGCAGTATTGTGTTTAAAATCTGTTCTGCATCAGATGTATGGAAGTACTCAAAACCAAAGCAAATCTAACCTGAACCCTGCCCCCATGCCTCCCTCTCTTCACCCTCCTCATTTTTTCCATAATCCTCTGAGCCCACATAGGTTTCTGTTTCCTGAGACATACCTACTTTCTTCCAGATGCCAGTTTAATCTTAGGGTTGGTGTGAGTGCCTCCATTGGGCTGTGGACTAAATCCATAAATCTATATGTGTGAGGGGACTTGCAAGTCTATTTCGAACATCAAAACAAATACGACTTTTGTTTCCATCAGGATTCAGTCTCCACGAACAGATAAAACCGGATTCAAAATGAAGGAAGATGGAGGGATTCAGTCAGCTGAGCAAGTAGCTCAGCCATAGAATCGTAGGCTCATCTCCCCTCCAGTAGCACTGTCCTGGACCACAAGACAAAGGAAGACAGTCTACTCTCAGTGTACTGGCCAAAGGTGGACCTTTAAAGACACGTTCCCATGAACTTTTCTCCAGGAGAAAAAAAACAACTGGACCAAATTGGGTTCTTGTTGCAAAGAAGACTGATGTAGGGGAGTGAACATCAGCAGGTGTCTGGCCTCTGCTTGACTTTGGCATTGCTGCCACAAGCTCACACTGCTGTGTGCCTGGAAAAGCTAAACAGAAACATTAGACACAGATTTAAGTGAGAGAAGGATGGTCAACTCTTTAAATTTACAATCCTAATGGCATGTGTATGAAAGATTGCTAAAAACTGAAACTACTTTAAGATTTCTCCTCACTCCAGTCAGAACAGTCAAGATTAACAGAACAAACAGAGCAGATGGTAGCAGGGATACGGAGACAGGCTAAGTGTGTACTCATTGTCGTGGGGGGTGAAAACCGGTACAGTCTCTGAGGGAATCGATGTGGAGATTCCTCGAAAAGCTAGAGATCTATCTGTCACAAGATTCAACCGTATGGTTTTTCTTGATCACGGTTCTATCACTGTGAAGAGACACGATGACCAAGGTAACTCTTATAAAAGAATTAATTTAATTGGGGGGTCTTGCCTATAGACTCAGAGGTTAGGCCATTATCATCATGGCAGGGGGGCATGACAACAGTCAGCAGAGTCCTGGAGAAGTAGCTGAGAGCTACATCCTGATCCAAAAGTAGAAAGCTGGAAAGTTGGGCCAAGCATGGCCCCACTCCCCCAGTGGCAGGCTTCCTACAACAAGACCACACCTACTCCAACAAGGCCACACCTAATCCAACCAGGCCACAGCTCCTAATCTTTCAAACAGTGCCACTCCCTGGTGACTATACGCATTTAAAGATATGAGCCATTCTTATTCAAACCAACATAACCATTGTTGGGCATAGTCTCAAAGGGCCCTCTACATCTTACTGTGCAGATCTTTGTTCATCCATATTCACTGATGTTCTATTTATAATGGTCAGAAATTGTAACAGCCTAGCTGTCTATCAACTGATAAATGGGAAACAAAATTATCATACATTTACACAACAGAACTGTTAAGAAAAATGAGCTAGGCAGTGGTGGCACACACCTTTAAACCCAGCAAATATAAAAGAAATTTAAATGAATTTACCATGTAATGGATGAGAGAATGCCCCAACCAGATATCATATGCCAGCAAATAAAACTCCTAGCACCATAATGGGTTGTATCTTTTTGAGTCATTGGCCAAAGGGACCCCGTACACAGTCCACCATAACAACCCTGCTGCTGAAGACACCACATTTAAACACGGTCATCAAACACGGGAAAACAGAACTACGAATTAACATGCGGCTTCACCTCTACTAGCCAGCATTCACCTGCGCTGGAAGGTACTAGGCAAGCTACTGGGAAAGGAAATTAACCATCAACCTCACACTGCTGAGAACTCTGTGACCCACAATAGTGATCTGCCTACAATACACAGCCACTGGTAACAATAAAGGAGTCACCAACCACACTCCAGGCCAAACCTCATGGTCACTTTGGTCACCATAAAGTGAACTCCATGTTTCTTTGATTTGGGCTTTGTTCTCCTTTTTTTAAAGTTTTTGTTTTGTTTTGTTTTTTTTAACTTTGGTTTTTTGTTGTTGTTTTGTTTTGTTCTTTTTTAAGAGAGAGAAAGAACATGAGTTTGGATAGGAAAGGAGGTGGGGGAGGAGTTAGGGGAGGAGTTAGGGGAGAGGAAAGCATATGATTAAAATATACTATATGAGAACGTTTTAAATATAACAGTAAAAAAATGAAAATTGCTGAGTGGCAATAGCCAGCTGAAATTATACACTGCCCACAGATCTACCTATGTAAGACACACTTGAATGCAAGAAGGCACAACAAACTAAAGCCAGTGCCTTGGCGGAGGTTTGGATTGCCAGTGATTTTCCCTCTAATTTCTAGGCTTTTGTATGTGAATAAATTTATCTAATTTTTTAATTATAGAAATTCCAAACTCCATTCTGCTACCCTTTTCAAGCCCTCATTACCTTCCAACAGTCTTTATTTCAGCATTCTATAAAAGGAAATAACCCGCAAAGCCTCCTCTCATTCACCCTGCATACCAAGGCACAAATATTCTCCATGCACAGGATAATTAAAGAAAATATCTGTCATAAATGCATGCTCACTGGATCAAAACTCGCCTCTAAATGCACGCTCTCATTAAATCTAGAAAGGTTATTTCTGCTGTCTCCCCCATAGCCGCTGTAAAATTCTAATGGGTTCTGTAATTATTCCCTATTTTTCAAGTCACTTTCTAATTTGTACATTAGTGACAGTGAGACACTTAAGCTACTATTTTTGAGATAGCATCCACCCCCGCCCCAACACACCTTTAAAGGGAACTTTTAATTCCAGTCTCTTCTTATCTCCTAATTTCTGCAAGCACAAGAGTTAGTCTGCCTCCCGGGGGAGTTAATGTTTTGTTTGAAATATTTAGAGGCTTTTAGTGTTATGCAAACTCTCACTTAAACAGAAGCCACTTCCTGATATAATGTGTTCAGCTGACTCCCCACCACCCACAGCACACTCCCGCGTCCCTTACCCCACTGGCTTCCTGGAACCGCTACACAATGTGTCTGCCAGCCTATCACCTCCCTTCTCCTGTCATCTCCCACCTTTCCAGTTAATGACAAGAAACACACTGAACCTACTGGTGACTAATGTGCCTTCAATCATGTGTACGTCCATCGAAGTTACTGTTAGTGAAATACTGTAGGCAGGTAAATTGAAAGCAAATGCTTTCTATGTTCCATACTTCCTTCACACACTTGTGTAGACTAGAAAGCCAAAGATCAGTGCCAAACATTTAGTGCTTGCTTTCTGACTCACAGACTGTCTTCTAGAAACATGGATACTTCCTGGGAACTCTTTCATAGGGACACTAATCCCAGTCATGAGGGCTCAGTCCAGGTGAATGACAAAATGAGTCCCAAGAATATTCACCTTCTGGTGACATTCAAATGATAGCAAACCCCATCTTCCAATCATCAATTCTGACCAAATAAAGACTTGGAAGAGTAGAAACTATTATGCTCCATCTAATATAACATTTGCTAATGTCTCCATCAGAATATATCTTCATCATAAATGAAACTTCTTTTCAATTCCCTTTTTTTCTTTCCAGTTAGCCTTCTAGCCTAAGGCTGACTTTTTAAATAGCTCTCTTGATTTACATCTTTCTCATCAGACTTACATTTTTATTTGCAACTTTGTGTGCTGACTGCTTTTATTCCTCTTGAACCACCCCCGCTACTGTTTCCCAATTTTTCCAACTAGGCATTAATACAATGAGAGTCTCCTCTGAATTTTTTAAGAATTAGAATATTAGATATAAAGATATAAGAATTAGATCTAACCATAGGAGAAACTGGTTCCAGTTTTAGAGCTCAGTGATGACAAGATCCCAGAGAGGAAGCAATGGTTCCAGGAAAACAGCAAGGAAAATTTTAGCTAATTCTGAAAATTGATGAGGTTCCCAGCTAGCAGAGACTAGAAAAGCAGCAGAGAGCCTGCTCTAGCAAGCTGGAAAAAATGGCACTCAACATTATAGAGTAAGGACCCAACTGGCAAAGCCATTGCCTGTGTTAAGCTTGGAAGACAGAATATAATCTAATGACTCTGTGAGCCTGGCAAGATGATTTCCATGTAGAATTCTGAAAGTGTCCCTTGGCTCATTTCAGCTGATTATGTATGATAAAACAGGGGAGAGGGAGCTGAGGGGCTGCTTCAAGTGCTCAGCTTGCACACAGAATTTAGGGGACTCTCAGAGAAGCCAGGGCTTGCTGGATAGGATAATAAAATCGTTTCTCATTTCCAGTTTCTCTAGACAGTAAAAGATTCTCAAGGCAGGAAATGGCCTCAGGATAAAGATGAGATCAAGCTGCCCTGTCAGTCCATTTGTTAATACCCTGAAAGACCTAAGGCAGAGACTAAAAGATCTAGGCTATATTGAGTGTTTTCGCTGGGTTGCTATCAAACTGTAGCCTGGCATGGCTCCCATAGAAAACAGGGCCATTGTTTCAGAATTCTACCTGGAGCTTTTACTAAATGGAGTCGCTAGAATGGAATCAGACTCCTGGAGAATTCTGCAGAGGTTTTTGACAAAGTTGTACTGATGAATCCATGCCAGCTTGGAGTAAGATGGATGACACTGAAAACTGCAGAGAAGCCTAGCTTTCCATTTGCTATAAGAAAGAAACTGGTTCCTAACGCCAGTCATTCCTTGATGTAAAATCAAAGGCAAAATGTGGAGCTGAGAGCTATGAAGAACAATAGACAAAGCACCTGTTCTCATACATTTGAACTTATCCAAGACCTTAAAGGAATGCTCTCTGTGGGACCCACTGTGATCCCACACACTCCTCCAATGTTTATCCAATTGGTGACTGCCACGCTTTTGCTTTGTAAGAAGTCCTGGTCCTTCTGGTCTAGGATGACTTCCTTTCTCTGACAGCTTAGGAACTCAGTTATGCATGCATTATGATGGCTAGGGTGGGTTCTTGGGAAAGAGGTTCTCTGTAATAGGTCTGCATCCTTTATAATATCTTGTAACTCAAGAGGTAAAATCTACTTTTCTTCTCTGGAATTTTGACTGATACGTCACTTGGGAATACACTGTCTGACATCTGAACCATGGGTCGGGAGACCTTGTGAATTCTGTCTTCACCCTTTTGGAAGGTGGTGGGACAAGGAGGAAAGTCAAGCTCAGCATACGAGAGGCCAAATCCACACACAGCCATTCTTGCTTATTCCCCAAAAATGCTACAGAGACAAATATGGCCCCGAGCAAATCCAGCAAAAGGGTACCCATATTCCTAGAACACTGAATCATGAGCAAATAAAATGATTGTTTTACTCCACTAAAGCTTGAGTGATTCCTCATGGACCGGGGTGGGGGGGGGGGGGGATGCAGAGACATTGAGGAAGAAGAGATTAATTTTACCAGTGAAAAATTTTATTATACTTTTCCTAAGAAATACTATGTGTTGTGTTTTTAAAAAAAGAAAGAAAGAACCAGAATATGTTTGGTAGAAATATGGTATGGTGAGGTGGAAGGGGGTGCCTCTGCAGGCCCATGCTGAGGTATCCCTTCTCCCTGAGTAGCCAGCTATACGATATAGTATGAATGGAGTTTATTTAGGGCATGGGAAGGGGAGTTGAGACAGAGAAAGGCAGAGAGAGAGAGACAGAGACAGAGACAGAGACAGAGACAGAGAGAAAGACAGTGAGAGAGACAGAGAGACAGAGACAGAGAAACAGAGACAGACAGAGAGACAGAGAGAGAGATTGACTGGGAATATGTGGAGGGGAAAGGAGAGAGAGGGAGAAGGATCAGGGAGAGAAGGGGCAGAGAGTAAGAAAGAAAAAGACAGAGGAGGGGTCAAACAGCCCCTTTATAGTAAGCCAGGTATTACCTGGTTGTTGCCAGGTAAGTATGGGGCAGAGCCTAGAAGGAAAGCTAACACTATGTTCATAATAGACCTTATTTGCCCAAGTGAGATTCAGCCTGGGAAGCTTTCATTCTGACTTACAAAGTAATCACACTAGGATAGGGAGGGTCACAGTAAATGGACATCCCTAGCCAGATGTGGTGACACACTCTGTAGTCCCAACCCTGCAGAGACTGAGGCGGGAGGGCTCATACCAATGCAAGGATATCCTGGGCTCCCTAGCAAGATTCTGCTTGAAAATTAATAAAGTAAACAACCAAACAGATCTCCCTGGAAATCTGCTTCCATACTGCCTCAGATTTCCACCCATCCCACTCCCATGTCTATACCCATAAATTATTTTATCAAGTTTTTCTGCCATCTCACTCTGGACCCAAATAAAGGTTCGGGTTTTTGTGTTTTTCTTTTTCAATTCTCTTCTGAAACTTTATTTTCTTTCTTAAGCACACAAAAAGAAGAGTATCTGCTGCCTCCATCAAACAAATACAAAATGAAATCCTAAAGTTCATGAAGCCAGAAAAAAAAATTCATCTTGATCTATTCTTATACTAAGGTTTCAAACAATAAGGCCATTCTTCCCAAAGGCAACAAAGAGATATAAAGATAAGCAACACCAGAAATAGTCTGTAAAGAATATGTAGGGGAAAATAACAGCCCAAAAAAGGGAGTCATACCTCCAACCCCAGGAAGGGACCATCTCTGCTCCTTATAACCAAACCACCATGGCTGTGTCTCCTGAGAAGGGAATTTTATGGGAGTGCTATCTAAGATATGAGTATGGGGCTGGAGCACTCAGGACAATGGAAAGACTACTGGGTGATAACAAAGGAGGCAGACCTGAAAACTGAGACGTCAAAAGGGAAAGGTTAAGGTCATGACTTCTGATTTCCCTTAAAATCATTGAGAACCCTACCTTGTGCCTTCTCTACTAAATTTGGAGGCTGGAGTTGAAATGCCTCAAGATAAAAATGGCAAACAGGGTCATTTTAGTTCATATTTTCATGGTGGTTGGGGTCTTGGTGCTAGAGTTTGCTGCTGGTCACATGGCAGAAGCGGGCAGGAAACATAAAGAGCTACCAGTCGATGAGATGCCTTGTAACACTGGCCCAGATGACCCAATTTGACCAGCCAGGCCCCACCTCTTAAAGGTTCCACTACTTCCCACAATGGCACCACCAGCCAAGGTCCAAGCATTCAAACACATTTCACATTCAAACCATAACACCTATGTGGAAGCAAAACCTTCCTTCAGACTTCCAAATTCAAGACGATCAGATTCAATCTATGTCTTGAGTTCACAGACTAAATAAACACTCCCTGAATACCACTGAAAGAGCCTTAAACACCTAAATCTGAGAGCCCTGAAGGTCTGGTACACAAGTAAGGAGATCACCACAGCGCTGGAGCATATTCTCTGACATATGCAGCAGAGCCCACTGGGATGGAAGTCCATCGACATGGAGCAATTGCTCACACAGGACTGAAGAGCCCTTTCTGGAAAAATGAACACATTTCTCCAGCAAAAGCCCTGACAGAAACTTGGAACCAAAGTACAGAAGGACCCACAACAGCCATCGGGTCCTCTGAGGGATCAAGCCATCGGGTCCTCTGATGAATCATTCTTTTCTTCCTATTATCTTTGTCCTCCCTTTCCCCTTCCCCAACTACTATTGTCGATTATTTATTTATCCAACCACCACAGACTGGAAATTTCATTGCCAAAATCTCTTGTAAGTGCCAAGAATGAATCCAGAAACACACTCACTCTGAGATCTCAAAGGGCAAATGGTCCAAGAGAGACAAGCAATAAAAATTATCAGAATGCAACAGATGCTCTGCAAGTAATAATAAAAGAGAGACTTGGGAGAAGTGACTATAGGACTTCTTTGAATTTGTGGTCAAGAAAGGCCTCTAGGAAAGAAGAAATCATTTTAAACTAAATATCTAAGCATCACCTATTGTAGTGGTGTGAATAAGAATGCCCCCCCATAGGCTCATATATTAGAATGCTTAGTCGTTAGAGAGTGGCATGATTTGAATGGATTAGAAGGATTAGGAGAAGTAACCCTGACCCCAACCCACCTTGCTTATGAATCAAAATGTAGCTCTCAGCTACTGCTCTAAAGCCATGATCCCTGCCATGATGATACTGAACTAAGTCTCTGAAACTGTAGGTGAAAGGACCTAACCAGCATGACAAACATGGCTCTCAAAGGCCTTACTCTTCTCCATCATTTCTTCTGTCTTGCTTTAAAAAAAAAAAATTACATTCCTAAAGCTAGCTGCCAAGGTCTATTCCCTTACTTGGCCAATTCCTCCTCCTGAGGCTAACCACCAAGGTCTAGCTATCAAAGTGCTGAAGTCCAGCAATCAAAGCTGCCTTTGGCTCACCTAACTATCATGTCCAATTAAAATTAAACACCTCATCCTAACACAGGGTTTCCCTTTTTAACTTTGCCTATGTCCATCTGTCTCCTCTCTATCCAGCCTCAGTCCCTTGCCTTTCTGGGACAAACCTCCTTCCCACATCTCCCTCGTTCTCTTCCCCCTCTCCCTCATCCTCTATCTCCTGTCTTTGTCTCTTATTCTCCAGCCTCTGTCCCTTAAGGGAAAATAAAGCCCTTTTGTGCTAAGAACTTAGTCCTGAAGTGTCCTGAGCCGACTTTGAGGTTCCATACACCAGGCAAGCCCCTGACTAAACACTTTCTTTTCTATGAGTAAGGCTGAGTTGCCTTACTCATAGTGTGTCTTCAGATCAGTGACTAAGACACTCATCCAAAAGCTGATGAGAACAGCATTTCTGGATTGGGGTGGAGGGAACATGCAAGGGTCTTAATACAAATCACTTTAAAATGTTTTAAGTCTTAGTTCAGACATCACCACCTCCAGCACATTCCCCTAAATGAAGTTCTCAAGAGCAAGTGAGTGTGAGTGAGTAAGTGTGTGTGCACGCACACACACACACACACACACACACCACAAGTCTGGACTCTGTTCTCTTAGCATCTCTTATTTCCTTAACACCCAGTGTCATACTCTGTTTAAGTGAGTTGCTAGTTTGCTGCTCCTTTGTCTGGGAAGACCACACCACACTGTCAGAATATAACAGAATCTAGACACCAGATCTAAGTGTGAATGTGTTAGTGGATGATCTCACCATCACCCCAGTGCAGCTCCCCTGGTTCTAAGCCCAGTGCTCTTCCCATTCATTGTAAAGGATCCTCTCTCCAGTAAGTGAGGGCTGTGATGGAACAGACTCTTCTTCCGTACAGAGTTACGCTCACACATCCCATCAGGTCACATCTGGCTAATCAGTACGTTTCTGTTCTCTTAATTAAGCTCATTTATGTTGCTGGGAACAATAAAGGAAGGCATGTTACTCAATCTAATTT
Organism: Mus musculus; assembly: GCF_000001635.26. Classification (NCBI taxonomy): domain Eukaryota; kingdom Metazoa; phylum Chordata; class Mammalia; order Rodentia; family Muridae; genus Mus; species Mus musculus. The sequence continues at coordinate 68,889,020 of NC_000078.6, forward strand.
TTTATTTTAAGAAAAACTCTAATTCTCTTAATATAATTTTTACCTCTATAAACAGCAACCAGAAATATCGTCATACAGTTGTTTCTACCGTCTAAACAGTATCTTCCCCTGGTGCCTCCTTTTGGATTTTTTTTCCTCTTCTTTTGATATAGCTCAATCTTTTCTTTACTTTATTATCATGTTTAGTCTGATTTTCAAATCCCCAATCACTTCCCTCAGATAATCTTGCTTTTTTATCATTCCACTTTGCCAGCAACTGCATAGACATTGACTTTACCCTTGGCACACTAAATTCAAGCTCATTCACTCTGCAGTCCCCAGACCAAGTAATGCTACATTCAAACAGAGTGGCGGAGTGTTCCCAGGTGCCTGCTGCAATAAACACTGCAATCAAGTCATTTGATTTTACTTTCCCAGCTTCCTAAGCTCATAACTCTCTTCTGCATATACAAGAGTCTAATAAACGAGGGAAATTTACAATGCCTGCAGCCCAGAAACTCAGAGCTAAGAAAGGGTATCGGCATGTAGCAATCAGAGCTTCACTGTCCAGAGATTTCTGTGTTCTCACACACCTCTTCTGTTGATCATAGCAACGTGCTGTGCATCTAAATGGCATAACTCTGCATTTTAAAAAGGGGTACATGGCTGGGGGTGTACATGTGTACACACATGCGCACATGCATACTGCATGGAGCCAGGAGTCGGGGAGTTTCCACTTGATACTGAGTGGCCAACAAGGGTGTTTGAGGAAATGAGCTTAGACCTGGATGAAGAAAAGCAAACTCTTCCAAGAGACAGAAGAAGAGTTTCAGGCAGTAGGAAACAAGTAGAGGGCTGGGTTCAAAGTAGGAAGGAACTTAGCGATTGAGAGACAGAAATGAAGGATTGCTTCAGAGGTTCAATAACTCTAGTTTTGTCTGTGGCTCTCTGAATCTTTCCTTCATGGTCACAAGACAGCTATAGTGATTTCAAATGCAATGAGCACATCCACAGCAGGAAGAATGGGGGAACTGATGACAGGAAATCTCCTTTCACCACAAAAAGAGAAAAAGCATTTTCAGAGACTCTTTAGTAAAGCCCATGTGATGATCATTGGTCCAAGTACTTCACAAACAACCCCAGCTATCCAGGCATCAGGGAAGTAACCTGGAAAAGCAGAGACCTTCCATGTCCTACCATCTGAGAATACTGGCTTGGTGAAGAAATAAAAATTTCTGCTGGTAATAAGAGGAAATTGATATTAACTAGATCATAATAGGGACTGCTTTTAACCTGGGAGAAGAGAAAATTAAGATGAGACCAGAGAAAATGAAGGGAAACCATTATCGACTTTTGTAAATCATTGTAAGTTGCTTAATTTCTTTCTAAGAACAATTTAGTCATGAAAGTCATAAACAAAATATGACACGGTGATGTAATTTGTATCCCTATGAATCAGTATGGCTATCATATGAAGAACAAGCTGAGGGAAGTGTTCCCTGCTCTACAATCGAGAGGTGCTAGGAGCTGGGGCAGGGCAGCAGAGGGACAGATGGAGATGAATGGGTAAACTCAGAAGAATTTGGGGTGTTATGGCCAGGATAACTTATGAACATGTCAAGTAGGAGAAGAAAAGCAGGAACAAAATAAGCAAAAGTGTATGGTCTCAACATAGTAACTCCATTAGGCTGTTAGCTCAAAATCAAGGTAATAATCCTCTCGGCTGCCAAGAAGGCTACTGGGAGCTCATCGATGAATTCCTAGACATTACCCTCAGCCCAAAAAAATAACCCTGTCCAAGGTTATCTCTCTCCATGAAGGTGGCCACATCCAATTGTTGAAGCAAGGCCAGGATAACTAGACCATTTGCCTTACTTAAGAATGACTTAAAAGGGACATTCAGTACCACAGGGGCTTAGTGTGGTCTTTGCTGTGGCTACACTGCCTCTCACCTCCTCTTCCTGAACTTGCATCTCCCACTTCCTTACAAGTGTTATTCTCAAGATCGCTCCCCAGGGACTCTTGTGCACACCCACTCCAAAACATTTGGAGCAACTGAGAAAACAGAATGGAAAATATTGAAGTTAGCTCAGTTGCTGACGAGCAATAAAAATCCAATTCACTGATGGTAGGTACGGTACTGAATCCCAGGTCATTTAATAGCTGTGCAACAATTAGTTTTCCCACTAATGAGCCATGATGGGATACTGGCAATCAATAAAGCCTGACCACCTGTACTCACAGGTGTCTTATCTCGGGCATCCCAGAAATAGCCAGCATAAGGACAATGGACTCGGGTGATTTTTTTGTTCTGTGTACTGTGGACAAACCAATGAGAAAGATGGAGTAAGCTGAGAGTGATTAATCACTAGTTCAAAACAAATTATGAAAACAAAAAGGCCTGGCTGAAAACATGGAAACATATTGTCATCCTATACCCAAAGGAAGCCACAGCTAAAAGTCACGTTTGGGACGTAACTCCAAAGATAGAAGAGTTCCAGAAGGGGCGGGATTCTCAAGCCCGCCACGTCTACTGAACCAAGACCAGACTTCTGGCTGGGAAGAGTCTTAACTTGGAATGAAGGTTGATCTCTAAGCTGGCGCATTTCAAAGCTTTGGACCCTTAGATTCTGCTAAAGAAGTCATTCTCTCCCCTGAGGTGAAGACTAGGAGCCTCCTTTTCAAGTAACTAGAGGTGTCTATCATATAAGATAATATGATCCCTTTCAGGAACCACTGCAGCACATTCCTTCTAAGTAAGTCCTGTAATCAAGTCAAAATATAACCCAGACAGAAACAACTGAGCCTATGAGAAGACAGCGCTCCATCCTCCAGCAGGGCTTCAGGATGTAGTCAACATATACCAGTCAGAGATGTGAGCACACTTTGGGATTTGTTAGAGCTGGATTTGTTGTTTGTGTAAGGTTTGGGTTTCCGGGAGTATCCTGTTTTGTCTTATTCTTCTCTATTATAACACTTATGTTTTGCTTTGGCAATCCTAGTGACACTGTGACAGGACACTACGATAAAGAAACCTCTTATTAGCTACTTTTCCTTGTTCTTATAACCAACTACATGCCAGAAACAACTTAAGGGAGGATTTAGTTGGGTTCATAATTCAGGGGAAATAGTCACTGTGGGGGAAGCATAGCAGCAAGACCAGCTCCCCCCCCCCCATGATGGTCATGTAAGGGGTGTAGGCTTGCTCAAATCTCAGGGGAGCAGAAATCTGTAAACCTCCCCCTCTACTTCTACAGATTTTCATCTGCCCATAGGCCCCATTACAAAGTTCTACCACCTCCCAAAACAGTACCACCCACCAGGGACCACAAATGAGTGGATGGGGGATGTTTCCTGTTCAAACCAAACCAAACCTCAAAGTTCCCAAAGATGGTATTAAAGAAGTAGGGCTCAGCTTGTCTTCTGGTGACAACTAGAAAGCTCCATACATAATACTGAGTCCTCCAGAGTGTACAAGCTGGTGTGACTGTCAAGGCAAAGCTCCTGGATTTCAAACATTGGCTCCCAGCTCTTCACAGCCTGTGAGTCCACACTGCAAAGCAGGGTACAGTAGGCAGAAGAGTGGAGCCTGGCTGAGAATGAGTGTGCACTGATGATATCTCATCTTAGAAAACATTAGATGTCTGTGAGTGATTGTGTAGGCACTGACTCTTCCTCCTGTAGCTATCTTCCAAAACATTTGAAAGCCACTGGCAGGATGTCCACACTGGCTAGTCACCATGGAGACTGTGTCAGATCTGCAGTGAAGATGAGTCTGTTACAGGTCAGGATGAGCTCTGCTGGGCTCTATAAAGTCACCTTTCCAGACCGGCTCCCTTTTTTACCGGCTGTGGTCCTTGCAGATTGGTAGCAATGCTTCATTTATATCAGACTTCCCGACTTCATTTCAATCTCCTCTGATCTCTTCTGGAAAGCATATTCTGGTCTCTTAACATTGTTGCCTCCAATAAATATAAGTGAAAATGTGAAATGAAAAGAAAACTAAATCTATCCTGCATAATTGGTGACCTGCAGCAGATTAACAAATTGAGATTTTGGAAGAGGAAAGACAAATGTCGTGGCTTTAAGAACCAAAGAGCAAAGAACTGGCCCTACGATTTAGGAGCTTAACCCAGCCATTCACTATAAGGTATATTTTGAAAATCCACACATTACAGGTTCCCTCAAGGTCAGATTTCTGAGTCTAATATCAAAACTATATTGAACTAAAAATCAGCAGGGGTCAGCAATAGGGCAAAAATGAAATTCTGACAGAAAATAGCTTTCTGTCCTTAACAATTTTATCTGGACCTCAGTTTACAGGACTGCTACTCCCTGTTGCCATAAAAACCAAGTGCATCATTTTATTTTAAAGGAAAACAAGTACTGAAGCTGTGTGTCAGTGCCAGCTCTGCAGCTCAACTTCAGACAACATCCCTAGAGCCCATTGTTTTAAAATAGATGCTAGTGGACTGGAGAGATAGCTCAGCATTTCGAGCACCAGCCGCTCTTCCAGAAGACCTGGATCAGATCCAAGAGCACCTGAAGCTCTGGTTCCCGGGAAATCTGACATCCTATTCTAGCTTTCTCAGGCACTGGCCACACAAGCAGTACACAGTGATATATGTAGGCAAAACACCAATACATGTAAAATATTTTTGTTCCTACTGTAATCTTGGAACTTGGGAGACTGAAGCAGAACTTCTATAAATTCAAAGTCTGTCTGAACTATATAGTGAGCACCAAGCCAGCATGAGATACATGTGAGACCCTGTTCCATAGATTCTGCCTTCTAAAGACACCAGATATCTGGCTTTAAGACACTGGCTTCACTGACCACATAAGTGTGGCTAGACAGTAACATCTCTTCAAACCTCCACTTTTTGACCCTCCCCATCCTCGTCATGTAAGTAGAACCATTACAAACTAATGCCACCGTGAGGTTTCTGTGAATATGTGTCAAGTTTTGGTATGAGATCTTAACCTTAATTGCTCATTATTTTTACTTGTAGTTTTGTCTACAAAAGATAGTATCATATTGGTAGCTGACAGATCCCTTCCAGCTGAGACCAAGAAGTATAAACTCAGCCCCAGTTGACTTGACCCTCATCTAGACTCCCACTGAAAACTGGTGATACCCGCCATATAGCAGTATATAGTTTGAATAAGAATATCAGATATTTGAATACTTGGTCTCCAGTTGGCAACATTGTTTGGGAAGATTTAGGAGGCATGACCTTACTGGAGGAAAATGCCACAGGGTTTAGGGGGACTTTGGGTGTTTATAGTCATACCCTATGTCCAGTTTGCTTTCTCTGCTTTGTGCTTCCAAGCATGTGAGCTCTCAGCCTCCTGCTCCAACTTTCATGTCTGCCACTTGCTGTCATGCTTTCTAGCCTTGACGAGCTCTTAGCCCTCTGGAAACATAAGCCCAAATAAACCCTTCCTTCGATAACAGCACTCTTAACCTGTGGTTTGTGACCTCTTGGGCAAATCTCTATCTCCAGAATTATTTATATCATGATTCATAACAGTACCAAAACTGCAGCTATGGTGGTTTGAATATGAGTAGCCCAGGGAGTGGCACTATAAGGAGGTTGGCCTTGTTGGAATAGGTATGGCCTTGTTGGAGGAAGTGTACCACTGTGGTGGGGGAGACTGTTAGACCCTCCTCCTAGCTGCCTGGGACAATCTTCTCCTGTTCGCCCTTGGAACAAGATATAGAAATCTCAGCTTCTCCTGCCCCATGCCTGGCTCAATTGTGCCATGCTCCCTCCCTTCTTAATGATAGTGGACTGAACCGTTGAACATGTAAGCCAGCCCTAATTAAATGTTGTCCTTATAAGAGTTGCCTTGGTCATGGTGTCTGTTCACAGCAGTAAAACTGTAAGATAACAGTTATAAAGTAAGAATTAAATAATTTTATGGTTGGAGGTACCACAACATAAGGAACTGTATTAAAGGGTCTCAGCATTAGGAAGATTGAGAAACACTGGTCTCTAAACTGCCTTGGTCATGGTGTTTTTCACAGCAACAGGAATGCAATTGATCCAAAGCGTGTTGTTTGGTTCTCACCTTGTTTTGTTTTGCTTTGCTGGAGGTTGGGTCAGCTTGTTTCTGCATTTTCCAGGAGCACAGTTTCCCAGCTGTTTGGGAAAACTCAGAAAGCAGCTCTGGAGTACTCAACCCATTTGCTTCTGTCTGCCCACTAACTCTAAAGAAAAAGAGCTTTTCATCAATAACCACTTGTAGAAAAGCACAATCAGTATGATATGCTGAAAGCCCAAAGTCAGTGAAAACATGTCCCAGGGCTGTGGGAATGTGAAAGGAACTGCTTTGTCAAGGATCCCAGCACATACAGGGGAGAAGAGAAGAACCTTTTAGCCTTTGTCTGATAATAAGCTTAAATAAAATCAAAGCTATTATTGTACGAAAGGTAAAATGGAAGCTCCTGGAGGCATAGCGCAGGATGAGTTCAAGGCTCCATGAGTCACTGTGAAGGAGCCGACAATAAAAACTGAATTGATTATCTGAGAAAAAAAATTTTTTAAAAGCCATAATGGAGCATTTTTCTGACCCAGAGCTATGTTTGGTGGTCTCTCTCAGAAGAGGCCTGTGGTGGGCTTGTTTTGCTTTGAATCACATTCCACTTCACATTCAAATGATAAAAAAAAGTCTTCTTTTATGAGAGCCATTTGATGTTGAAAGGACTCTTCAAGATGTGTGTGAACAGCCTTTGGGAAGTCTTGGAAGAGCCATCTAAATGCTCTCTTAATGACAAGAAACTTTCCTTCTCCGTAAACAAACTCCTGTGCCAAATTTCAAGTAGGAAGAATGGATGTCATCTGTCCCAAGAGCCAAGAGCAGGTTTGAGGACTGATGTACTTCGTTTCTTCATTCCCTCACACATTGGCATCAAAATCAGCTGGTATTGGGCAAGCAACACAATCGGGCTGTTACAGAGATCCACTCCTCTGCCTCTGATGCCAATAGTAACAAAATCTTGTTGAAATATCTTCACTCCTCTTTTATAAGCTAAAAGATCTGCACAGGCTCTCCCCATGCCTGTGAGGCCCATGAGCACACAAGGCAAGATGTAATCCAGACTTAGACATGCACCTCCACTTTCTTCTTTAAAAAATTCCCAAGCACATCACTTGGAGTCATTTTCTTGGTACGTTCTTTTAGCAATACACTAATAGTATTTGGTTTTCCATTAGGTTCCTGGTCTCTCTATTCTCAGGTTCTTGGCCACCCAACAACTGTTGAAGATGGATTCCATCTCACAGAATTGACTTTAAGGCCAATCAGGCAGTGATTGGTTACTCCCACATCTTCTGTGCCACTGTTAACACATCTTGCAGGCAGATCACAACTGTAGATGGAAGGGTATATAGCTGCTTTGGTAGTGTGCAGAGTACTGTCCTGTACCTTGAACTCTGTCAATGGGTGTGAAAGTTCTAGGTAAATGTCAGCTCAACTTCTCTGTATTCCAAGAGTTGTATAGGGCCTTGCCATCAGTTTGTGGAGAACAAGCTGTGGCCTTGGCAACAGTAGGGATTGTTTGTGGTTTCCATAGGGTCCCTTTAGCCAATAACTCCATTAGATATAATCCATTCCCAGAACTGGAGGCTTCATATAATGATGAGAGATGTCCAACTGAGGCTTCATCTCCTCCATTATCATATTCATAGATCAGTGTCTTGCTCAGCCATTATAAGAGAAGCTTCCTCCTGCAGTAGATAAGAATAATGCAGAGACCCAGAGTTGGACAATGTGCAGAGAGTGAGAGACTGTGGAACACTCAGTCCTAATGGGATTTCTCCATCAAATTCTCCCCTTAGGGCTCAGAACAGGACACAGAAAGATTGTAAGAGCCAGAAATGATGCAGAAAACCAAGAAAACAAAGACTTCTAAACACACAAGACCAACACACATAAGAACTTTGAGACTGTGACAGCATGAAAAGGGCCTGCATGGGGGGTCTGGGTCAGATGGGGTGCCAGCACTGGGGCCCCATCCCTAACCCAGAAAGGCCATAACTTCAGCTACTGTCTTGCTCCATTATAAAACCATGTATTGACAAGATTAGAGAAGTTTGTTCTCCTTTTGAGTAAACACAATTAACGAATACAAATTATTTCTATTTTCTCTCTTGCCTTTGCCATTAAATGTCCTCCCACCTTGAGATTTCTCAGTAGTTAGAGCACGTTCTGCTCTTACAAAGGAAAACCATATTTTTTCTCCTATGGTAAAAATGACCATGCATCTTTTTCCCAGAGACAATCCTGTTACATCTGTTGTCATACTGTTTTTTAATAGCTTCCTTTCACTTTGAATAATAGTAATAATAATAATAATAATAATAATAATAATAATAATGTTGGATGGATGACTCTACTGGGAAGATGTAATTAACATTTGCCTCCAACCTGGAATAGCACCAGCAACTCAGAGACTGGCTCACAAAAGCCTATCTTTATGAGCAAAATGAGTTTATTAGGAGTCACTTATGAAGTAGTAGACAATAACAATCAGATCTGCTTCACTCTCTACTCTCCCACAGAGTACCACCACACCCCCATCTTCCAAACTCCCATCTGACATGGCTCTCAGTGCACAGTAGAAAATTAGATTGAAGTACTATATAGTGAGAAGGCTAGGCTAACTCCATGACAGGCTTCAGATTGGCAGTTTAGGAGACCAGGCCTATGCCCAGGCAAGTCAGATACTAGAAGAAAAAAAAAAAAAACAGGCTTCAGGCAGCTAGTCAGAAACTGGCCTGCTATCAGAGGCTGCCCCACCACCTGGCCTGAGGCAAGGACTATGGGTCAGTAACAGTTTCCAGACCTACCCAGCAAGTTTCCAGCCCTGACATCCCAGTCCAGTCCATAGAGATGAACCCAACAGATTAACATAGAGGTCACCTACCCGGGAATTTCCCTCACATGCTTTAAATCAAGCCTGTGAGCTCACTCGGGTGTCTCTCTATCTTGGTAAGGAAAGACCCCAGCATTAGCAAGAGACAGAGACACCCAGCATGCTGGACTTCTGCAGAATAAAACACTCTGCCAAATAAAACACTCTTTGCATTTACATACTATTTAAGTCCAGGGTGTCATTCTTCAGTGAATCATGGACTCTTACAATAGCGCTATATCCCAGCCTGGAGGGAATTGCCAGAGCAACTGCAGGAGACATCTTGGTTCCCAGACTCCACCAAGACTAGTCTGCACAGGTGAGAGTGTGGACTACAGAAGCTAACAGCTTCTGGGACAGGTGGGAGCCACAGAGCTTCAAAGGCAGCCCCCTTTTCGGTCTCCAGACAGCTGGGCACCTTCCCTGTCAGAGGAGAGGTGTCCACCCATCCCAGAAAAGAATTGCCAGAGCATCTATCTGCAGGAGACATCTTTGTTCCCAGACTCCACCGAGACTGGTCTGCACAGGTGAGGGCATGGACTACACAAGCTAACAGCTTCTGGGACAGGTCCTGTTTCGGGCCTTCATCTTCTGCGAGGAGGCAAGTCTGAACATCAGATATCTGTGCACCTTCACTGAAAGAGGAGAGCCTGCCTTCAGAGAGTCCTCTGACCACTGAAACTCAGGAGAGAGCTAGTCTCCCAGGTCTGCTGGGAGAGAATAACAGAATCACGAGAGGAACAAGCTCTAACCAGGGACAACTATAACAACAGACTCCAGAGTTTACCAGATGGCAAAAGACAGACTTCAGAATCTTACTAACAGAAGCCAAGACCACTCACCATCATCAGAACCCACCACTCCCACCTCAGCCAGTCCAACGCACCCCAACACACCCGAAAACCTAGACTCGGATTTAAAGGCTTATCTCATGATGATAGTAGAAGACATCAAGAAGGACTTTAATAACTCACTTAAAGAAATACAAGAGAACACTGCTAAAGAGTTGCAAGTCCTTATAGAAAAACAGGAAAACACATCCAAAGAGGTGATGGAAATGAACAAAACCATACAAGACCTAAAAGGGGAAGTAGACACAATACAGAAAACCCAAAGTGAGGCAACGCTGGAGTTAGAAAACCTAGAAAAAAAAATCTGGAAACATAGATGTAAGCATCAGCAACAGAATAAAAGAGATGGAAGAGAGAATCTCAGATGCAGAAGATTTCATAGAGAACATCGGCACAAAAATCAAAGAAAATGGAAAATGCAAAAAGGTCCTAACTCAAAACATCCAGGAAAACCAGGACACAATGAGAATACCAAACCTGCGGATAATAGGAGTAGATGAGAATGAAGATTTTCAACTCAAAGGTCCAGCAAATATCTTCAACAAAATTATAGAAGAAAACATCCCAAACCTAAAGAAAGAGATGCCCATGAACATACAAGAAGCCTACAGAACTCCAAATAGACTGAACCAGAAAAGAAATTCCTCCCAACACATAATAATCAGAACAACAAATGCACTAAATAAAAAATAGAATATGAAAAGCAGAAAGGGAAAAGGGTCAAGTAACATATGAAGGTAAGCATATCAGAATTACACCAGATTTTTCATCAGAGACTATGAAAGCCAGAAGATCCTGGACAGATGTTATACAGACACTAAGAGAACACAAATGCCAGCCCAGGCTACTATACCCAGCCAAACTTTCAATTTCCTTAGATGGAGAAACCAAAGTATTCCACAACAAAACCAAATTCACACATTATCTTTCCAGGAATCCAGCCCTTCGAAGGATAATGACAGAAAAAAAAAAAAATACAAGGACGAAAAACACGTCCTAGAAAAAGCAAGAAAGTAATCCTTCAACAAACCTAAAAGAAGACAGCCACAAGAACAGAATATCAACTTTAACAACAAAAATAATAGGAAGCAACAATTACTTTTCCTTAATATCTCTTACTATCAATGGAATCAACTCCCCAATAAAAAGACATAGACTAACAAACTGGCTACACAAACAGGACCCAACTTTTTGCTGCTTACGTGAAACCCATCTCAGGGAAAAAGACAGACACTACCTCAGAATGAAAGGCTGGGAAACAATTTTTCAAGCAAGTGGTCTGAAGAAACAAGCTGGAGTAGCCATTCTAATATCTAATAAAATCGACTTCCAACTCAAAATAATCAAAAAAGACAAGGAGGGGCACTTCATACTCATCAAAGGTAAAATCTTCCAAGAGGAACTCTCAATTCTGAATATATATGCTCCAAATACAAGGGCAGCCACATTCATTAAAGAAACTTTAGTAAAGCTCAAACCACACATTGCACCTCACACAATAATAGTGGGAGACTTCATCACACCACTTTCACCAATGGAAAGATCGTAGAAACAGAAAATAAACAGGGACACAGTGAAACTAACAGAAGTTATGAAACAAATGGACCTGACAGATATCTACAGAACATTTTATCCTAAAACAAAAGGATATACCTTCTTCTCAGCACCTCATGGTACCTTCTCCAAAATTGACCATATAATTGGTGACAAAACAAGCCTCAACAGATACAAAAATATTGAAATTGTCCCATGCATCCTATCAGATCACCATGGACTAAGGCTGATCTTCAATAACAAAATAAATAATAGAAAGCCAACATTCATGTGAAAACTGAACAAAACTCTTCTCAATGATACCTTGGTCGAGGAAGTAACAAAGAAAGAAATTAAGGACTTTTTAAGAGTTTAATGAAAATGAAGCCACAACATACCCAAACCTATGGGACACAATGAAAGCATTTCTAAGAGGAAAACTCATGGCTCTGAGTGCCTCCAAAAAGAAACTAGAAAGAGCACACATTAGCAGCTTCACAACACACCTAAAAGCTCTAGAACAAAAAAAAAGCAAATTCACCCAAGAAGAGTAGACAACAGGAAATAATCGAACTCATGGGTGAAATCAACCAAGTGGAAAAAAGAAGAACTAGTCAAAGAATCAACCACACGAGGAGCTGGTTCTTTGAGAAAATCAACAAGATAGATAAACCCTTAGCCAGACTCACTAGAGGGCACAGGGAAAGCACCTAATTAACAAAATTAGAAATGAAAAGGGAAACATAACAACAGATCCTGAAGAAATCCAAAACACCATCAGATCCTTCTACAAAAGGCTATACTCAACAAAACTGGAAAACCTGGATGAAATGGACATGTTTCTAGACAGATACCAGGTACCAAAGTTAAATCAAGATCAGGTTAATGATTTAAACAGTCCTATATCCCCTAAAGAAATAGAAGTAGTCATTAATAGTCTCCCAACCAAAAAAGCCCAGGACCAGATGGGTTTAGTGCAGAGTTCTATCAGACCTTCAAAGAAGATCTAATCCCAGTTCTTCACAAACTATTCCACAAAATAGAAGCAGAAGTTATTCTACACAACTCATTCTGTGAATCCACAATTACTCTGATACCTAAACCACAAAAAGACCCAACAAAGATAGAGAACTTCAGACCAATTTCCTTTATTAACATCGATGCAAAAAATCCTCAATAAAGTTCTTGCTAACCGAATCCAAGAACACATCAAAACAATCATCCATCCTGACCAAGTAGGATTCATTCCAGGGATGCAGGGATGGTTCAATATAGGGAAATCCATCAATGTAATCCAGTATATAAACAAACTCAAAGACAAAAATCACATGATCATCTCGTTAGATGAGGAGAAAACATATGACAAAATCCAACACCCATTCATGATAAAAGTCTTGGAAAGGTCAGGAATTCAAGGCCCATACCTAAACATGATAAAATCAATCTACAGCAAACCAGTACCCAACATCAAAGTAAATGGTGAGAAGCTGAAAGCAATCACACTAAAATCAGGGACTAGACAAGGCTGCCCACTTTCGCCCTACCTATTCAACATTGTACTTGAAGTCCTACCCAGAGCAATTCGAAAACAAAAGGAGATCAAGCGGATACAAATTGGAAAGGAAGAAGTCAAAATATCACTTTTTGCAGATGATATGATAGTATATATAAGTGACCCTAAAAATTCCACCAGAGAACTCCTAAACCTGATAAACAGCTTCAATGAAGTAGCTGGATATAAAAATAACTCAAACAAGTCAATGGCCTTTCTGTACACAGGCTGAGAAAGAAATTAGGGAAACAACACCCTTCTCAATAGTCACAAATAATATAAAATATCTTGGCGTGACTCTAACTAAGGAAGTGAAAGATCTGTATGATAAGAACTTCAAGTCTCTGAAGAAAGAAATTAAAGAAGATCTTAGAAGATGGAAAGATCTCCCATGCTCATGGATTGGCAGGATCAACATTGTAAAAATGGCTATCTTGTCAAATGCAATCTGCAGATTCAATGCAATGCCCATCACAATTCCAACTCAATTTTTCAACGAATTAGAATGAGCAATCTGCAAATTCATCTGGAATAACAAAAAACCTAGGATAGCAAAAACTCTTCTCAGAGATAAAAGAACCTCTGGTGGAATCACCATGCCTGACCTAAAGTTGTACTATAGAGCAATTGTGATAAAAACTGCATGGTACTGGTATAGCGACAGACAAGTAGACCAATGGAACAGAATTGAAGACCCAGAGATGAACCCACACACCTATGGTCATTTGATCTTTGACAAGGGAGCTAAAACCATCCAGTGGAAAAAAGACAGCATTTTCAACAAATGGTGCTGGCACAACTGGCGGTTATCATGTAGAAGAATGCAAATTGATCCATTCCTATCTCCTTGTACTAAAGTCAAATCTAAGTGGATCAATGAACTCCACATAAAACCAGAGACACTGAAAATTATAGAGGAGAAAGTAGGGAAAAGCCTCGAAGATATGGGTACAGGGGGGAAATTCCTGAATAGAACAGCAATGGCTTGTGCTGTAAGATCAAGAATTGACAAATGGGACCTCATAAAATTGCAAAGCTTCTTCAAGGCAAAAGACACCGTCAATAAGACAAAAAGACCACCAACAGATTAGGAAAAGATCTTTACCTATCCTAAAGCAGATAGGGGACTAATATCCAATATATATAAAGAACTCAAGTAGATGGACTCCAGAAAATCAAATAACCCCATTAAAAAATGGGGCTCAGAGCTAAACAAAGAATTCTCACCTGAGGAATACTGAATGGCTGAGAAGTACCTGAAAAAATGTTCAACATCCTTAATCATCAGGAAAATGCAAATCAAAACAACCCTGAGATTCCACCTCACACCAGTCATAATGGCTAAGATCAAAAATTCAGGTGACAGCAGATGCTGGCGTGGATGTGGAGAAAGAGGAACACTCCTCCATTGTTGGTAGGATTGCAAGCTTGTACAACCACTCTGGAAATCAGTCTGGCGGTTCCTCAGAAAATTGGACATAGTACTACCGGAGGATCCAGCAATACCTCTCCTGGGCATATATCCAGAAGATGACCCAACTGGTAAGAAGAACACATGCTCCACTATGTTTATAGAAGCCTTATTTATAATAGCCAGAAGCTGGAAAGAACCCAGATGCCCCTCAGCAGAGGAATGGATACAGAAAATGTGGTACATTTACACAATGGAGTACTACTCAGCTATTAAAAAGAATGAATTTATGAAATTCCTAGGCAAATGGAATGACCTGGAGGGCATCATCCTGAGTGAGGTAACCCAATCACAAAAGAACTCACACAATATGTACTCACTGATAAGTGGATATTAGTCCAGAAACTTAGAATACCCAAGATATAAGATACAATTTGCAAAACACATGAAACTCAAGATGAACAAAGACCAAACTGTGGACACTTTGCCCCTTCTTAGAATTGGGAATAAAACACCCATGGAAGGAGTTACAGAGACAAAGTTTGGAGCTGAGACGAAAGGATGGACCATCTAGAAACTGCCATATCCGGGGATCCATCCCATAATCAGCTTCTAAACGCTGACACCATTGCATACATTAGCAAGATTTTGCTGAAAGGACCCAGATATAGCTGTTTCTTGTGAGACTATGCTGGGGCCTAGCAAACACATAAGTGGGTGCTCACAGTCAGCTATTGGATAAATCATAGGGCCCCCAGTAGAGGAGCTAGAGACAGTACCCAAGGAGCTGGCAGGGATCTGCAACCCTATAGGTGGAACAACAATATGAACTAACCAGTACTCCCCAGAGCTCCTGTCTCTAGCTGCATATGTATCAGAAGATGGCCTAGTTGGCCATCAGTGGAAAGAGAGGCCCATTGGTCGAGCAAACTTTATATGCCTCAGTACAGGGGAATGCCAGGGCCAAAAAGTGGAAGTGGGTGGGTGGGGGAGTGGGTGGGAGAGTGTGTGTGGGACTTTTGGAATAGCATTTGAAATGTAAATGAAATGAATACCTAATAAAAAATTAGCACTATAGCCTCAGAAAACATAAGGCACAAATAAAAGCAGACTCTGGGCATGTTAATGTGTACTCTGTCCTTTTCCTCATCAGGGAATTTTTTTGTGGGGGTGTGGATCAAGAAAAGCACCAGCCAGCCAGCCCTGGAAAGGATGGGTTGTTTTTGCTGTAGTCTGGTACATGTAGTCTGTCTGGTACAGCTAAATGAGGCTGGCTAAGGTTCAGAAGACTAATTTACTACATATGGACAGAGTGTTTGTGTGCTGGCAATTTCACTGGCCTGTCCTCAGGAAGCTAATAATTGCTTGACTCATGACCTGCTGTCACTGTCAGGTGTGATAGGTGTCTGCTGAGAATAAAAAGGACCCATCAGCCACTCCAGTGCTCTCTCTGTGTCCTTGGCATCGTCCCTCTCGTTCTTGGCATGCAACTCCTCTCTCACCCTCTATGACCCCCTTTTCTCTGCCCTCATGGCTCTGTACCCATCTGTCTTTCTATCTCTACAAGTCCACTTGCCTGCCTCTATCCCTTCCCCCAGACCCTCAAAAAACTTCTCTTACTTTAAGTCAGTTGCATGGTGTAATCACTCACAGGTACACCTTGGCCTGGGCCTGCCCAAAAGTACTCTCTCTCTCCGCAATCTACTTCATAACACCAGACTAGAAAATAATGGTTCTCTTCCTACAGCATCTCAAGGCTAGACTCCAGCCTCATCCAAATCTCCCTTCTTCCATATTATATTTAAACCATAACAAACTGTTCTTACAGTGAACTTCAACCCTGGCTATGCATTAAAAGCATCTGGAATGCTTCATAAAAGCAGCTCTGGTGAGGTTCAACAAGTAACGAGCTAAACCTGATTCTCTGTGGGGGTGGGGTGCTTAGCTTTCCTGGTCAGTCTAACTTAAACTGAAAGATGGTTCCCATGTGGCTTTTTCTGTGTTGGGGGACCCACCATGCCTGAAAGCTCCCTGAGTTTAGTGTAAAATGGAGGACTCCCTTTTTCAGCGGGGCATTCTCTTCCCCACGTAACCCTAGTCAGAGTGTCTCTAAGCTCATATGCCTTACCTTATTTGGAAGATAACCCAGCACAAAGCTTCCTATAAACACTGCTCTTTCCTCCAATCAGCCCTTCTCACCTGTAACCCTAAGAGCTTTTATACAGTCTATCCCAGGAACAGTCAAATGAGCTGTCTCTCTGAAACTGACTCAGAAGTTCTTTCTGTCATACTCGCGACCATCCAAACCATGCTGGCTTCTTCTGCTCCTATCCCCAACCCATGAGGAAAAGAGAGACCCACAGTTCTGCTTTCAAAATTTGATAGCTACTTTCCTTAACTAATCTTTCACTGTAGGGGCCCTACTAACACCAAATTACAATTATATACTTATGTATCCATCAATAACTCATCTTAATTGTTCTGTAATTAAGCTGTCCCTCGAGTCTATCTCTCTTCATCCATCGACACTCCAACTCATCATCATCATGGCCACCCACATGACTATTTATTAATTATAAATTATTAACATTAATTAATAGTTAATATTAATTATTGGTTATTAGTATTCCCTATTAATTTTTCTGACCCTTCTTTTCCCATACATCTATTATAAGACTTCATTTTCTCATATGCATGAGTATTTTGTGTATGTGCATGAAAGTACGCTGCATGCATGCCTGGTGTCCCCAAAGGCCAGCAGTGGAGTTCAAATCCTTTGGAACCTGAGTTACAGATGGTTGTAAGCTTCCACCTCAGTACTAAGAACCAAACCCAGGCTCTCTGCCAGAACTGCCAGTGCTCTTAACTGCTGAGCCATCTCTCCAGTTCTCTTATCCCAGTAATCTAAAAAACAAAAACAAAAACAAAAACAAAACGAAAACAACAAAAACAAAAAAGCACCTAAATGCTATCATTCCACTATTCCATAGATTATCACCTTGTGTAAAATATTATCCAAACTCTCTAGTATAAACTTCAAGTACCTTATAAAGAGAACCCAAAGAGAGTCTCTGGATGTCCCCATTCTAACACTACCTACCTCTGAACCCACAGAATAAATCTGTATCTGACAGTGCCACCATGCTTGTACCTAAAATGCCTTCTTAATCTCCATCATGAAAATGCTGTGTTTCTACAGGTATTGTTAAAGCGTTGCTTCTGTAAAATTGTCCCCCATGAAAAAGTAATCATCTTCTCCTTCAGCTTGTACTTTATAGATCACTTATGACAACTTGGTTTATATCATAGAAGTGACTGCCTCCCACATGCCTGGGGCAAAGGCCAAGTGGTACCAGTACATGTGACCCCAGAAAGTGGCTGTTGAATTTATTTAAGAACACAGTTATAAATCCCAAGCTGGTAAATTAAAGATAAACATCTTTAATCATTCTTTCCTCTCATCCACTGGGGAAAATGGCAGGGGAAAAACAGCTTAGACCTCCAAATCCTAATGGTACAAGAACTGTCAAAGTAAAAGAAACTTTGCAGACTAGATTCAATATACATTCAGTGATTTAAAAAATAATAATAAGGTTCTTTCCGAAGTAAAGTATTTCCAAACAGGAAATCTATTGAGCCAATGCCTTCTAGCTTTTACATTTTGATTCTGTGTTTAAATCATGCAGACGGAAAAAATCATTTATTGATTAAAAACGACAAAAGCCATTGAGTGGTTTCTTACAAGATCTTAGGAGAATTCAGAGCTTCTCATCTCTAATATCTAACATCTAACAGTAGTTCCAAAGTTCCTGCTTTCTGCCTAGAGAAAAGGGAGCTGCAATCAGGAAAGTTTTGAAGGTTTTTCGTACCCCGGAGGGGCTTTTATCAGTTCAAAAAATCTGCTAGATCCCTACTTATGGGTTCACAATGGTCTACTTAGAAAGCGATGATGTCCAATGACAGACTATTTCAGACACACCAAGTTTTATCAAATAACAATGCAAGGTCTGCTTTTGCACTTGGAATAAATCAGCTTAGGAATGCTGAGTAGAATTTTTCCCGAAATACACACTGTTCATCAAAATTTCTCACATGTAAAAATTCACATTTCTATCTGCTACAGATGAAAATTGGTTAATAGTTTCTGAGATCATTGCTCTCATACAGAAGGCCAAATGTCTCTGGATACCTTCTCTCATGGGCAGTATTGATAAGATAACTTGACCTCTGAGTTACACCACCAAATATTTTTAGATAACTACTTGCATATTTTAATGAATCTTAGGAAAATGTGTATCATAACACTCAAAGGATACTGTAGCTTAGAATGAGACAATACTTGTGACTATAATTAACCATTGAACCCACATTGAACAAGACATTATGCCCTAACATAGGCATAAATCTCTCATATCTTTAATAACCAAACTTCTTCACTGTTTGAAAGCTTTATTGGTACTGATGGTCTACAGCTCTACCATGAATCCACACATATCATGTGCTATATATTACTGATCTCTTCTTCAGTATGTGTAACATTCATTCTATCAGGTAAAGCAATTACCCATCTTTAGCCTTTCTGATCATGTGTACATGTGACCGTGTGACTGAGACTATCAGTTGTAAGTAGCACAAAAGTTTAAAAAAAGTTAATTTAATTTCTTTTCTTGGAGAGCTCATGTTCAGATATGCGTTTTATAAATGAGTCAAGTGCTATTGTTTTCCTCTGTGTTTTAATGACAAAGTGATGGGTTAACTGTTTATTTATTATTCCAATTATCTTCTCTAGCTACTACTCTAGTGTCAACTTAGCAACTAACCAAGACAATGACCACTTATCAAAACAACAATAGTAGACTCCCCTTAAGACCTAAGACTCCCCAGTCATGGGCTTTTGATCGGGTTCATAGGTGTGACCAGGTGTGAAATCCCTTCTTAGAACAGGTTTCCTAAATCAGAAAGCATTTGGCTACCCTCATAACTGTCATGCCTGTACTACACCAAAAACGCACCTTGCCAGCCAGGTCAGTATTGGAGTAAGGAAGGTCTGGTGCTGAGTGAGACCATTGGTCTCTTCTCTTTCCCTGCAGCTTTCATCGTACCTTCTGGAATCACGTAAGATGCCCACTAAGGAGCAAGTGTCCTGATCAGTTAGGGTTGGTTTCTGTATGCCCTACCCCCAGTATGAGGCTTTTTCCATCTTCTTATCATGAGCAACCAAGAACAATGGCAATGTCTTGTGTTTTCGGGAAGCCTTTGGGGCTTCCCTGACAACACACAGAGAAGTATCCCAAACTGCCACTAATATTTTCATTCAATAATCCATGCTTTCAGGGTGGAGCACTGTTCTGTTTTGTAAATAAGGCTCTGTACACACACACTGGAGCCACATCCTGGTGAGCAGACTTTTGCTAACTCCATTCTCCATTCCTGGGGGAATCATGTCTCATGAGTTGGGAATTACTGTCTGCTTTAAATTGCCATTATGAAAAGTCGATGCTGCTCTCAGCAACCGAGACATTATTCATTACTCCTTGCTTGGGCATGTTATAATTACTTCAGACTGTTTAAATTTTCTCAATGATTAGGAAATGCAGTTAGAAACCATAGTTAACTTGCTACAATAAAGACAAATTGTGGAGAAATACAATTAAGCTAAGTTATTTTCATTCTTATTTTAATAACAAGAGAATGGGGTAGAGGTAACATAGCAACCCTGTGTTTTGTAATAGAGTGGTAGTAATGTGATTTTTATAATTAAAACTTTGGCACAGGGCAGTGAAAATGTTCCTGGTTAGCATTCCTAACCTTGATAACATGCAGAAAAATATCATACAATGTTAATTTCCAAGACTAAATATGTTTCAACTATATCTTGACAGATATTACATCTACAATATATATTACCAAATATAGGGTAAAAAAAAAGCTATAAAATAAAATCACAAGCCAGGAAATGTAGGAAAGAAACACCATGGGGAATACATAGGAAATTCAATGTTCTTTGCAGGGTTTGTTTTTTAAGTCACAGGGTAGACATAAAGAATTTCTAAAGTATCCAAAACCCTTTGCATAAAAAAATAGAGGCAACAGTTACAAAAATGAATTATCATATGTAATATGGCAATGATGCTAGTTGCACTTAAAAAAGTAGCCATTCTCCATCTTGTCTGTCTGTCTCTGTTTTATTTTATAAGGTTCTCAACATGTAGCTCAGGATGACCTCAAACTCTCAGTCCTCCTCTGCAAGCCCCAAAGGGGTAGCCATTCCTGGCTTTTTCTCTTCTATTGCAGCCATTGAAACCCCTATTTTAATTGGTTAATGATATTCAGAATAGAGATACTGAGCCACTGAACCCCAGCCATCACTGAAGGGAAGTGTATCAATATGGCTTAAATTGTGAACGATGACATATAAAAATAAGATACCACCTGAAACTTCTCAGAGGCATGCTTAATGGAAGAAAACACAACCTTCCAGCTTCCCTCTCTCTCTTTTCTACTGATGGAGGGCAAATGGGATGTCTGGGACAGAAGTGATGTCCCAGCCCATGAGATGGTCTTACGAGGGGAGTCTGAATACATAGCAGAGAAACAAAACAGAAGCCCACATGTCAGAAACAAAGGTGTCCCAGTTCTCATACACTTTCCTTTAGATACTAATATGAAAAAGAAATAAAATTTTTTCCTGTGTGAGCCATTATAAGTTGTTTACTGTTATTCTCAGCCACACCTAAACCCAAATCATAAATGTCTGTACTTTCAACCTCACAACTTCAAACTGATCCACTTTCACTGTTTCAAATGTATGTTTTCTAGACCATATTAATATGGACTGTTGGAAGTATTTAACTATCACTAATGGAATATATCACATATGTGCACAAGAAATATAGAAATGACTTCAGCATTTAATCATTTAATGCAAATGTTGCCAAGGTGTTTTTAAAGTCTTTTATTTCATTGATGACTAAAGGAAGGAAAAAGAAAAGTAAGGAATCTGCACAAATTTGCATTGGACATATATTTATCACGTAAATTACAGCCTCTAACTGAAAATTAGATTTTTAACTGATATAAAAAATAAGTGGATAAGTAAAAGAAATAAGAGAATGAAATGGAAACTTGCCAGTAGATGGAGGGGAAGGGCAAACCTGCTTTCCAGCAGTGGTTACAGAACACTGAGGCTTTGAGGATAATAAGGTCAGCCCAGCAAAGGCTGCAGGGAAAGGGAGATCAGACAGAGAATCCAAATAACCTCATGACGACAGTGCTTTTTCTTTGAGTAACTGAAAGAGCAAATCCACATTCTGCCAATACACTACCCTGGATGAAGTTCCCACACCTCCCCCTGCACCTGAAGGATTTGGTCGTGTATGACGGCTTGTTCTCCCAGCAGAAGAAATCAATGGAAGGATCTGGGCTGAGATCGGGGCCTGTGAATACTCAGGCTGCCCTGTGAGGAAAGGGTTAAGACTGAGGCATCCGGAGACATCATTGCTGGATGCCCTGCCAAAACCATTCAGGAAGAGCACAGCGTCAAAGGCTTTCCTGTTGGAGTCTGAGTCTACACGAAAAAGAGAACAATAAATAAAAATGAAAGATACAGAAAGCTACTGAATAAAAAGTAGCAGGTCTTGCCTTTTCTGATCTACTAGCCTCTATTCTCAGATAAACCCACTTGATAACACTCTGCTTCTAGTTACATTGGTGGCTACCACTGTAGATCTCAATGACAAATCATGTCTTCTGTTACATATTCAAATATATACATATTAAATTTCTTCAGTTATCCATTTGAACAGTTTCTATTAAGTGGTTTTCTTTTCTCTAGCCGAACATCTTACGGATTGGTACAGTATCTCCATTCCTTTTCTTATACAGCTGCAGTTATGTCCTCCCAAATAGTCCTGCCTTCTATGTCATCACTGTAGCCAACCTGCCATAAGACCTAGTAGACCTGGCAATAATCATAACAAAAGGAGGCAGCACATTCAAAATAATAAGGTTCCAGTTACCAACCAGTGCTCCAAAACCCCATGTCACCTCCTCTGATTGCTCTGGTGCCTTTCTCTCACCTCATAGAGAGTCTGTTGTCCCATATGGCCACCTGACAGAGAAAGAAGGTATACAACCTTGAGTCCCAGGTGGGTCAGCTCAGTGTGAGGATGCAAAGAGATGTGAGCTGCAGCAGCACCACAATCATATCCATTGACCAGAAAGGTAGAACACAGGATTTGCCTAGTGAGTGGAACACCCAGTCAACTACCTTGTTTGGAGTTAGAAGGAGCCTAATACAAGAATGAGCACAGGCATTTAGCAGCCTGGTCAGGAACCTAGACGAAGGTGAACTATTTGGCAGGAACCAGAAACAGAAAGCAGATATGTATTTCTTATTATGTCATATCATAGACACAGATTCCAGATTTGAGTTTGCTTTTAGTACCCACAGAGTCTCTCAGCACTCTCAGAGGTCTCATGTAACAACAAATACACAATACACACCATCATCTCAGCCCAAGGGACACTTAACAGCAGTGCTGAAGTGGCATAAGCAAACAATCACAGCATTCACTGGCCTCTTACATATCACACCACTCAGAAATTCTAAACCTCATACAATGATGTAATAGTTTTTAAAGGTATAGTTGATGGACCCACTTAAAAGCAAAACCCTCGAAAGACTAGAGTATTATCCATCAAGATACAGATTATCTTAACACAATGGCCAGGATTCGGCACTGTCTCAATAATCAGAATAAGTTCGTTAGGAAAAAGTGATATAATAAATACTCTATCTGTAGATGCTCCTCCTAACCAACTTAAATATTTGCTTCTCTATTCCACTACCTTACTCTTGTGAGCAGAAGATCTTGGTCTCTAGAGTAGGTATCTTTCCAACAGAGGAAAGGTTAAAGTGTCACTAAAGCTACAGCTGTTGCCTGGTCACTCTGGAACCCTTAGAAAAATGGGTCAGTAGCAAAGCAAATACCTAACAAATGTGAAGGGAAATTGTCATCATAATCTCATCGCAGGTAGGGTCACTACAGTACCAGGTTGTGGCATGAAGAAAGGTGCTTGGCATGAGAGGCTCCAACTGACCCAGCTAAGTATTTCTATGTAATGGACAGATCAAAGCAAGCACAAGGAAGCATCCATCCAAGGCTCAAAACCATGAAGAGATGGGGGTCTATGTTAAATTACCCTCCTAACCACCAGAAATGTCTCCAGCAGACACTTGCTTCTAAGTGGGACCACGCACTATACCCTAAAACATTATTACATCCAGAGGACTCTGGGGAGGACAGGAGGAAAGGGGTTGTGACCACTCTGAGTTACATCAGGACCAAATCACAACAGAAAAGAATTAAGTCTATCATGCTAGTCTGACAACCTTCCTTTTGTAAGATTTCTCACACATTGTGATCCTAGAAATTCTGAATGTGTCTCTAAATGGACTAGTCAATTCATTGTGGCAAGCAAGGAAATCTAAGCAGGATGCCAGTACCTTGCTGGGTACCAGTACTCTCTCCTACCAACACTACTACTCTCTCCTAGAAGACAATGTAGGGCAACCTCCTTTGAAGAGAAATGGCCTTGCCCTAATTGGGGATTTCCTTGGCTAGGAAACCATATCAACTATCACCAGGATCATGTTTTGGGGTGGTTTTTTTGATATTTTATTTATTTACATTTCAAATGTTATCCCCTTTCCTGATTTCCCCCTTCCCTGCCTTTTTCTTTCCTCTCATCGCATTCTAAGGAGAAAGCTCCTCCCTACCAATAAATCATTTGACTTTCCTAGGCCCTATCTGGAGCTCTGCTTTGGGGAAACCCCATCTAAACATCAACATACTGGATTCTGCAAAAGATAACATGTGCTGGCTACTGTTTCAAAGTTCACATTATGTTTATTCCTAAGTAATAAAAATAGAAAACATCAAATATTTAACTAGAAATAGCACTCTTTCTATAGGAAAGGAGTACCTACATAAATTATTTTTTCAGAATGACTTATTCAATGCATGGGCTTTAAGAACATTAGCATGGTGTGCTTTTTCAGTAATTATATTCAATGACCAAGGTATCCTGAACACTAAAACTCACAGCTGGAATAACCTCACTAGGAAGCCTACCAACTTCACACAGCAGCTCTGATCATAGGAGCCAGGCTCTGCCAACAGCTCCATCGTGGAAAGGCTGCAGACCAAAGTCCTGTCACTCTAATTATAACATAAGTATTCAGACAAAGAGATTCATCTGTCCCCGAAGGCCCTAAAGGGAAATGTTAATCTTCCTGAAATAAAATTGAGGCCTCTGACTCTGAGAGACACTACTTTTACTTCATTGGCATTGTGGGTGAATGGTATCTAATCTATTCTTAAATCTTTTAATCCAGTGTTTCAACACTACCTGAAGCTGCTTCCTTACATCTAACATAAATTCCATAGACAGCAGTTTTGTTGTCATTCTAGACAACAGATAACAAACTCTATTTCTTATCTTTAATCATTTAAATGGCCTTTTAGGTCTTAACTTTGTGAGAAGCCAGCATATCAGGCTGTTTACTTGCTTAGAAACCATATTGAAAGACCCCCGAAGGGAGACCCTCACTCAAGCACTCAAGCCCCAGGACAGCCGCGGACCCAAGAAGACACTGAGACCGTACTCAAAATGTAGAAGGCAAGATTTAATAGAACAACAGCAAGAAAGCACATGGAACATAGACCAGAGCTCTGGGGTCGAAACTCATGCACCTAGTGGTGTAGAGGAGAATCGACGGCCAGCCAAAATTTTTCACAGGCTTATATAGTAAAACTCAAAGGGGGGAGAGCTGGGCAGGGAAAGTACAAGTTTACATCACTAGGGGGTTCTGCCAAGGGACAAGGGGTTCTGCCAAGGGAATCTACGTAACTAAGGGGTCATGTCCTATCATTTGGCAATGTACCCGGTTCATTTTGAGGTTGTTCCAGGAGGCCCTTATCTCAAAAATGTTCTTGGAACAGTTTTTAGTTGGGAGGGTTCGAACTTTAGGGTGAGGAGTTCAGGAATGCATTCTGGGGTGAAGAGTTTAGGAGTGTTCTGGGAACAATCTCTAGATGGGAGGGGTCGGGCTCTGGGGTGAAGAAGAGTTCAGTAAAAATTTTTATTCTTCATTCCCCACTTCTTCTAGAAGATAGCTCTAATCTTAGAGCGAGTTTTCAACCTCCTGAAGGACCCGATATTGTTGCCTTAGTACCATAACTTGTACTGCGTTTATCCTTTCTCTAATAAAAGCTACTAACTTATTAAGGATGCATGGGCCAAAAGTAAGCAAAAGCATAAGTGTAATTAAAGGTCCTGCTATAGTGGAGAGGAGAGTGGTGAGCCAAGGGGACTTATTAAACCAGCTTTCAAACCATCCTTGTTGGCTTTCTCTTTCTCTTTTACGTATATCTAGGCGTTCTCTAAGTTTAGCCATAGAATCTTTGATTACTCCTGAATGGTCAACATAAAAACAACATTCTTCTTTTAAGGCAGCACAGAGTCCTCCTTCTTTAAGGAATAATAAGTCTAATCCCCTTCTATTTTGCAGCACCACTTCGGACAGGGAAGTTAAAGATTCTTCTAATTTGGTTATAGACTGTTCTATAGTTCTAAGATCAATATCCATAGCTGCACGTAGTTCTTCATAGTATTGGGGGGTCTTAATTAAGGCAGCGGTCCCTGTACCTACTCCAGCTGCTACTCCCAATCCTAATAGAACTGCCAAAGTTAAGGTAACGGGTTCTCTTTTCCAGCGGACCCGATGTTCAAATTTATCTAAAAAAGAGCTATCATCATGATACAAGAGTCTGGGAATAAGCTGAACCAAAATGCAGAAATCTTTGGAACTATTAAAAACAGACATAGACACACAAGGAGTGAGACCGGTATTGCAAGCCCACACTGTGTCTAGGGGAGGTACCAAATACTGACCACTTTTGCTAGACTGGATGTTCTGGGTCTGATTACAGAGGTGCCCTTTATCCTGAGGTACCCGGCCCAGACAAAGCCCTCTTCCTGAAACTGCTGCTAGAGTCAGCTTTCTGTTTTCTCCCCAAAGGCATTGAGAATGATCTGAAGTAGTATTATAAGTCCTGATCTGAGCTATTCCTTCATAATAAGGGGGGCTAGAGGCATAGCATAACCAGCATGATTGAGTCATATTAGGGTTAGTTCTATTCAGAACTAAAAAAGCTCCTTGGACTAGACTGACCAGATGGTCCTCTGTTCCTAGGGGCGGTGGGGAAGCCAAGGTAGGCTTTATGAGGAGAGTATTAGTTCCTAGGGAGGGTACCACTGTGTTGGGCTGTGGAGTTGGTGGAGCTGGTACAGTCGGGACCTTTGGGGGAGCCAGTACGACTGGGGGGCCCTGTTCTATAAGGACCTTGTTGGGCCCTACGAGTGTCACTGCCGGGTCTCTCACTGTCAGTCTGATCGTGAAAATGAACCCAGGATCTCTTAGTGGAATGTATACTCGCCAACCCCACCTATTTCCTTTAAGCCAACTTAGACGGTGTTGTTTTCCGTTCTCGGTGAACCTTATACGTAGGGGGTTGCAGTATTTATCTTTGCATGGTCCTGAGGGTGCTCTGTTTTTAAAAGCGCACCCACTCTCTTGATATTTATAGGGGTTTCTTTCTCCTTCGTTTGACTTATCATAGCCACTACCTCGTTTTACCGTGATTAGGTCCCATTTAGAGGAGGGCTTCCAGTAAGCATCCCCTGTCGTTTCACATGTCCATTTACCACAAAAGTAATCTGATGCCCCCCCGCATTCTTGTTGAAGCCTCTTGCTCTGACCCTGACCAGGGCAAACATAAAAATGTGCAGCTCTAAGATTAGCTCGGTAGAATTGCCCCGAACACCCATATGTGCTCCCTATCCCATTTGGGACACACCGCTCCTCAGGGGGTGGGTTGCTAAGATCAGTATGATCTGAGAGGTCCCAATTGGGGGATCCTGCCACTAACTTACAGACGTCAGGCGTGAGATCAGGCCACCAAGTCCAGAGGGGATGGACTGCAGTGGTTGCCCATACAAAGGTTCCCTAGGTCTAGAGTGGCGCCTGCGACGCAGACGAAGCTTAAGAGGATTGTCAGTGGCTGCCACTGTCCAATTGTCGTCGTGGTTTTCTTCATCTTGGCTGGCGGTCCTCTTGACGTGGGAGGCGTGGATCCAGGAGGCGATTCCGTCAACTTTTACCGCAGTAGGGGTTGTCAGTAACACCAAATAGGGTCCCTTCCACCGTGGCTCAAGGCTGCCGGTTCGATGCCGCCTGACCAAGATTTTGTCTCCAACTCGGAACCCGTGGGGTACTGCGGTGGTCTCTGGGGTATAGGCTGCTTTCAGTTGGTCCCAAATCTGGGTCCTAATCACTTCTAGGGCCTTTAAATGAATAAGCAAAGAGGAGGGTAAGACAGGGTCAGAGTCGGAAACTAATGTTCCACCAGCTTCCATTAAGGGGGGAGGTCCTCCATACAGAACTTCAAAAGGAGTGAGCCCGAAACGTCCAAGAGTGTTCCGGGCTCGGAAGAGCGCAAGAGGGAGGAGAGCCACCCAGTCTTTCCCGCCGGTCTCAATGGCTAATTTAGTCAAGGTCTCTTTTAAGGTCCTATTCATCCTCTCTACCTGTCCTGAGCTTTGAGGGCAGTAAGCACAGTGTAATTTCCAATCGATGCCCAACTGAGTGGCCAAGCCCTGACTTACCTGGGCAACAAAGGCTGGTCCATTGTCGGACCCGATTACCTTAGGGATTCCAAATCTTGGCAGGATTTCTTCAAGGATCTTCTTGGCCACAATCTGGGCAGTCTCTGTTTTAGTGGGAAATGCCTCGACCCATCCTGAAAAGGTGTCTACAAATACTAACAGATACTTGTTACCATACATTCCAGGTTTAACTTCAGTAAAGTCTACCTCCCAATACACTCCAGGATGGTCTCCCCGTTGTCTCTTTCCAGGTTCTCTGTAGGCTTTAGTTGCATTAGTGAATGCACATGGTTTGCAGGAGTCTATAATCTTTTGAGCCACTGACTTCAGGTTGGGGACTTGGTATCGGGAATTTTTAATTAGTCTCATCATTTTTTCAACTCCCAGGTGGGTGAATTGGTGTAGTCCTTTCACAAATTTTATTCCTTCTTCTGGAGTTAATTCTATTTTCCCTTCAAAAAAATATGGGGAGGGATCTCTGGTCCACCATAGCTCTTTTATGTTATACCTCTCGTCCTCAGTGCTTTTGGGCGGATCACCTTTTTCAGTTAAGATCATGGCCCCTTGAGCAACTTGTTTTGCTACTGAGTCTGCCATTCGGTTGCCCCTGGCCACCAAGTCTTCTCCTCTTTGGTGGCCGGGGCAGTGGATGATGGCTACCTTCTTAGGTGCATGTATGGCTTCCAACAGGGCCAGAATTTCTTCTTTGTTTTTAATGTCTTTACCAGCCGAGGTCAATAGCCCTCGCTGCTTGTAGATGGCCCCATGGATGTGTGCGGTAGCAAAAGCATAGCGGCTGTCAGTGTAGATGTTAATGATCTTACCTTTAGCCTCTCGGAGGGCTTGTATAAGCGCTATAAGTTCAGCCTTTTGTGCCGACGTTCCTTCAGACAAAGCGCTTGCCCAAATTACCTTTTTCCCGTCTACCACCGCAGCTCCAGCCTTTCGCTTCCCCTCTATCAGGAAACTGCTGCCGTCCGTGTACCAACTGGGAGCTCCAGGCCAGGGTTGGTCAGTCAGGTCACTTCTGGTCCCAGTTTCTTCAGCGAGGATGTAAATACATTGATGTACTGGGACGGAATCATTTGTTAGAGGGAGAAGGGTAGCTGGGTTGAGGATGGCAGGGGGCGCAAAGGTTACACGCTCATTTAGCAGCAGGCTCTGATAGTGTGTCATTCGGGCATTTGTCATCCATCTGTCAGGTAGCTGCCGCACGATACTTTCTAAGGCATGAGGGGCCACAACAGTCACCTGTTGTCCCATTGTCAATTTGTCAGCATCTTTGATCAACAGGGCTACTGCTGCAATAGCTTTCAGACATGTGGGCCATCCACTAGCAACAGGATCTAATTTTTTTGACAAATAGGCTACAGGTCTCTTCCAGGGTCCCAGTGCTTGTGTCAACACTCCCCTGGCTACACCCGCTCTCTCGTCCACATATAGGACGAAAGGCTTAGTCAAGTCTGGTAATGCTAGCGCGGGGGCAGTCATTACAGACGACTTGATAGCCTCAAAAGCTCTTTGGTGTTCTTCTTTCCACTCGAAAAGAACCCCTTCCTTAGTCAAAGGATATAGAGGTGCTGCTAGGGTTGCAAAGCCTAGAATCCAGAGTCTACAAAAGCCAGCAGTCCCCAGAAACTCACGTACCTGCCGTGGGGTAGTTGGCGATGGGATCATCATAACAGTCTTCTTCCGGGCCTCTGTGAGCCATCTTTTGCCCCCTCGGAGGGTATACCCCAGGTAGGTTACCTCAGTTTGACAGATTTTTGCCTTTTTAGCCGAAACTGGATACCCCAAGTCACTCAGTTCTGCGAGGAGCCTCTCAGTTCCCTGGTGACACAGCTCCTTCGAGGATGCCGCAACCAAGAGATCATCCACATACTGTAGTAGGGTAAGCTGAGGGTTTCGAGCGCAAAAAGGCGCGAGATCCCGATGGAGGGCCTCGTCAAACAGGGTGGGGGAATTTTTGAACCCCTGTGGTAGCCTAGTCCAAGTTAGTTGACCAGTCTGTCCGCCCTCTGGGTCCCTCCATTCAAAAGCAAACAGGAGCTGACTCTTAGGGTGCAAACGCAGGCAAAAGAAGGCATCTTTTAAGTCCAGAACTGTATACCATGTTCTCTCAGGTGGGAGAGAGCTTAATAAATTGTACGGGTTCGGGACTGTGGGGTGAATGTCCAGGACCCTTTTGTTAACCTCCCGGAGGTCTTGTACCGGGCGATAGTCATTGGTCCCTGGTTTTCGAACCGGCAGAAGTGGTGTATTCCAGGGGGACTGACAGGCCACTAAAACTCCTTGGCCCAGCAACCTCTGGATATGAGGCCGGATGCCTTCTCTAGCTTCCTTGCTCATGGGGTATTGTTTTACCGAAATGGGGGTGGCATCAGCTTTAAGTTCTACCACAACCGGAGGCACTTGTTTAGCCAACCCCATTCCTGCTTGTTCTGCCCAGACATTGGGGAACGCAGTTAGACAACCTGAAGAGACTGCATTTTTGGGTTGTTCTTCATGCAACCGGTACTCTTCCTCTGTGTTGAGGACAAGGCAGGCAACAGGGGCCTTTCCCCAGCTTACTTGTGGGCCTTCTGAAGTAAATTGGACTTGAGCCTTTAGTTTGGTTAGCAGATCGCGCCCCAAGAGGGGAGCAGGGCACTCAGGTATCACCAGAAAGGAGTGGGTCACTATATTCTTGTCTATCTGAAGAGCTCGTTTGGTCATCCAGGGGTAAAATTTACTACCAGTGGCTACAATTACCATGGTCTTTTTGGAGCCCAGCTTGCCTAGGGGGTTAGTGAGTACTGAATGCTCTGCTCCGGTGTCTATCAGGAAGTTGACAGGGGTCCCCTCCACGGACAAAGTTACCCTAGGCTCAGGGAGGGGGTCTGAGCCCCGACTTCCCTAATCATCTTCTAGGGTCAGGACCTTGGATCGCTCCCGGTTTTTAGGGCAATCTCTAGCCCAGTGTCCTTTCTCTTTGCAATAGGCGCATTGGTCTTTTTCCAGTGGTATCTTTCTGCCACCTGGCGGTTTCACTTCCCTGTTGCCCAGGAGCCCTATTTTACCTTTTCCTGACTGTCTATCATTCACAACTGCGGCCAAAATTTTACTCAGATTTCTCTCCTGACGGCGATCCCGTCTATTTTCCCTCTCCTCTATTTCTTTCTTCTCTCTCTCTTGCCTCTCTTCTTCTGTTTCCCTCTTATGATAGACTTTCTCTGCTTCTTTTACTAAATCTTGGAGCGTATGATCTTGGAGCCCCTCCAGCCTTTGCAGCTTTTTCTTAATGTCGGGAGCGGACTGACCAATGAAGGCCATGGCTACAGCGGCTCTCTGCCCCTCTGACAAGGGGTCAAAAGGGGTGTATCTCCTATATGCCTCCATTAGACGCTCAAGGAAGACTGAGGGTGGTTCAGTCTGCCCCTGCAAGACCTCTCTTACCTTAGCCAAATTGGTGGGCCGTCTAGCGGCTCCTCTGAGACCTGCCACTAGAGTCCGGCGATAGACAAGGAGGCGTCCCCTACCTTCCGCGGTGTTGTAGTCCCAGTTGGGGCGGTTCAAGGGAAAAGCCTCGTCCACGAGGTTAGGGAGGGCAGTGGGTGTGCCGTCCTCTCCCAGAACATTTTTTCTCGCCTCCATCAGGATTCTTTCTCTTTCTTCTGTGGTAAAAAGAACCTGCAAAAGCTGCTGACAATCATCCCAAGTGGGTTGATGGGAGAACATAAGTGACTCAAGGAGCCCAGTAAGTCCAGAGGGGTTCTCTGAGAAGGGAGGGTGGTTAGTTTTCCAATTGTATAAATCAGAAGAGGAAAAAGGCCAATACTGTAAAGGAATGAGATCATTAGGTCCTGGTGCTGGCCCTCCTACATGTGCTCTGAGTGGCAAGGCAACTGTTGAGTCTGGCCCCCCTTCCTCCCCGGGGCTTCGGCCTCGGCAACTCCGAGTCCCCCCTGCCGGTCCCTGAGCCCCTCTCGCTATTGGTCCCTGTGGTGGGGCAGCTGCAGGTGGCTGTTGGGGCAAGGGGTAAGGGGGAGGTTGGGAGTCCATCCAGAGGAGGTCGTCAATCTCTGGATAGATCTTGGGGGGTGCTGATGGGCCGGACTTTCCGGCTGCATCAGACTGGGCAACCGCTACCGTCAGCTTCGAAGAGTTTGGGGTCCAAGGCTTGACCCATGGAGGTGGGAATTGGACGAGATTCTGCCAGGTCACAATGTAGGGGATCTGATCAGGGTGACCCCCTTCCTCCTGAAAAACAATTCGCCTGACGGCGGCGATTAGTGACAAGTCAAAAGCACCCTCAGGTGGCCAGCCCACTCCAAACGTTGGCCACTCGGAGGCGCAAAAGGTCTGCCACGGACCCTTTCTGACCTCCAAAGACTGGTTGTGGGCTCTGACCCGCACCTCCTTCCAATGCTCCAGAGTCAGAGAAAGGGGAGTGGACACAGATTGTCCCATTTCTAGAAAAACAGTAGTCACAACAAGAGCGGACACGAGACTAAGACAAAAAAGAAACCAGAAACGGCGGTGACTCTGCGTCGACCACAAGCAACTCAAAGAATCAGATGGCCTCTCTAAGGCCGGCCGATTGAGACCTTCTGCACGAGGTGGGACTCGAACCCACGATCCCGTGACCAAACGCGAGGTGGGACTCGAACCCACGGTCTCGCAACAAGGCGCGAGGTGGGACTCAAACCCACGATCTCGCAACAAAACACGAGGTGGGACTCGAACCCACGATCTCGCAACTGGGCACGAGGTGGGACTCAAACCCACGATCTCGCAACCCCAAATGGTCTCTTGGCCTCCAAAGGGGTCCACCAGGCGTCCCTGGTCCTCCCCTGTTCCTCCTGGGACGTCTCCCAGGGTGAACGGACGGTGGACACCTGGACACGTCTATCCTTATCCACCCCGCGTTCCCTCTCGGAGCGCGGTCTCACTGAGCGTCCGCGAAACCGAAACTGCGATCGCACCAAACTTAGAAACAGAACACAGACATCAGACCAAAACAGAACAAAGAATCTTACCTCTAAGTGGGTCTAGGACCTCTGGGTGGTCGCGCTGATTCCCGGCCAATGCACCAAAATGAAAGACCCCCGAAGGGAGACCCTCACTCAAGCACTCAAGCCCCGGGACAGCCGCGGACCCAAGAAGACACTGAGACCGTACTCAAAATGTAGAAGGCAAGATTTAATAGAACAACAGCAAGAAAGCACATGGAACATAGACCAGAGCTCTGGGGTCGAAACTCATGCACCTAGTGGTGTAGAGGAGAATCGACGGCCAGCCAAAATTTTTCACAGGCTTATATAGTAAAACTCAAAGGGGGGAGAGCTGGGCAGGGAAAGTACAAGTTTACATCACTAGGGGGTTCTGCCAAGGGACAAGGGGTTCTGCCAAGGGAATCTACGTAACTAAGGGGTCATGTCCTATCATTTGGCAATGTACCCGGTTCATTTTGAGGTTGTTCCAGGAGGCCCTTATCTCAAAAATGTTCTTGGAACAGTTTTTAGTTGGGAGGGTTCGAACTTTAGGGTGAGGAGTTCAGGAATGCATTCTGGGGTGAAGAGTTTAGGAGTGTTCCGGGAACAATCTCTAGATGGGAGGGGTCGGGCTCTGGGGTGAAGAAGAGTTCAGTAAAAATTTTTATTCTTCAATATTACCAACATGTCCACTCTCTCATCAAATAGAAGTTTAGACACCTGCAGGACTGCTCATCAATGTTCATAATATAGAGAGCACACTTTAAAAGTAAAATCAGATGGCACAGTGGTTAAGAACACTGGCTGCTCTTCCAGAAGTCCTGACTTCAATTCCCAGCAACCACATGGTGGCTCATGACCATTTATAAAGGGATCTGATGCCCTCTTTTGGCATGTAGGTTTACATGCAGACAGAGCACTCCTACATTTTAAAAAGTAGATAAGTAAATAAATTTTTTAAAATAAATAAATAAAATCACTAGAGGCTGAAGATATAACTCAGTGGTAGACAATTGCATACCATATACAAGGCTCTGAATTTGACCCTCAGTACCACAATAAAATAAAGCAAAAACCTTATGCAAGCAAAATGTGGCATATGCACGCAAGAGGATATTGCTCAGCTTTGAGAAGGAAATTGTGTGGGGGCAAACTCTGCAGCCAGTCCCACAGCACCCAGAGGAGGCTCCACTCCCAGATGCTCTAGCACACCCAGGATCTCAGGATCAGGGGTAAGTAGGACACATCTGTTCCAACACCACCTAGAGTAACTGAGACAGGCAGGATCCAGGGGCTCAGGAACCTTGCTGGACCAGTGGTTTGGATTTCTTCCAGTCTGCACTGGTTTACCTTGGGCACAAGCTCTGCAGCCAGTCCCACAGCACCCAGAGGAGGCTCAAATTCTGGATGCTTTAACACACCCAGGATCACAGGATCATAGGATCCCAGAAACTTGGTTACACAAAGTTCTCAGGGTCCCAGAGACAGCTTGACTACCAGGAACTCTGACACACCCAGAATCCCAGGATCACAGGATCTGAAGACAGCTGGACTCAGAGGAGTTCTGCACAACCAGGATTACAGGGGGGGAAAAGGCTAGAGTCAGAAATAGCGACGGCAGGTAGCACTAGATATAATCAGATGATGGGAAGCAAGAGTAAGAACACAAGCAACAGAAACCAAGGTTACTTGGCATCATTAGAACCCAATTCTCCCACCACAGCAAGCCCTGGATAGCCCAACACACCAAAACAGCAAGACTCTGATTTAAAATCACATCTCATGATGATGACACAGGACTTTAAGAAGGACATAAATAACTCCCTTAAAGAAATACAAAACACAGGTAAACAGCTAGAAGCCCTTAAAAAGAAAACACAAAACGCCCTTAAAGAATTACAGGAAAACACAAACAGGTGAAGGAATTGGACAAAGCTATCCAGGATCTAAAAATGGAAACAGAAATCACAAAGGGATACAACCCTGAAGATAGAAAACCTAGGAAAGAGATCAGGAATCATAGATGCAAACATCACCAACAGAATACAAGAGATAGAAGAGAGTATCTAAAGGGCAGAAGATACCATAGAAACAACACAACAATCAAAGAAAATGCAAAATGCAAAATGTTCCTAACCCAAATAGCCAGGAAATCCAGGACACAATGAAAAGACCAAACCTAAGGGAAATAGGTATAGAAAAGAGCAAAGATTCCCAACTTAAAGGGCCAGTAAATATCTTCAACAAAATTATAGAAGAAAACTTCCTTAACTTAAAGAAAGAGATGACCATGAACACACAAGAAGCCTACAGAACTCCAAATAGACTGGACCAGAAAAGAAATTCCTCCTGTCACATTATAATCAAAATACTAAATACATTAAATAAAGAAATAATATTAAAAGCAGTAAGTAAAAATGGTCAAATAACATATAAAGGCAGACCTATCAGAATTACACCACACTTCTCACCAGAGACTATGAAAGCTAGAAGATCCTGGGGAGATGTCATACAGATCCTAAGAGAACATAAATGTCATCCAGACTAGTATATCCAGCAAAACTCTCAATTACCATAGATAGAGAAAACAAGATATTTCATGACAAAACCAAATTTATACACTATCTTTCAACAAATACAGCCCTGCAAAGGATAATATATGGAAAAGACCAACACAAGGAGGGAAACTACCGCCTAGAAGAAGCAACAAAGTAATCATTCAACAAACCTAAAAGAAGGTAGCCACACAAACATAATTCCACCTCTAACAACAAAAATAACAGGAAGTAACAATCACTTTTCCTTAATATCTCTTAACACCAATGGACTCAATTCCCCAATAAAAAGACATAGACTAACAGATTGGATACATAAACTGGACCCAACATTTGATGCACACGGGAAACACACTTCAGTAACAAAGACAGACACTACCTCAGAGTAAAAGGCTGGAAAACAATTTTCCAAGCAAATGGTCCCAAGAAATAAGCAGGAATAGGCATTCTAATATTGAATAAAATCGACTGCCAACCAAAAGTTATAAAAAAGGATAAGGAAGGACACTTCACACTGGTCCACACTGGTCAAAGCAAAAATCTACCAAGATGAACTCTCAATTCTGAACATCTATGCTCTAAATGCAAGGGTACCCACATTCATTTAAAAAAAAAACTTTTCTAAAGGTCAAAGCACACAATTTCACCCACACAATAATAGTAGGAAACTTCAAGACCCCACTCTCAGCAATGGAAAAATCATGGAAACAGAAACTAAACAGAGGTGCAGTGAAACTAGCAGAAGTTATGAGCCAAATGGATCTAACAGATATTTATAAAACATTTCATCCAAAAGAAGAAGAATATACCTTCTTCTCAGCACATCATGATACCTTCTCCAAAACTGATCATATAGTTGGTCACAAAACAGGATTCAACAGATACAAGAAGATTGAAATAATCCTATGTACCCTATCAGATCACAATGGACTAAGGCTGGTCTTATATTCCAACAAAAACAATGAAAAACGTACATACACGTGGAAGCTGTACAACGTTCTACTCAATGATAATTTGGTCAAGGAAGAAATAAAGAAATTAAAGACTTTCTAGAATTTAATGAAAATGAAGACACATCATACCAAAGCCTATGGGATACAATAAAAGCAATGGTAAAAGGAAAACTCATAGCTCTAAGTGCATCCAAAAAGAAATTGGACAGAGCTTGCACTAACAGCTTGACAGTACACCTGAAAGCTCTAGGGAAAAAAAAACATCCAAGAGGAGTAGACAGCAGGAAATAATCAAACTCAGGGCTGAAATCAACCAAATATAAACAAAAAAACTATACAAAGAATCAACCAAACCAGGAGATGGTTTTTTGAGAAAATCAACAAGATAGATAAACCCTTAGCCAGAATAACCAGAGGGCACAAAGACTTATCCAAATTAACATAATCAGAAATGAAAAGGGAGATATAACAACAGAAACTGAGGAAAATTTTAAAAATCATCAGAACCTATTACAAAAGTTTATACTCAACTAAATTGAAAAATCTGGAAGAAATGGAAATTTTTCTAGACACATACCAGATCCCAAAGTTGAAACAGGATCAGATAAACCATCCAAACAGTCCCATAACCCCTAAAGAAAGATAAACAGTCATTAATAGTCTCCCAACCAAAAATAAATAAATAAATAAATAAATAAAGCCCAGGACCAGATGGGTTTAGTGGAGAATTCTATCAGACCTTTACAGAAGACCTAATACCAATGCTGTTCAAACCATTCTGCAAAATAGAAACAGAAGGAACACTACCAAATTCATTCTATGAAGCCACAATTATGCTTAAGCCTAAACCACACAAAGACCAAATGAAGAAAGAGAACTTCAGACCAATCTCCCTTATGAACATCAATGCCAAAATACTCAATAAAACTCTGGCCAAACAAATCCAAGAACACATCAAAATGGTAATTTACCACAATCAAGTAGGCTTCATCCCAGGTATGCAAGGATGGTTCAATATACAGAAATCCATCAATGTAATCCACTACATAAACAAACTTAAAGGAAAAAAAACTACATGATCATTTCATTATATGCTGAAAAATCATTTGACAAAATTCAGCATCCCTTCATGTTAAAAGTCTTGGAAAGATCAGGAATTTAAGGCCCAGACCTAAACATAGTAAAAGCAATATACAGCAAATCAGTAGCCAACATCAAACTAAATGGAGAGAAACTTGAAACAATCCCACTAAAATCAGGGACTAGACAAGGCTGTCCACTCTCTCCCTATCTATTCAGTATAATACTTGAAGTTCTAGCTAGAGCAATTACACAACAAGGAGGTCAAAGGGATACAAATTGGGAAGGAAGAAGTCAAAATATCACTACTTGCAGATGAAATGATAGTATACTTAAGTGACCCCAAAAATCCCATCAGAGAACTCCTAAAGCTGATAAATGACTTTAACAAAATGGCTGCTTATAAAACTAACTCAAGCAAATCAGTAGTTTTCCTCTACTCAAAGAATAAACAGGCTGAGAAAGAAATTAGGGAAACAACATCCTCCACAATAGTCACAAATAATATTACATACTTTAGTGTGACTCTAACTAAGCAAGTGAAAGAACTGTATAAGAACTTCAAGTCTCTGAAGAAAGAAATCAAAGATCTTAGAAGATGGAAAGATCTCCCATGCTCATGGATTGGCAGGATCAATATAGTCAAAATGGCTATCTTGCTGAAAGCAATCTACAGATTCAATGAAATCCCCATCAAAATTCCAAATCAACTCTTCATAGAGTTAGAAAGAGCAATCGGCAAATTCATCTGGAATAACAAAAAACCCAGGATAGCGAAAACTATTCTTAACAATAAAAGAACTTCTGGGGGAATCACCATCCCTGACCTCAAGCTGTATTACAAAGAAGTAGTCATTAAAACTGCATGGTATTGGTTTAGAGACAGGCAGGAAGATCAATGGAACAGAATTGAAGACACAGAAATAAACCCACACACCTATGGTCACTTGATCTTTCACAAAGGAGCTAAAACCATCCAGTGGGGGGAAAAAGACAGCATTTTTAACAGATGGTGGTGGTTCAACTGGCTGTGAGCATGTAGAAAAATGCAAATCAACCCATTCTTATTTCCTTGTATAAAGCTAAAGTCCAAGTAGATCAAGGACCTCCACAAAAAAACCAGATACGCTGAAACTTAGAGAGAAAAAAGTGGGGAAGAGGCTTGAATGCAGGACACAGGGGAGGAGTTGCTGAACAGAACACCAATGGCTTATGTTCTTTTTTTTTTTTTTACTTATTTTTAATTTTATTTTCCATTTTTTATTAGGTATTTAACTCATTTACATTTCCAATGCTATACCAAAAGTCCCCCATATCCACCCACCCCCACTCCCCTGCCCACCCACTCCCCCTTTTTGGCCCTGGTATTCCCCTGTACTGGGGCATATAAAGTTTGCAAGTCCAATGGGCCTCTCTTTCCAGTGATGGCCGACTAGGCCATCTTTTGATGCATATGCAGCTAGAGTCAAGAGCTCCGGGGTACTGGTTAGCTCATAATGTTGTTCCACCTATAGGGTTGCAGATCCCTTTAGCTCCTTGGCTACTTTCTCTAGCTCCTCCATTGGGAGCCCTATGATCCATCCATTAGCTGACTGTGAGCATCCACTTCTGTGTTTGCTGGGCCCCGGCATAGTCTCACAAGAGACAGCTACATCTGCGTCCTTTCAATAAAATCTTGCTAGTGTATGCAATGGTGTCAGCGTTTGGATGCTGATTATGGGGTGGATCCCTGGCTATGGCAGTCTCTACATGGTCCATCCTTTCATCTCAGCTCCAAACTCCGTCTCTGTAACTCCTTCCATGGGTGTTTTGTTCCCAAATCTAAGGAGGGGCATAGTGTCCACACTTCAGTCTTCATTCTCCTTGAGTTTCATGTGTTTAGCAAATTATATCTTATATCTTGGGTATCCTAGGTTTGGGGCTAATATCCACTTATCAGTGAATACATATTGTGTGAGTTTCTTTGTGAATGTGTTACCTCACTCAGGATGATGCCCTCCAGGTCCATCCATTTGGCTAGGAATTTCATAAATTCATTCTTTTTAATAGCTGAGTAGTACTCCATTGTGTAGATGTACCACATTTTCTGTATCCATTCCTCTGTTGAGGGGCATCTGGGTTCTTTCCAGCTTCTGGCTATTATAAATAAGGCTGCTATGAACATAGTGGAGCATGTGTCCTTCTTACCAGTTGGGGCATCTTCTGGATATATGCCCAGGAGAGGTATTGCTGGATCCTCCGGTAGTACTATGTCCAATTTTCTGAGGAACCGCCAGACTGATTTCCAGAGTGGTTGTACAAGCCTGCACTCCCACCAACAATGGAGGAGTGTTCCTCTTTCTCCACATCCTCGCCAGCATCTGCTGTCACCTGAATTTTTGATCTTAGCCATTCTCACTGGTGTGAGGTGGAATCTCAGGGTTGTTTTGATTTGCATTTCTCTGATGATTAAGGATGTTGAACATTTTTTCAAGTGCTTCTCTGCCATTCGGTATTCCTCAGGTGAGAATTCTTTGTTCAGTTCTGAGCCCCATTTTTTAATGGGGTTATTTGATTTTCTGAAGTCCACCTTCTTGAGTTCTTTATATATGTTGGATATTAGTCCCCTATCTGATTTAGGATAGGTAAAGATCCTTTCCCAATCTGTTGGTGGTCTTTATGTCTTATTGACGGTGTCTTTTTCCTTGCAGAAACTTTGGAGTTTCATTAGGTCCCATTTGTCGATTCTCGATCTTACAGCACAAGCCATTGCTGTTCTGTTCAGGAATTTTTCCCCTGTGCCCATATCTTCAAGGCTTTTCCCCACTTTCTCCTCTATAAGTTTCAGTGTCTCTGGTTTTATGTGAAGTTCCTTGATCCACTTAGATTTGACCTTAGTACAAGGAGATAAGTATGGATCGATTCGCATTCTTCTACACGATAACAACCAGTTGTGCCAGCACCAATTGTTGAAAATGCTGTCTTTCTTCCACTGGATGGTTTTAGCTCCCTTGTCGAAGATCAAGTGACCATAGGTGTGTGGGTTCATTTCTGGATCTTCAATTCTATTCCATTGGTCTACTTGTCTGTCTCTATACCAGTACCATGCAGTTTTTATCACAATTGCTCTGTAGTAAAGCTTTAGGTCTGGCATGGTGATTCCGCCAGAAGTTCTTTTATCCTTGAGAAGACTTTTTGCTATCCTAGGTTTTTTGTTATTCCAGACAAATTTGCAAATTGCTCCTTCCAATTCGTTGAAGAATTGAGTTGGAATTTTGATGGGGATTGCATTGAATCTGTAGATTGCTTTTGGCAAGATAGCCATTTTTACAATGTTGATCCTGCCAATCCATGAGCATGGGAGATCTTTCCATCTTCTGAGATCTTCTTTAATTTCTTTCTTCAGAGATTTGAAGTTTTTATCATACAGATCTTTCACCTCCTTA
Source organism: Mus musculus (assembly GCF_000001635.26). Lineage (NCBI taxonomy): Eukaryota > Metazoa > Chordata > Mammalia > Rodentia > Muridae > Mus > Mus musculus. The sequence continues at coordinate 68,929,983 of NC_000078.6, forward strand.
GTTAGAGTCACGCCAAGATATTTTATATTATTTGTGACTATTGAGAAGGGTGTTGTTTCCCTAATTTCTTTCTCAGCCTGTTTATTCTTTGTGTAGAGAAAGGCCATTGACTTGTTTGAGTTTATTTTATATCCAGCTACTTCACCGAAGCTGTTTATCAGGTTTAGGAGTTCTCTGGTAGAATTTTTAGGGTCACTTATATATACTATCATATCATCTGCAAAAAGTGATATTTTGACTTCCTCTTTTCCAATTTGTATCCCCTTGATCTCCTTTTGTTGTCGAATTGCTCTGGCTAATACTTCAAGTACTATGTTGAAAAGGTAGGGAGAAAGTGGGCAGCCTTGTCTAGTCCCTGATTTTAGTGGGATTGCTTCCAGATTCTCTCCATTTACTTTGATGTTGGCTACTGGTTTGCTGTAGATTGCTTTTATCATGTTTAGGTATGGGCCTTGAATTCCTGATCTTTCCAAAACTTTTATCATGAATGGGTGTTGGATCTTGTCAAATGCTTTTTCTGCATCTAACGAGATGATCATGTGGTTTTTGTCTTTGAGTTTGTTTATATAATGGATTACATTGATGGATTTTCGTATATTAAACCATCCCTGCATCCCTGGAATAAAACCTACTTGGTCAGGATGGATGATTGCTTTAATGTGTTCTTGGATTCGGTTAGCGAGAATTTTATTGAGGATTTTTGCATCGATATTCATAAGAGAAATTGGTCTGAAGTTCTCTATCTTTGTTGGATCTTTCTGTGGTTTAGGTATCAGAGTAATAGTGGCTTCATAAAATGAGTTGGGTAGAGTACCTTCTACTTCTATTTTGTGAAATAGTTTGTGCAGAATTGGAATTAGATCTTCTTTGAAGGTCTGATAGAACTCTGCACTAAACCCATCTGGTCCTGGGCTTTTTTTGGTTGGGAGACTATTAATAACTGCTTCTATTTCTTTAGGTGATATGGGACTGTTTAGATGGTCAACTTGATCCTGATTCAACTTTGGTACCTGGTATCTGTCCAGAAATTTGTCCATTTCGTCCGGGTTTTCCAGTTTTGTTGAGTATAGCCTTTTGTAGAAGGATCTGATGGTGTTTTGGATTTCTTCAGGATCTGTTGTTATGTCTCCCTTTTCATTTCTGATTTTGTTAATTAGGATTTTGTCCCTGTGCCCTTTAGTGAGTCTAGCTAAGGGTTTATCTATCTTGTTGATTTTCTCAAAGAACCAACTCCTCGTTTGGTTAATTCTTTGAATAGTTCTTCTTGTTTCCACTTGGTTGATTTCACCCCTGAGTTTGATTATTTCCTGCCGTCTACTCCTCTTGGGTGAATTTGCTTCCTTTTTTTCTAGGGCTTTTAGATGTGTTGTCAAGCTGCTAGTATGTGCTGTCTCCCGTTTCTTCTTGGAGGCACTCAGCGCTATGAGTTTCCCTCTTAGAAATGCTTTCATTGTGTCCCATAGGTTTGGGTACGTTGTGGCTTCATTTTCATTAAACTCTAAAAAGTCTTTAATTTCTTTCTTTATTCCTTCCTTGACCAAGGTATCATTGAGAAGAGTGTTATTCAGTTTCCACGTGAATGTTGGCTTTCCATTATTTATGTTGTTATTGAAGATCAGTCTTAGGCCATGGTGGTCTGATAGGATACATGGGACAATTTCAATATTTTTGTATCTATTGAGGCCTGTTTTGTGACCAATTATATGGTCAATTTTGGAGAAGGTCCCGTGAGGTGCTGAGAAGAAGGTATATCCTTTTGTTTTAGGATAAAATGTTCTGTAGATATCTGTCAGGTCCATTTGTTTCATAACTTCTGTTAGTTTCACTGTGTCCCTGTTTAGTTTCTGTTTCCACGATCTGTCCTTTGAAGAAAGTGGTGTGTTGAAGTCTCCCACTATTATTGTGTGAGGTGCAATGTATGGTTTGAGCTTTACTAAAGTGTCTCTAATGAATGTGGCTGCCCTGGTATTTGGTGCGTAGATATTCAGAATTGAGAGTTCCTCTTGGAGGATTTTACCTTTGATGAGTATGAAGTGTCCCTCCTTGTCTTTTTTGATAACTTTGGGTTGGAAGTCGATTTTATCCGATATTAAAATGGCTACTCCAGCTTGTTTCTTCAGTCCATTTGCTTGGAAAATTGTTTTCCAGCCTTTCACTCTGAGGTAGTGTCTGTCTTTTTCCCTGAGATGGGTTTCCTGTAAGCAGCAGAATGTTGGGTCCTGTTTGTGTAGCCAGTCTGTTAGTCTATGTCTTTTTATTGGGGAATTGAGTCCATTGATATTAAGAGATATTAAGGAAAAGTAATTGTTGCTCCCTTTTATTTTTGTTGTTAGAGTTGGCATTCTGTTCTTGTGGCTGTCTTCTTTTTGGTTTGTTGAATGATTACTTTCTTGGTTGTTCTAGGGCGTGATTTCCGTCCTTGTATTGCTTCTTTTCTGTTATTATCCTTTGAAGGGCTGGATTCGTGGAAAGATATTGTGTGAACTTGGTTTTGTCGTGGAATACTTTGGTTTCTCCATCTATGGTAATTGAGAGTTTGGCCGGGTATAGTAGCCTGGGCTGGCATTTGTGTTCTCTTAGTGTCTGTATAACATCTGTCCAGGCTCTTCTGGCTTTCATAGTCTCTGGTGAAAAGTCTGGTGTAATTCTGATAGGCCTTCCTTTATATGTTACTTGACCTTTCTCCCTTACTGCTTTTAATATTCTATCTTTATTTAGTGCATTTGTTGTTCTGATTATTATGTGTCGGGAGGAATTTCTTTTCTGGTCCAGTCTATTTGGAGTTCTGTATGCTTCTTGTATGATCATGGGCATCTCTTTTTTTATGTTTGGGAAGTTTTCTTCTATTATTTTGTTGAAGATATTAGCTGGCCCTTTAAGTTGAAAATCTTCATTCTCATCAATTCCTATTATCCGTAGGTTTGGTCTTCTCATTGTGTCCTGGATTACCTGGATGTTTTGAGTTAGGATCCTTTTGCATTTTGTATTTTCTTTGACTGTTGTGTCGATGTTCTCTATGGAATCTTCTGCACCTGAGATTCTCTCTTCCATTTCTTGTATTCTGTTGCTGATGCTCGCATCTATGGTTCCAGATCTCTTTCCTAGGGTTTCTATCTCCAGCGTTGACTCGCTTTGGGTTTTCTTTATTGTGTCTACTTCCCCTTTTAGTTCTAGTATGGTTTTGTTCATTTCCATCACCTGTTTGGCTGTGTTTTCCTGCTTTTCTTTAAGAGCCTGTAACTCTTTAGCAGTGCTCTCCTGTAAATCTTTAAGTGACTTATGAAAGTCCTTCTTGATGTCCTCTATCATCATCATGAGAAATGTTTTTAAATCTGGGTCTAGATTTTCGGTTGTGTTGGGGTGCCCAGGACTAGGTGGGGTGGGAGTGCTGCGTTCTGATGATGGTGAGTGGTCTTGATTTCTGTTAGTAGGATTCTTACGTTTGCCTTTCGCCATCTGGTAATCTCTGAAGCTAGCTGTTTTAGTTGTCACTGTTAAAAGCTTGTTCTTCAGGTGACTCTGTTAGCCTCTATGAGCAGACCTGGAGGGTAGCACTCTCCTTAGTTTCAGTGGGCAGAGTATTCTCTGCAGGCAAGCTCTCTTCTTGCAAGGCAGGTACCCAGATATCTGGTGTTCGAACCAGACTCCTGGCAGAAGTTGTGTTCCACTCACTAGAGGTCTTAGGATCACGTGTGGAATCCTGTGTGGGCCCTTGCGGGTGTCAGGCGACTCAGCTGGCAAGGTAGCCGGGGCTCGAGTGGAGTGGAAGGGGTTTGTGCCCCAGATCAAGCCCGGGTAGCCTGCTTCCCTATGTACCACAGTCTCAAGTTCCACGCGATTGGATTGGGGTAGGCGCTGTGTTCCACTCACCAGAGGTCTTAGGGTCCCGTGGGGAGTCCCATGTGGGCCCTTGCGGGTGTTGGGCAAGACTCTGCTGTCAAGGTAGTCCGGGGCTCGAGTCTCGAGTCGAGCGGAAGGGACTTGTGCCCCAGATCAGGCCCGGGTAGCCTGCTTCCCTATGTACCGCAGTCTCAAGTTCCGCGCGATTGGATTGGGGCAGGCACTATGGTCCACTCACCAGAGGTCTTAGGGTCCCGTGGGGAGTCCCGTGTGGACCCTTGCGGGTGTTGGGCAAGACTCTGCTGGCAAGGTAGCCCGGGGCTCGAGTCTCGAGTAGAGCGGAAGGGACTTGTGCCCCAGATCAGGCCCGGGTAGCCTGCTTCCCTATGTACCGCAGTCTCGAGTTCCGCGCGATTGGATTGGGGCAGGCACTGTGATCCACTCACCAGAGGTCTTAGGGTCCCGTGGGGAGTCCCGTGTGGACCCTTGCGGGTGTTGGGCAAGACTCTGCTGGCAAGGTAGCCCGGGGCTAGAGTCTCGAGTGGAGCGGAAGGGACTTGTTTCCCAGATCAGGCCCGGGTAGCCTGCTTCCCTATGTACCGCAGTCTCAAGTTCCGCGCGATTGGATTGGGGCAGGCACTGTGGTCCACTCACCAGAGGTCTTAGGGTCCCGTGGGGAGTCCCGTGTGGACCCTTGCGGGTGTTGGGCAAGACTCTGCTGGCAAGGTAGCCCGGGGCTCGAGTCTCGAGTTGAGCGGAAGGGACTTGTGCCCCAGATCAGGCCCGGGTAGCCTGCTTCCCTATGTACCGCAGTCTCAAGTTCCGCGCGATTGGATTGGGGCAGGCACTGTGATCCACTCACCAGAGGTCTTAGGGTCCCATGGGGAGTCCCGTGTGGACCCTTGCGGGTGTTGGGCAAGACTCTGCTGGCAAGGTAGCCCGGGGCTCGAGTCTCGAGTTAAGCAGAAGGGACTTGTGCCCCAGATCAGGCCCGGGTAGCCTGCTTCCCTATGTACCGCAGTCTCAAGTTCCGCGCGATTGGATTGGGGCAGGCACTATGGTCCACTCACCAGAGGTCTTAGGGTCTCGTGGGGAGTCCCGTGTGGGCCCTTGCGGGTGTTGGGCAAGACTCTGCTGGCAAGGTAGCCCGGGGCTCGAGTCTCGAGTCGAGCGGAAGGGACTTGTGCCCCAGATCAGGCCCGGGTAGCCTGCTTCCCTATGTACCGCAGTCTCAAGTTCCGCGCGATTGGATTGGGGCAGGCACTGTGATCCACTCACCAGAGGTCTTAGGGTCCCGTGGGGAGTCCCGTGTGGACCCTTGCGGGTGTTGGGCAAGACTCTGCTGGCAAGGTAGCCCGGGGCTCGAGTCTCGAGTCGAGCAGAAGGGACTTGTGCCCCAGATCAGGCCCGGGTAGCCTGCTTCCCTATGTACCGCAGTCTCAAGTTCCGCGCGGTTGGATTGGGGCAGGCACTGTGGTCCACTCACCAGAGGTCTTAGGGTCCCGTGGGGAGTCCCGTGTGGGCCCTTGCGGGTGTTGGGCAAGACTCTGCTGGCAAGGTAGCCCGGGGCTCGAGTCAATGGCTTATGTTCTAAGATCAAGAATCGGCAAATGGGACCTCATAAAATTGCAAAGTTTCTGTAAGGCAAAGGACACTGTCATTAGGACAAAAAGGCACCCAACAGATTGGGAAAAGATCTTTACCAACCCTACATCTGATAGAGGGCTAATATCCAATATATACAAAGAACTCAAGAAGTTAGGCTCCAGAAAACCAAATAACCCTATTTAAAAAATGGGGAGCCGGCCACCATCCCGACCAGAGGACAGGTGTCCGCCTGGCTCGGAAGGCCTCAGCCTCAGGAACAGCGGGCGCCACCTTGGTTCCGGGACTCTGCCAAACTTAGGAACTTAGTCTGCACAAGTGAGAGTGTGCACCACAGAAGCTGACAGCTTCTGGAACCTGCCAATGCAACACAGCTTCTGGGAAAGGTCCTGTTTTGGGCCTTCTTCTTCGGCCAGGAGGAGGTCCAAACACAAGATATCTGCGCACCTTCCCTGTAAGAGGAGAGCTTGCCAGCAGAGATTGCTCTGAGCACTGAAACTCAGAGGAGAGAGTCTGTCTCCCAGGTCTGCTGAAAGACGGTAAGAGAATCACCAGAAGAACAATCTCTAAACAGAGTCAACTATAACAACTCACTCCAGAGATTACCAGATGGTGAAAGGTAAACGTAGGAATCTTATTAACAGGAACCAAGACCACTCACCATCATCAGAACCCAGCACTCCCACTTCGCCCAGTCCAGGGCACCCCAACACACCCGAAAACCTAAACCCAGATTTAAAAGCATATCTCATGATAATGGTAGAGGACATAAAGAAGGATTTTAATAACTCACTTAAAGAAATACAGGAGAACACTGCTAAAGAGTTACAAGTCCTTAAAGAAAAACAAGAAAACACAAACAAACAGGTAGAAGTCCTTACAGAAAAACAGAAAAACACATCCAAACAGGTGATGGAAATGAACAAAACCATACTAGACCTAAAAAGGGAAGTAGACACAATAATGAAAACTCAAAGTGAGGCAACACTGGAGATAGAAACCCTAGGAAAGAAATCTGGAACCATAGATTCGAGCATCAGCAACAGAATACAAGAGATGGAAGAGAGAATCTCAGGTGCAGAAGATTCCATAGAGAACATTGGCACAACAATCAAAGAAAATGGAAAATGCAAAAAGATCCTAACTCAAAACATCCAGGAAATCCAGGACACAATGAGAAGACCAAACCTACGGATAATAGGGGTGGATGAGAATGAAGATTTTCAACTCAAAGGACCAGCAAATATCTTCAACAAAATTATAGAAGAAAACTTCCCAAATCTAAAGAAAGAGATGCCCATGAACATACAAGAAGGATACAGAACTCCAAATAGACTGAACCAGAAAAGAAATTCCTCCCAACACATAATAATCAGAACATCAAAAACACTAAATAAAGATAGAATACTAAAAGCAGTAAGGGAAAAAGGTCAAGTAACTTAAAAAGGCAATCCAATCAGAATTACACCAGATTTTTCACCAGAGACTATGAAAGCCAGAAGAGCCTGGACAGATGTTATACAGACACTAAGAGAACACAAATTCCAGCCAAGGCTACTATGCCCAGCCAAACTCTCAATTACCATAGATGGAGAAACCAAAGTATTCCACGACAAAACCAAATTCACACATTACCTTTCCAGGATTCCAGCCCTTCAAAGGATAATAACAGAAAAAAACCAATACAAGAACGGGAACCACGCCCTAGAAAAAAATAAGAAGGTAATCCCTCAACAAACCTAAAAGAAGACAGCCACAAATACAGAATGCCAACTTTAACAACAAAAATAAGAGGAACCAACAATTACTTTTCCTTAATATCTCTTAATATCAATGGACTCAACTCCCCAATAAAAAGACATAGACTAACAAACTGGCTACACAAGCAAGACCCAACAGTTTGCTGCTTACAGGAAACTCATCTCAGAGAAAAGGATAGACACTACCTCAGAATGAAAGGCTGGAAAACAATTTTCCAAGCAAATGGTATGAAGAAACAAGCTGGAGTAGCCATCCTAATATCTGATAAGATTGACTTCCAACCCAAAGTCATCAAAAAAGACAAGGAGGGGCACTTCATACTCATCAAAGGTAAAATCCTCCAAGAGGAACTCTCAATTCTGAATATCTATGCTCCAAATACAAGGGCAGCCACATTCATTAAAGAAACTTTAGTAAAGCTCAAACCACACATTGCACCTCACACAATAATAGTGGGGGACTTCATCACACCACTTTCACCAATGGACAGATCATAGAAACAGAAAATAAAAAGGGACACACTGAAACTAACAGAAGTTATGAAACAAATGGATCTAACAGATATCTACAGAACATTTTATCCTAAAACAAAAGTATATACCTTCTTCTCAACACCTCATGGTAGCTTCTCCAAAATTGACCACATAATAAGTCACAAAACAGGCCTCAACAGATTCAAAAATATTGAAATTGTCCCATGCATCCTATCAGATCACCATGCACTAAGGCTGATCTTCAATAAAAAAATAAATAATAGAAAGCCAACATTCACATGGAAACTGAATAACACTCTTCTCAATGACACCTTGGTCAAGAAATGAATAAAGAAAGAAATTAAAGACTTCTTGGAGTTTAATGAAAATGAAGCCACAACATACCCAAACTATGGGACACAATGAAAGCATTTCTAAGAGGAAAACTCATAGCTCTGAGTGCCTCCAAAAAGAAACTAGAGAGAGCATACATTAGCAGCTTGACAACACACCTAAAAGCAATAGAACAAAAGAAAGCAAATTCACCCAAGAGGAGTAGATGGCAGGAAATAATCAAACTCAGGGGCGAAATCAACCAAGTGGAAACAAGAAGAACTATTCAGAGAATCAACCAATCCAGGAGCTAGTTCTTTGAGAAAATCAACAAGATAGATAAACCCTTAGCCAGACTCACTAGAGGGCACAGGGAAAGCATTCTAATTAACAAAATCAGAAATGAAAAGGGAAACATAACAACAGATCCTGAAGAAATCCAAAACACTATCAGATTCTTCTACAAAAGGCTATACTCAACAAAACTGGAAAACATGGATGAAATGGACAAGTTTCTAGACAGATACCAGGTACCAAAGCTAAATCAAGATCAGGTTAATGATCTAAACAGTCCTATATCCCCTAAAGAAATAGAAGCAGTCATTAATAGTCTCCCAACCAAAAAAAGCCCAGGACCAGATGGGTTTAGTGCAGGGTTCTATCAGACCTTCAAAGAAGATCTAATCCCAGTTCTTCACAAACTATTCCACAAAATAGAAACGGAAGGTACTCTACCCAACTCATTCTATGAAGCCACAATTACTCTGATACCAAACCACAAAAAGACCCAACAAAGATAGAGAACTTCAGACCAAATTCCCTTATGAATATCGATGCAAAAATCCTCAATAAAATTCTTGCTAACCGAATCCAAGAACACATCAAAACAATCATCCATCCTGACCAAGTAAGTTTCATCCCAGGGATGCAGGGATGGTTCAATATACGGAAATCCGTCAACGTAATCCAGTATATAAACAAACTCAAAGACAAAAACCACATGATCATCTCGTTAGATGCTGAGAAAGCACTTGACAAAATCCAACACCCATTCATGATAAAAGTCTTGGAAAGATCAGGAATTCAAGGCCCATACCTAAACATGATAAAAGCAATCTACAGCAAACCAGTACCCAACATCAAAGTAGATGGTGAGAAGCTGGAAGCAATCCCACTAAAATCAGGGACTAGACAAGGCTGTCCTCTCTCTCCCTACCTATTCAACATTGTACTTGAAGTCCTAGCCAGAGCAATTAGACAACAAAAGGAGATCAAGGGGATACAAATTGGAAAGGAAGAAGTCAAAATATCACTTTTTGCAGATGATATGATAGTATATATAAGTGACCCTAAAAATTCCACCAGAGAACTCCTAAGCCTGATAAACAGCTTCGGTGAAGTATCTGGATATAAAATAAACTCAAACAAGTCAATGGCCTTTCTCTACACAAAGAATAAACAGGCTGAGAAAGAAATTAGGGACACAACACTCTTCTCAATAGTCACAAATAATATAAAATACCTTGGTGTGACTCTAACTAAGGAAGTGAAAGATCTGTATGATAAGAACTTCAAGTCACGAAAGTCTTGCCCAACACCCGCAAGGGCCCACACGGGACTCCCCACGGGACCCTAAGACCTCTGATGAGTGGAACACAGCGCCTGCCCCAAATAGACTGGAACTCCAAATAGACTGGACCAGAAAAGAAATTCCTCCTGACACATAATAATCAGAACAACAAATGCACTAAATAAAGATAGAATATTAAAAGCAGTAAGGGAGAAAGGTCAAGTAACATATAAAGGAAGGCCTATCAGAATTACACCAGACTTTTCACCAGAGACTATGAAAGCCAGAAGAGCCTGGACAGATGTTTTACAGACACTAAGAGAACACAAATGCCAGCCCAGGCTACTATACCCGGCCAAACTCTCAATTACCATAGATGGAGAAACCAAAGTATTCCACGACAAAACCAAATTCACACAATATCTTTCCACGAATCCAGCCCTTCAAAGGATAATAACAGAAAAGAAGCAATACAAGGACGGAAATCACGCCCTAGAACAACCAAGAAAGGAATCATTCAACAAACCAAAAAGAAGACAGCCACAAGAACAGAATGCCAACTCTAACAACAAAAATAAAAGGGAGCAACAATTACTTTTCCTTAATATCTCTTAATATCAATGGACTCAATTCCCCAATAAAAAGACATAGACTAACAGACTGGCTGCACAAACAGGACCCAACATTCTGCTGCTTACAGGAAACCCATCTCAGGGAAAAAGACAGACACTACCTCAGAGTGAAAGGCTGGAAAACAATTTTCCAAGCAAATGGACTGAAGAAACAAGCTGGAGTAGCCATTTTAATATCGGATAAAATCGACTTCCAACCCAAAGTTATCAAAAAAGACAAGGAGAGACACTTCATACTCATCAAAGGTAAAATCCTCCAAGAGGAACTCTCAATTCTGAATATCTACGCACCAAATGCAAGGGCAGCCACATTCATTAGAGACACTTTAGTAAAGCTCAAACCATACATTGCACCTCACACAATAATAGTGGGAGACTTCAACACACCACTTTCTTCAAAGGACAGATCGTGGAAACAGAAACTAAACAGGGACACAGTGAAACTAACAGAAGTTATGAAACAAATGGACCTGACAGATATCTACAGAACATTTTATCCTAAAACAAAAGGATATACCTTCTTCTCAGCACCTCATGGGACCTTCTCCAAAATTGACCATATAATTGGTCACAAAACAGGCCTCAATAGATACAAAAATATTGAAATTGTCCCATGTATCCTATCAGACCACCATGACCTAAGGCTGATCTTCAATAACAAAAAAAATAACAGAAAGCCAACACTCACGTGGAAACTGAACAACACTCTTCTCAATGATACCTTGGTCAAGGAAGGAATAAAGAAAGAAATTAAAGACTTTTTAGAGTTTAATGAAAATGAAGCCACAACGTACCCAAACCTTTGGGACACAATGAAAGCATTTCTAAGAGGGAAACTCATAGCTCTGAGTGCCTCCATGAAGAAACGGGAGAGAGCACATACTAGCAGCTTGACAACACATCTAAAAGCTCTAGAAAAAAAGGAAGCAAATTCACCCAAGAGGAGTAGACGGCAGGAAATAATCAAACTCAGGGGTGAAATCAACCAAGTGGAAACAAGAAGAACTATTCAAAGAATTAACCAAACGAGGAGTTGGTTCTTTGAGAAAATCAACAAGATAGATAAACCCTTAGCTAGACTCACTAGAGGGCACAGAGACAAAATCCTAATTAACAAAATAAGAAATGAAAAGGGAGACATAACAACAGATCCTGAAGAAATCCAAAACACCATCAGATCCTTCTACAAAAGGCTATACTCAACAAAACTGGAAAACCTGGACGAAATGGACAAATTTCTGGACAGATACCAGGTACCAAAGTTGAATCAGGATCAAGTTGACCTTCTAAACAGTCCCATATCCCCTAAAGAAATAGAAGCAGTTATAAATAGTCTCCCAGCCAAAAAAAGCCCAGGACCAGACGGGTTTAGTGCAGAGTTCTATCAGACCTTCAAAGAAGATCTAATTCCAGTTCTGCACAAACTTTTTCACAAGATAGAAGTAGAAAGTACTCTACCCAACTCATTTTATGAAGCCACTATTACTCTGATACCTAAACCACAGAAAGATCCAACAAAGATAGAGAACTTCAGACCAATTTCTCTTATGAATATCGATGCAAAAATCCTCAATAAAATTCTCGCTAACCGAATCCAAGAACACATTAAAGCAATCATCCATCCTGACCAAGTAGGTTTTATTCCAGGAATGCAGGGATGGTTTAATATACGAAAATCCATCAATGTAATCCACTATATAAACAAACTCAAAGACAAAAACCACATGATCATCTCGTTGGATGCAGAAAAAGCATTTGACAAGATCCAACACCCATTCATGATAAAAGTTCTGGAAAGATCAGGAATTCAAGGCCCATACCTAAACATGATAAAAGCAATCTACAGCAAACCAGTAGCCAACATCAAAGTAAATGGGGAGAAGCTGGAAGCAATCCCACTAGAATCAGGGACTAGACAAGGCTGCCCACTTTCTCCCTACCTTTTCAACATAGTACTTGAAGTATTAGCCAGAGCAATTCGACAACAAAAGGAGATCAAGGGGATACAAATTGGAAAGGAGGAAGTCAAATTATCACTTTTTGCAGATGATATGATAGTATATATAAGTGACCCTAAAAATTCCACCAGAGAACTCCTAAACCTGATAAACAGCTTCGGTGAAGTAGCTGGATATAAAATTAACTCAAACAAGTCGATGGCCTTTCTCTACACAAAGAATAAACAGGCTGAGAAAGAAATTAGGGAAACAACACCCTTCTCAATAGTCACAAATAATATAAAATATCTCGGCGTGACTCTAACTAAGGAAGTGAAAGATCTGTATGATAAAAACTTCAAATCTCTGAAGAAAGAAATTAAGGAAGATCTCAGAAGATGGAAAGATCTCCCATGCTCATGGATTGGCAGGATCAACATTGTAAAAATGGCTATCTTGCCAAAAGCAATCTACAGATTCAATGCAATCCCCATCAAAATTCCAACTCAATTCTTCAACGAATTAGAAGGAGCAATTTGCAAATTCATCTGGAATAACAAAAAACCTAGGATAGCAAAAACTCTTCTCAAGGATAAAAGAACCTCTGGTGGAATCACCATGCCTGACCTAAAGCTTTACTACAGAGCAATTGTGGTAAAAACTGCATGGTACTGGTATAGAGACAGACAAGTAGACCAATGGAATAGAATTGAAGACCCAGAAATGAACCCACACACCTATGGTCACTTGATCTTCGACAAGGGAGCTAAAATCATCCAGTGAAAGAAAGACAGCATTTTCAACAAATGGTGCTGGCACAACTGGTTGTTATCATGTAGAAGAATGCGAATCGATCCATACTTATCTCCTTGTACTAAGGTCAAATCTAAATGGATCAAAGAACTTCACATAAAACCAGAGACACTGAAACTTATAGAGGAGATAGTGGGGAAAAGCCTTGAAAATATGGGCACAGGGGAAAAATTCCTGAACAGAACAGCAATGGCTTGTGCTGTAAGATCGAGAATTGACAAATGGGACCTAATGAAACTCCAAAGTTTCTGCAAGGCAAAAGACACCGTCAATAAGACAAAGAGACCACCAACAGATTGGGAAAGGATCTTTACCTATCCTAAATCAGATAGGGGACTAATATCCAACATATATAAAGAACTCAAGAAGGCGGACTTCAGAAAATCAAACAACCCCATTAAAAAATGGGGCTCAGAACTGAACAAAGAATTCTCACCTGAGGAATACCGAATGGCAGAGAAGCACCTGAAAAAATGTTCAACGTCCTTAATCATCAGGGAAATGCAAATCAAAACAACCCTGAGATTCCACCTCACACCAGTCAGAATGGCTAAGATCAAAAATTCAGGTGACAGCAGATGCTGGCGAGGATGTGGAGAAAGAGGAACACTCCTCCATTGTTGGTGGGATTGCAGGCTTGTACAACCACTCTGGAAATCCGTCTGGCGGTTCCTCAGAAAATTGGACATAGTACTACCGGAGGATCCAGCAATACCTCTCCTGGGCATATATCCAGAAGATGCCCCAACTGGTAAGAAGGACACATGCTCCACTATGTTCATAGCAGCCTTATTTATAATAGCCAGAAGCTGGAAAGAACCCAGATGCCCCTCAACAGAGGAATGGATACAGAAAATGTGGTACATCTACACAATGGAGTACTACTCAGCTATTAAAAAGAATGAATTTATGAAATTCCTAGCCAAATGGATGGACCTGGAGGGCATCATCCTGAGTGAGGTAACACATTCACAAAGGAACTCACACAATATGTACTCACTGATAAGTGGATATTAGCCAAAACCTAGGATACCCAAGATATAAGATACAATTTCCTAAACACATGAAACTCAAGAAAATTGAAGACTGAAGTGTGGACACTATGCCCCTCCTTAGAAGTGGGAACAAAACACCCTTGGAAGGAGCTACAGAGACAAAGTTTGGAGCTGAGATGAAAGGATGGACCATGTAGAGACTGCCTCATCCAGGGATCCACCCCATAATCAGCATCCAAACGCTGACACCATTGCATACACTAGCAAGATTTTATCGAAAGGACCCAGATGTAGCTGTCTCTTGTGAGACTATGCCGGGGCCTAGCAAACACAGAAGTGGATGCCCACAGTCAGCTAATGGATGGATCACAGGGCTCCCAATGGAGGAGCTAGAGAAAGTACCCAAGGAGCTAAAGGGATCTGCAACCCTATAGGTGGATCAACATTATGAACTAACCAGTACCCCGGAGCTCTTGACTCTAGCTGCATATGTATCAAAAGATGGCCTAGTCGGCCATCACTGGAAAGAGAGGCCCATTGGACACACAAACTTTATATGCCCCAGAACAGGGGAACGCCAGGGCCAAAAAGGGGGAGTGGGCGGGTAGGGGAGTGGGGGTGGGTGGGTATGGGGGACTTTTGGTATAGCATTTGAAATGTAAATGAGCTAAATACCTAATAAAAAATGGAAAGAAAAAAAAAAAAAAACAACCCTGAGATTCGACCTCACACCAGTCAGAATGACTATATCAAAAACTCAGGTGACAGCAAATGCTGGCAAGTGTTTGGAGAAAGTAGACCACTCCTCCATTGCTGGTGGGATTGCAAGCTGGTACACTCTGGAAATCAGTTTGGTGGTTCCTCGGAAAATTAGACATATAACTACTTGAGGACCCAGCTATACCACTCCTGGGCATATTCAAAGAAGATGCTCCAACATGTAATAAGGACACATGCTCCACTATGTTCATAGCAGCCTTATTTATAATAGCCAATAGCTGGAAAGAACCCAGATGTCCCTCAACAGAAGAGTGGTACAACAGAAAATGTAGTACATTTACACAATGGAGTTCAGCTATTTAAAACAATGACTTCATGAAATTCCTCAGCAAATGGATGGAATTAGAAAGTATCATCCTTTGTGAGGTAACACAATCACAAAAGAACACACATGGTATGCACTCACTGATAAATGGATATTAGCCCAAAAGCTCCAAATAACCAAGATACAATTCACAGACCACAGATCACAAGTTCAAGAAGAGTGAAGACCAACAAAAGGAGAACAAAATACCCACAGGAGCAAATATAGAGATAAAGTGTTGAGCAGAGACTAAAGGAAAGGCCATCCAGAGACTGCCCCACCTGGGGATTCATCCCATAGACAGTTACCAAACCCAGACACTATTGTGGATGCCAAGAAGTGCATGCTGAAAGGAGCCTGGTATGGCTGTCTCCTGAGAGGCTCTGCCAGAGCCTTACAAATACAGAGGTGGATGCTCGAAGCCAACCATTGGACTGAGCACGGGTTCCCCAATAGAGGAGTTAGAGAAAGGACTGAAGGAGTTGAAGGGGTTGGAAACCCCATAGAAAGAACATCAATATCAACTAACCAGACCCACCAGAGCTCCCAGGGACTAAGCCACCAACCAAGGAGTTCACATGGCTCCAGTTGCACATGTAGCAGAAGATGGCCTTGTCATGCATCAATGGGAGGAGAGGTCTTTAGGTCCTATGAAGGTTCGATAGATGCCCTAGTTTAGGGGAATTGGGCAGGGAGGTGGAAGTGAGTGGGTGGGTGGAGGAATACCCTCATAGAAATAGGGGGAGGGAGGATGGGATAAGAGGTTTCTCAGAGGGAAATAGGGAAAGGGGATAACATTTGAAATGTAAATAAAGAAAATACCCAATAAAAAGGAAAAATAAAATTAAAAAATAAATAGAAAGAAATAGAAAGAAGGAAAGAGAGAGAGAAGGAAGGAAGAGAGAGAGAGAAAGAGAGAAAGAAAGAGAGAAAGAAAGAGAGAAAGAAAGAGAGAAAGAAAGAGAGAAAGAAAGAGAGAAAGAAAGAAAGAAAGAAAGAAAGAAAGAAAGAAAGAAAGAAAGAAAGAAAGAAAGAAAGGAAGGAAGGAAGGAAGGAAGAGAAAGAGCGAGAGAGAGAAGAGAAGAGAAGAGAAGAGAAGAGAAGAGAAGAGAAGAGAAGAGAAGAGAAGAGAAGAGAAGAGAAGAGAAGAGAAGAACAAAGGAAAGGAAAGGAAAGGAAAGGAAAGGAAAGGAAAGGAAAGGAAAGGAAAGGAAAGGAAAGGAAAGGAAAGGAAAGGGAGAGAAGGAAATTGTGCTTCATATGCTACAACACAGATGAAACTTGAGGGCATTGTGGGAGATTAAATAAACCAGACATAAAAAGGCAAGCACTGTATTTTTCACATAGATGACCCAGCAGAAAGATAAAGACAACAAGTAGTAGTTGCTAACAAGTGAGGCTATTGTTTGGGAGATACAGAGGTTCAGATTTAGGAGATGAGGAGTCATTGTGAGATGTGGTAATGATGCCTGAACAACATTACCTACATGTCAGGATGACAAGTTTTATATTATGTGCATAATGTAAAAAGACATCATGAGAGAAGCATAAATAAGAAAAAGTAAAATGGGAGGCTGGAGGTGGCTCAGTCAGTGAACTTCTTGCCATTCAAGAACATAGGCCTATGTTCTCATCCACAGGGGTCACATAAAAAGCTGGACAAGGTTACATCTTATGTAACCCTACTGTTGGGAAGGGAGTTAGGAACAAGTGACTCTCTAGAGCTTGCTTCCAGTCAGTCTAGCCTACTTGATGAGCTCAAAGCCAGGGAGAAATGATCTCAAAAACAGGGGGCAGGGGGTTTACAATCCTGAGGAATGAGATCCTGAGAAATGAATGACCTCTGGATCACAAGCACGTGTACACACACTCCTCCATGTGCAAAGGAAAATCTATTGGGCTAAATTAAACGTTGCAGCTAACAGTCCACAGAAGTTATAGTAGCAAACAACTTGTCAAGCTGTAACATTCACGTTTCTCTTTTCTTAGAAAATATAATTTAGTGCAAAGTCAGGATTTTCTCAGGTGTGATATTTATAGCTTTGTGTTCAATATCCAATCTCTAAGTTTCTGGATAAAAACTTCCATCCCCTTGAATGTCACCTTTCCAGCTTTGGACCAAGACACCGCATGAAAGCCTTCACTTGGTGTCTACTCTCCACTGCAGAATGAAAGAAAAGAAGAGGAGGAGATGGGGAGAGAAAGTTAAAGAAAAGAAAGGAGGAGGGAAGTGAACTAGATTGGTAACACACAAACATCCAGGAAGAGGACAGAGGTTGAAAACTGAATGCCACTGACATTTATGATCAGGCCACTGTTGCTGTCATTTTAATAGAAGGGATAAAGGGCACAGTAGAGGAAAAAAATCTCTCCCTCCCCACCAATAACTCAAACACAAAAGATTCAGCTGCCCCAGCTAGTTTCAAAATGACTACAGGATCCTGCTGAAAACCCAAGTGCTCTTTCCTCTTAACGTAAAATACTCGAGTTACTTAGCTGTCCCTTGCTTGATGGATACCCACTGTATTCTCCTGAAACTAGCTAGCCAACCTATTCTAATTGATGAGCCTCTGGTCACAGCTGGAGCCCCTATCTCAACAAAGCACACAGGACAGATCATGAGGAATGGCACCTGAGCCCGATCTCTGGCCTTGAACATGAACATATATACACATACATATGGACGGACAGACACACGTATACAGACACACAAAATGTCCTTTTGTCTACCTTTAAATAGCTCTAAAAATGACAGACTTTCATTTTTTTACATAGTCTTCACATCTGACAGGACCTTACAACTCATAACTACATTTAAATGATGTTCAATTGAATTCTGGTTGTTTGGAATTATCAACCCAGTTGTCAAGGTCGTTCTGCTGTCAACTGACTTAGCAGTATCTGCTATAGATAAGTCTATAAAACTTCATGAGAGTATCTCTGCTAGATCAATCCACAGCTACACCAACCACTAATTGTGTCACCTTGGGCAAGTGACTTATACTTTATAACACTCAACCACCTTACTATAACTTGGGGAAAATTATTGTAACCTACACAAACATTGGGACTGTTACGGAGATTAAATGAGAAGGTGACTAAGATGTGTGCTAGCATAGGTCATCAATAATTTTAAGCTATGATAACTGTTACTTCAATTGTAACTATCTTTTCAATTGTATTATATAGGCTTTTAAATATACACTTGATAAGTGTTCTTGACAGTAAATTTCTTAGAATCAACCCATGACTGGTTACTCTCCTTCTAATCCCACACATAGAAATTAAGTAAAGCATAGACTTAGTTCTTTGAATCCTGGTTCCCTTAAACTCATGGTGACTTAAATAATTTCAGGGTTTTACATTTGACCTTTTGTGGGACAAATTCAATTCCCCCGGGGGTGTGGGGAAAATGCCAGATGTGCAAGATGCAATCCCACTTTGGGGAGCAGAAACAGGGGAGTGTCTAGAGCTTTCTAGTAAACTGTCTAAGCTTACTAGTGAGCTCCAGTCTTTCTTTTAAAATTCTCTCTCCCTCTCACCCTCCCTGCCCTCTCCCTCTCTCTGTCTGTCTCTGTCTCTCTTGGTGTGTCTTTCCTCCCCCTCTCTGTCTCTCTGTCTCTCTCTCTCTGTCTCTCTCTGCCTCTCTCTGTGTGTCTTTCCCTCTCCCTCTCTCTCCCTCTCTCTCTCTCTGTCTGTCTCTGTCTGTCTCTGTGTCTCTCTCTCTGTCTTTCCCTCTCCCTCTCTCTCTCTGTCTCTATCTCTGTCTCTCTCTGTCTTCTGTCTCTCTGTCTCTCTCTGTCTCTCTCTGTCTCTCTCTCTGTCTCTCTTTGTGTCTCTCTCTCTGTCTCTCTGTCTCTCTCTCTCTCTCAGACACACATGCACAGTCATGTGTGCACACACACAATTTAAGACGAAAATCTATCTAGATTAACTGTACTAACAGACACAAGTGATAGCGACTGGAGCTGCCTCTAATCCCCTTAGGCTGGTATTGTCTTCCCTTTCGGCAGCTCTAACACTCTTCTCACTGGGTACTAGCATTCATATAAGCCCAGATGCAGTCTCTCCCTCACACAATCCTGA